>NC_135233.1:1058165112-1058470881 GCF_051348905.1 Ranitomeya variabilis
GACGTAGTATATTGCCCAGCGACGTAGTATATTGCCCAGCGACGTAGTATATTGCCCAGCGACGTAGTATATTGCCCAGCGACGTAGTATATTGCCCAGCGACGTAGTATATTGCCCAGCGACGTAGTATATTGCCCAGCGACGTAGTATATTGCCCAGCGACGTAGTATATTGCCCAGCGACGTAGTATATTGCCCAGCGACGTAGTATATTGCCCAGCGACGTAGTATATTGCCCAGCGACGTAGTATATTGCCCAGCGACGTAGTATATTGCCCAGCGACGTAGTATATTGCCCAGCGACGTAGTATATTGCCCAGCGACGTAGTATATTGCCCAGCGACGTAGTATATTGCCCAGCGACGTAGTATATTGCCCAGCGACGTAGTATATTGCCCAGTCACGTAGTATATTGCCCAGTCACGTAGTATATTAGCCAGCCACGTAGTATATTGCCCAGTCACGTAGTATATTGCCCAGTCACGTAGCATACAGCCACGTAGTATATTGCACAGCGACGTAGTATACAGACTTAAAATAAAAAATAAACATATACTCCCCTACCGAAGGCCCGTTGAAGTCCTGGCCCTGTGTGCGGTGCATGTGGCAGCTTCCGGTCCTAGGGTTGGTATGAGCGCAGGACCTGTGATGACGTCGCGGTCACATGACCGTGATGACGTCGAGGTCACATGACCGTGATGACGTCGTGGTCACATGACCGTGACCTCGTCGCGGTCACATGACCGTGACCTCATGGAAGGTCCTTCTCGCAGGACCTGTGATGACGTCGCGGTCACATGACCGTGGCGTCATGGCAGGTCCTTCTCGCATACCATCCTTGGCACCGGAACCTGCCGCTTGCATGGAGCGGTCACCGGAGCGTCGCGAGGAGCGGGAAAGGTGGCGGACGGTGGGTATATAATGATTTTTTGTATTATTATTATTTTTAACATTAGATATTTTTACTATTGATGCTGTGCTGCATAGGCAACATCAATAGTAAAAACTTGGTCACACAGGGTTAATAGCGGCAGTAACGGAGTGAGTTACCCGCGGCATAATGCGGTCCGTTACCGCTGGCATTAACCCTGTGTGAGCGGTGACTGGAGGGGAGTATGGAGCGGGCACTGACTGCGGGGAGTATGGACCGGGCGCTGACTGCAGGGGAGTAAGGAGGGACTAATCAGACTGTGCCCGTCGCTGATTGGTCGCGACAGGCAGCTGGCGCGACCGATCAGCGACCCGGGATTTCCGTGACGGAAGTTGCCGACAGAAAGACGGAAGTACCCCTTAGACAATTATATAGATATATATACGGCCAATGACCTCACTTCAGCTATGTGACGTCGGCGCAAGCGCCGTGAGAAATTTTCCCACGGCGCTCACGCTGACGTCAGAAAGGTGAACTAAGTTCATTGGCCGTGAACTCGCAGCACCTGTCAGGTGGCACCGCGAGCAGGAGAACTTAAGAACTTTCGCAATCCACTGTAGGCCCATGCTGTAGCTTTATAAGCCATCAATATAATGCATATTTTTCAGGTAAAATTCCCCGAAAAAAATACGCCAGTGCATTCAAAGAAATTGTACCCTATAAGCATTTGCAAAAGCACTCTCCTGCAGTACGATACATGGATTTGCTAATATCCTTGTAGTTTTTTGACAGGTTATTTCACACTACATTTTGCTGTGTTCATTGAAGCTATGCATTGGAAGTATTTTCTGACGTAAAGAGTATGTTCACACGTGTTGGCTTTCCAGCGTGTGTTTTTTTTTTTTTTTTGTTCGGGTTGAATTTGAGCACTGCAGTATTTTTGAAAATCTGCAGCATGTCAATTCTTAAAGCATTTTTGCAGCATGTTTTCCGCTTGAAAGTAGACGAACTGATAAAGGTTTTAAAAAACAAAACTGTGCATAACTTTCGGGAAATGTGAAGGTTTTGGATGCAAAATAAAACGCCTAAACACTGCCACCCTAAATACGATTGGTGTTAGTGTTTAGAGATTCACTGTATTTACGGTAGGCTCCTATTGCGAAATTCTTTTTAATGTAAATTACATTTTAGTTTATGAAACCACAAAATGCAGTGAAAAACCATAATTAAATGTAAAAACAAAAATGATCCTACATTTTATTTAACTGTATTTTTTTTTTTTCTTTTTCAGATGTAATGGACTGTATGTCTTTAACCGAAAGTTGCAACTTTGAAATGGACTTGAAGATCTTAAACATCAGTTTAAAGTCTGGAGATGTTCTGATAAAATTTCAAGGAACATATCTATCGGATGCCGAGTTGGACTACCATATCCTACAGAACGAAATACAGCTTGTTACAAAAAATACAGAGGACATTGATATCGGGCGGTTCTGCTTGGTACAAGATAAACCTTTGGGAACATGGCACAGAGGAAAAATTTTAGATAAAGTCAATCAGAAATTTGAAGTTGCACTAATAGATCAAGGCAATGTCATCAAAGTTCACTCTTCACAAATTGCTTCTGCTACCGGTGAATTGTTTATTCTCCCCCCTAAAGTGGTCAATGGAATCATTTCTAATTTACTTCCGCTTGCAGAGAAGTGGCCCCCAAGAGCCATAAATTATTTTTCATCCTTGATCGGGCAACAGCTTCACGGAAATGTAAAAACTTTCTTGCTCCATCAAGTTATTCTTCTAGAAATACCAAAAGTCATAAGCTATGCCATCGAGCTCAGTTTAGCAAAGTATGTGGATTCTGAGACTTTTTGCCTTCTTGTTGAGCTCCAACACAAGTTACCAGCAAACTCTCACTGCAAACGAATGCCAGACTTACTCCAACAGAAGGAAATATGTCCTGATGTCACTCCAGACAGCCTGCCCCGTTTCCAAAAGCTATTGGATCATCTAAGACCGAAGTTGTGTACTAATATCATGGAAAAAATAAAAATTTCTGCTGCCATAAGCCCAGATCATTTTTTTTGTCACGTTCTGTCATGGGAGACAGAGTTGAGTACATTGACTACTGCTATGTGCGATCATTATGCATCTGCTGTAACAGAAACAAGTTCCTCGCTTGATAGTTTTGGGATACTCTGTGCTGCCAAGAGGATAGATGGTTCATGGTATAGAGGAGTTATCCAGAAACTAATCTCATGTAATGATATGAAGATTTGGTTTATTGATATTGGTTGTAGTGAAGTCATACCAATCACCAATGTGCAGAAGTTGGAATCTGAATTCTTGTCTTTACCCATGATGACGATCCCATGTGCTTTATCTCGGGACAAAGACCATATAGAGAGTGTTAAAAATGTACAGCTAGCTCTGTTTAAAGAGGCCTTGTTGGGACGTGTTGTTATTGGTCATATAAAGGACTACTCTAGTGAAGAGCATCTATACTACTTATCATTGTACAATGCTGACTTTGAGTTCACCGCAGACTGTCATTTAACAGATAAGCAAGGACCCTCATTCTCTTTGAACCCTTACATGGCCATTGCAGATCCAGTCATTGAGAAGTGTCAAACCATCTCTGAGCCTGAGACGTCCAAATTTATAGAGATGGAATACAACGAAAGTGTGTCTTACAAATCGGTCAAAATGGACGTTGAATCCGTATATGTAGCATATGTTGAATATGTGGTAAACCCCTCAAATTTTTGGATTAGAATTGATGAGAGCCAAAAAAGCTTTACAGAGATGATGGCCGGGATTGCTGAAAAGTACAATAAATGTGAGCTCATGGAGATGGTATTACAAGATCCTAAACCCGGTCAACTTTGCTGTGCACTTTATGCATTGGATGGACATTATTATCGAGCTGTTGTCACTGAAGTGTTAAGTCCACAAATTTCTGTTTATTTCATTGACTTTGGGAATACGGAGACCATTCCTTTCTATGACGTAAAGGTGCTGTTGCCAGAGTTCAGCGTTTGGCCTGCATTAGCAATGTGCTGCTCTTTAGCATATGCCTGGCCATTTGATGATGTGTGGGTAAAGGCTGCAAATGACTTATTTAAACAAACCGTGAATGGGAAAGCTCTTCTTTGCCATGTTGTTGCAAAACAAAAGTGCAAATATGTAGTGGAAATGCGGCTTTCAGAGAGTTCCAACTCTTTAGATATTGTTACCCTTTTGGTGAAATCTGGATTTGCCGAATTCTGGAAAGTGGATTTAAATTCAAATTCAATAAATTTGCACAGTCAGTTCTCAAACTACAACACTCAACACGAGATACCTAAAAGAACATTCATTAGCAAAGGTAAAAGAACTAAAAATACTAGGAAACACATCTGCATGGAAGCAGTTGTGTCATTAGATTCTTTGCCCTTGAAAATTAAACCAGCAGAGCAAAAGTATTCATTTTGTACACCAGCCAGTGATTTAGTAACACCTGGGATTTTCGCAATTTGTTTTAAACAGCCTATATTCAAACCTGGGGCTGTAATGGATGTAATAGTTTCTCATGTGGATTCACCAGCTAATTTCTGGTGTCAAGTGTCGGGCAATGCTTCTAAACTCTCGACCTTAATGGAAGATGTGCAAAAAGTCTACAGCTGTTGTGACAGCCTATACCAACATGGACAAGTTGCTTGTATTGCAAAATCCTCCAAAAATGGCAAGTATTATCGAGCAGCTGTTGTGAAATATGTTTCGGCTCACGAATGTGTGGTTATTTTCATTGACTATGGGAGTACCGAAAAGGTGTTGATTTCTGAGCTTCGCAAAATTAAACCACAGTTTCTTGAACTGGAATGCCAGGCTTTTCAATGCTCTTTACATGACGCGTTTTCACCTCCGTCTGTTCCCCTCGAATGGTCTGCTAATGCTTGTGAAGATTTTAAAAGCCTTGTTCAGTCTTCTGTCATGCTGAAATGCACCATTGTTGCCTTGTTCAGTAGTGGTTCGGAGGATCTGCGTATCGCAGTAAATTTGGAAACCTGTTTTGGCAATGCAAGCAAACTGTTGACAGACAAGGGTAATCTAGTTCTGAGAAAAAATGTTCAGAGTCTCCGTTTGCATACATATTGCTACTCCAGTTTTGACCTTGAAGTAGGAAGTAGAGAAGATGTATATGTGAGTTTTATTTACAATACTGGAAGATTTTACTGCCATCTTTTAAAAAATGAGAAGATCTTAGACTCGTTGATGAAGTCTGTAGAAAAGCTAGGTAACAACCTAAAGCCAGCAACAAAACCTAATGAGCTCTGTATTGTTAAGCATGCCGAAGATCACAATTTTTACAGGGTATTGTCGTGCCCCGTGAAATCCTCCTCTCTGTTCTTGGCTTTTTTTGTCGATTTTGGAGATAGCCATATGGTGAAAAGTAGTGAACTGCTTCCTATCCCTGAAGACGCTGATGATATTTTATTTCAACCAATGCTAGCTGTTCCCTGCTATCTGGCTGGCATGAAAGAATCTCATCTCACGATCGAGGCCAAAGCCTGGTTTGAAGAGCAATGTTTTGATCAACTTTTAAATGCATTTGTAGTAGCTAGAAACAATGAAGGACAACTGGAAGTAGAATTATATAGTAAAAATATATCAATAAACCAAGAAATTAAAAAATTTGGGATTAAATCTGTTGCTAGTAAGGAAAAACTGACTGACTGTGAAGACTCTAACACTTTGAAAAATCAGCATGAATCAGATAGTTATGACCCTTTGCCTAGGAGTACACCCCATAAAAAGTCAGATTTGTTGCATGTTGCAAAGTCAATAGACCTACTCAATGACAAGAGTGTTTCTTGCAGCCCTAAGCTTGTAAAGTCAGTTGACCTTCCCCCAATATTTCTAGAGGCAGATACTACCTGTCTTGTTTATGTTTCCCATGTAGACAGTCCTTCTAGTTTTTTCGTGCAACTTGCCAAACAGGAGGTTGAGATTTTTCAGCTCGTGGAAGAGCTGAATAAAATATCATTCCAAGTCCTTAATGAAAAAGATCTTCAGAAGGGTCTTGTAGTTGTTTCTCAATATCCAGATGATGAGGCGTACTATCGAGCAGAAATTAAAGACATTCTTGAAGACAGTTTCTGTGTCGAGTTTATTGATTATGGTAACAAAGCAAATGTGGATTCTTCTTGTATTTTTACTCTTCCTGAAAAATTCTTAACTATACCCAGGTTAAGCATCCCTGCTTTTCTCACTGGCATTCAAAAGCTTCAGCACCATACTGAGTGGAGTAGCAATGTTACAGAAATGTTTTCTGAGAAAGTTAAAAGTGAGCCAATCTCTTGCAAGTTTATGTGCAAACATGACCCTCAGTGGGAGGTCAATATAATTTTAGAAGGTCAGTCCCTTTCTGAAACACTCATTCAAGGCTTTCAATGTTCTTCCAAACCACCTGCTGCAATTACCAAGGACTGTCTTCTGAAATCTGATCTTGGTTATTTTAATATGTCAAATAAAAGTGCTATAGAGGAAGCCAATGCTGATGAAAACATTAACATGCCTAGAACCAAAACATTGAAGCCTGGTATGGTAGAAAAAGTTAAAAACCTTTCTCTTTCGGAATCTGGAACACTTTTTGTCACCTTGGCAAATTTTCCTGAGGAGTCCAAATTAAGTTCACAAATTGCTGAGACCATCAAGCAGTTTGGCAACAGACTTTCCGTTAAGGAGATAAAAGAAGGAATGGTTTGTTTGGCAAAATCTGAAAAGATGCAAGTTTGGCTCCGTGCCTCTATTGAAAAACTCATGCCAACTGCAATGAGGATGGCAGTGTCCTTTGTTGACCACGGTGCAAGTGAAATTCTAAGTGTGCACAATGCCAAAAAACTCTCATTGGAAGCACGTTCAATTCCTAAGCAAGCAATTGTTTGTAAATGGATCAGGACTGAACAAATTGGTCAAAATGTGTTCGCTGCACATTTAGAGTCCATTTTGCAAAAGGAAATTAAGATAATATTTCTTGAATTTTTGGAGTGTACTAATGCATGGCAAGTGGAGATATTAGTTGATGGTCTTCTGCTTTTGCAATATCTTCAAAGCGTACTAAACTTGGCTGATATAAATCTTGATAAAACAAACCCTCACTCACAGGCCAGTATTTCTTCATCCCAGATTCCAAGGAATCGTCTAAAATCATTAGAACTTTGTCCAGGGTTCATTACTTCATTTAATTCACCCTCTAGTTTTTTTGTGCAGCTGACGGACTCTGTTAATATGATGGATGCTTTGTCGCAGTTAATGCAAATACAAGATGAGCTTATCCCAATAGCTGGGGATTCATTAAAACCAGGATCTTCATGTCTTGTACGGTCATTTGACGAAGAAGAATGGTGTAGGGCAGAAATAATGAGTATTAACATGAACTTTATTTTATTGTACCTACTTGACTATGGAGTTGACAAAATCATTCCATACTCGGACTACAAAGAACTGAAAATAATTCCCACAAAACTTTCTTGCTTCCCAGCACTAACCTACCATTGCTCTTTACATGGCGTGATGCCAGACGCCGGAAACAGTTGGTCCAAAGATGCCATTAACTATTGTATTAGTTTTGTTGAAAACCAAGACTTGATGATCTTGCCTGTTAAAAATCTTGGGAAGAGCATTGAGGAAGTATCGGTGTATGGTCAAGGAAGTCTGGCCATAAATTTAATTAAAAAAGGTCTTGCTAAAGAGGTTGATGTCATAGGCAAATCAGAAATGATATTTCATTTCCCCACGCTTTCCTTAGATACTAATCAGCATTTAGAAAACATTGGTTACAGAGAACCTTCTCCATGCAAAAATTCATTGCATCCTTCCAAACCGAATGTACATGAAGAGACAAGAGAGGATTATAAGGGTGGATATCCACTTCATCAAAATGGTGTTCAGAAACCGTAAGCTGCTGGTCATCAGTCCCCCAAATAGTATTTGTAAGTAAAGAAAAAAAAAATATACAGCCTATAATCTATACTAAGCCATTCATTTATTTTTTTTCTTAATTTTAATGCATTTCATTGTTTAAAAACAATGTCTTTTAAAAGGGTGGTTATCAATAAACGCCCCCTTCATTTAGCAGAGTCACTCACCTAAGCATTTTATCGTATCTGGTGCAGCAGCTTGGCCCATTCAGCACCTATCCTAAGTAATATTAATTTCAGATTTTTTTTATTTCATTTTGTCCTGTTGCAGTTTATATGGTACCAATGAAGGGGCTGTTATATATATTAGTACAGACCAAAAGTTTGGACACACCTTCTCATTTAAAGATTTTTCTGTATTTTCATGACTATGAAAATTGTACATTCACACTGAAGGCATCAAAACTATTTTACCATGAAGGCCTGCTGCACAAAGTCTCCTCTTAACAGTTGTTGTAGAGATGTGTCTGCTGCTAGAACTCTGTGTGGCATTGACCTGGTCTCTAATCTGAGCTGCTGTTAACCTGCGATTTCTGAGGCTGGTGACTCGGATAAACTTATCCTCAGAAGCAGAGGTGACTCTTGGTCTTCCTTTCCTGGGGCGGTCCTCATGTGAGCCAGTTTCTTTGTAGATCTTGATGGTTTTTGCAACTGCACTTGGGGACACTTTCAAAGTTTTCCCAATTTTTCGGACTGACTGACCTTCATTTCTTAAAGTAATGATGGCCACTCTTTTTTCTTTACTTAGCTGCTTTTTTCTTGCCATAATACAAATTCTAACAGTCTATTCAGTAGGACTATCGGCTGTGTATCCACCAGACTTCTGCACTACACAACTGATTGTCCCAACACCATTTATAAGGCACGAAATCTCACTTATTACACCTGACAGGGCACACCTGTGAAGTGAAAACCATTCCCGGTGACTACCTCTTGAAGCTCATCAAGAGAATGCAAAGAGTATGCAAAGCAGTCATCAAAGCAAAAGGTGGCTACTTTGAAGAACCTAGAATATAAGACATAATTTCAGTTGTTTCACACTTTTTTTTGTTAAGTATATAATTCCACATGTGTTAATTCATAGTTTTGATGCCTTCAGTGTGAATGTACAATTTTCATAGTCAAGAAAATACAGAAAAATCTTTAAATGAGGTGTCCTAACTTTTGCTCTGTAACGTGTGTGTGTATATATGTATGTTTAAAATATATATATATATATTATCCATTATATCTCTTGTATGCTTCATTTTAACCCTTAAATAAGCACTTCCATCAGTTTTAGTCTTCTTTAATAGATTGCAGACATCATGTTATATAGCACCGTGTCCTTACAATTGCTTAATTTTTTTTCACTTCTACTCAGTTAATTCTTTTTTTCTCATCCTTTTCTAGAAAGTCTCTTTTCCCTGCAGAAATCATTCCCTTCTTAAACTCCTCCCCCTGCCAGGGACTTTTCCAGTAACTTATGACTCATACATAACATATTGACCTCCTGTTTGTACACAGAGCTTAGAAGGATTCAACTAGTCAGTTTTAAATCACATGATATCATACGCCTAATGGAAAAGAGAAAAATGTATTGGGTAGAAAGGCAAAATGAGCAATTGTAACTACAGAATGCGATGTAATTTGATGATTGCAGTATATTAAAAGAATGAAAACTTTGATGGGAATGCTTCTTTCATTCAAAGTTGATGTTGAGAGTTGCAGGTATGAGGAGACTAACTGCTATGTTACTTTCTATACACACACAGAGGAATTCATACTCTTTATTCCTTAGTTAGCACACAGAGAAAGGCGGCAGAGACACCAAGTAAAATTGTACAGCAGTACGGAGCAGTGTTGATCTAAATTTAATTATGGGGTGAGGTAAAAGACTTGTTAGAAAGCTCAACACAATCTTTTTCTGTTTCTGCTTCTTTCCTCTATCTTCTCCTGCCCTTCCCCACTCCAAAGCGAGAAATCATGTTTTGAAGTTGTACCCACTGACCTGTCAATCAACCCCTGGAGGCTAGGGAAGGAATACAATGTGACTCTGAAAAGCTAGAAATGCTTCTTCACGCTCCATTGCACTTGCAGTCACAACTTCAAAACGTAATTTCTTCCTGATGGAACAGTACCTTGAATACTGCGGATCAGTGGGGATAAAATAAAAGCAAAAACTGTCTTCTCCTGATTTAGTGACATATTCTCTTGTGAAAATCAAGTAATTTCCTTAGGACAGATCTTGATTTAAACATTTCTTGACTATTTGTTTAAACAGCGCTCATACAAACCTGTGTGTCTCTCTTGTAACAGACCTATCCTGATTCTGCCTTCATTTTCTTCATTCAGTCCCCTTTTTCTTGGTAAACTGATTTGGTTAAACTAAAAAATAACCCCTTTCATTAGTTAATGGTAAAATTACCCATATATTGGGTTCAAGGAGAAATAGTAAACCAAACAGTCTTAGCCTTAATAGTAAAGATTCTCTCGAGGGGTTGGGATGTTTGCTCTCCCTACCTTAGGGTACCGTCACACATTGAAATCTCCATCGCTACGACGTTACGATTCGTGACGTTCTAGCGATATCGTTACGATATCGCTGTGTCTGACACGCTACTGCGATCAGACACCCTGCTGAGAATCGTACGTCGTAGCAGATCGTTTGGAACTTTCTTTCGTCGCTTGATCACCCGCTGACATCGCTGGATCGTTGTGTGTGACAGCGATCCAGCGATGTCTTCGCTTGTAACCAGGGTAAACATCGGGTAACTAAGCGCAGGGCCGCGCTTAGTAACCCGATGTTTACCCTGGTTACTAGCGTAAACGTAAAAAAACAAACAGTACATACTCACCCGTCGGTGTCCTTCAGGTCCCTTGCCGTCTGCTTCCTGCTCTGAGTGCCGGCCGGAAAGTGAGAGCAGAGCGCAGCGGCTGCACTCAGAGCAGGAAGCAGACGGCAAGGGACCTGAAGGACACCGACGGGTGAGTATGTACTGTTTGTTTTTTTACGTTTACGCTGGTAACCAGGGTAAACATCGGGTTACTAAGCGCGGCCCTGCGCTTAGTTACCCGATGTTTACCCTGGTTACCCGGGGGCTTCGGCATCGCTCCAGCGCCGTGATTGCAACGTGTGACCGCAGTCTACGACGCTGGAGCGATGATCATACGACGCTGCGACGTCACGAATCGTGCCGTCGCAGCGATGAAAATTTCAATGTGTGACGGTACCCTTACCCTGTTTTGCCGCGGGGTTGGCACTCTAAGTCCGACACTGCGCCCCGCCTCAACGTTTGCTCTCCCTGAAGGGACAAACTAACAGAAAACAAACACCAATAGCAATAAAGGGCTATAGTGTGATTCAGTGGCCTATATCTATTAGAGAGACCATATAGAAATAAATTAGACAATGGTTCTCACTATGGTATACCTTCTCTGGCATCCATCAATTAGAAAAATCATATAAGTATATGACAGACAGTGGTACTAGATAAATCTATTGATATAATCGGCAATAGACCAAGCAAGGGGAACAGACCCATATAGTAGTAGGGTCACCAGCAGTTGAAAGGAATCTTTTTAGCATATAAGATAAACAACAAAATGCCTTAATAGCCATGGCATATAGAGACATAAATTATTAGGCACAACGTGTAAATAAGCAATGAAAGAACCCCTTGGAATTCAGATAGATACAGCCAATGCAAAAAATTGATCCATAGGAATCATGATGGTGATCAAAAATTGCAGTAAATAGAGAATGTACTCATCCAATGCAGTGATACAAGCCCACCCCAGGAGATAGACCCGGGATCATGAGGGGACAGAAATGCTTGAGTGGGAGGTTACTACAATGAGCAATCCCATAATGACCGCTTATTGTAAAAGGCTGTTTCATTTCTGGATCAGATTACACAGTTGGTTTGCGGTCTATTGCTCCAGTGATGCATAGGTTTTTCATAGAGCTGTATACCCAAATTTTAAATTAAGATTTATTGCAAATTGACTTTATTTTTTAATTTTGGTACAATTAAAGACTAAACCACTTCTGGTTCCTATGTCTGATTTCACAGTTTCTTTGCGCACACATTTTTTGTAATGGATCTTCAAAAAGAACAATTAAATATTTGTGCCTTAACACTTTTATGAATCCTCTCTACATAAAGAGTCAAAAGTACATGAGAAGATAATCGTATAGCAGCCATCACAAAGTGGCCACTCGGCTTTTCAGACAGTATAATGCTTACTGTGCTTTGGAAGCCTTGAGACTCTCCCCTCCGTTCTTAGAATGGCCAGCGCTACTTACACAGGTCACATTGTCCAATCAGAAAGCAGGGTGGAGTGTCTTAGACTTTTTTTTAGCGCACAAATCCTCAAGTTTAGCGAATACAAGCTTAGCAAAAACTCTGCATTAAATATTTCTGTTGCTGCAATACTTTCTTAGATGACGGTTTGGGACTTTTAGATCACCTAAAAAGGGTCAATTTAAAGTGAGCTCGCTCCGAACACATGCTGCAGAGCAATCCAACTTTGGTTGAAACTTTTTACAAATTAATACATTTCCTTTTACCACCTCAGCTCAAATGGATACCTTCAGGCATACAAATAGCTGATACACTGCCTAACAAAGCCTAGAGTTTAGGTCACGTGAAGTAATTATCCACCTTTACGCCTCCTTGGTCAGGCCTCACCTGGAATACTGTGTCCAGCTCTGGGCAAAACATTTTATACAAGACATTGAAAAACTGGAGCAAGTTCAGAGAAAAGCTACCAGGATGGTGAGCGGACTGCAAAGTATGTCCTACGAGGAACAGTTAAAAGATCTGGGAATGTTTAGTTTGCAAAAAGACTAAGATGAGACTTAAAGGGAACCTGTCAGCAGGATTGTGTACAGCAGCCTACACACGGTGTCAGGTCAGCGCCATCGTTATACTGATTAAAATGATACTTTGGTTGATGAGATCCGTCTTGTGGCTGTTAAGTAATCTTTATTTTCAGTTTTTAGTTAATGATAGGTCCCTATATATCTGGACAGAGACAACATTTTTCTAATTTTGGTTATAGACATTACCACAATGAATTTTAAACAAAACAATTCAGACGCAGTTGAAGTTCAGACTTTCAGCTTTCATTTGAGGGTATCCACATTAAAATTGGATGAAGGGTTTAGGAGTTTCAGCTCCTTAACATGTGCCACCCTGTTTTTAAAGGGACCAAAAGAAATTGGACAGATTAAATAATTTTAAATAAAATGTTCATTTTTAGTACTTGGTTGAAAACCCTTTGTTGGCAATGACTGCCTAAAGACTTGAACTCATGGACATCACCAGACGCTGTGTTTCCTCCTTTTTGATGCTCTGCCAGGCCTTCACTGCAGTGGTTTTCAGTTGCTGTTTGTTTGTAGGCCTTTCTGTGTGAAGTTTAGTCTTTAACAAGTGAAATGCTGCTCAAGTGGGTTGAGATCAGGTGACTTGACTTGGCCATTCAAGAATATTCCACTTCTTTGCTTTAATAAACTCCTGGGTTGCTTTGGCTTTATGTTTTGGGTCAATGTCCATCTGTAGTATGAAATGACGACCAATCAGTTTGGCTGCATTTGGCTGGATCTGAGCACACAGTATGGCTCTGAATACCTCAGAATTCATTTGGCTGCTTCTGTCCTGTGTCACATCAATAAACACTAGTGACCCAGTGCCACTGGCAGCCGTGCATGCCCAAGCCATCACACTGCCTCCGCCGTGTTTTACAGATGATGTGATGTACAATAACAAATTGTATTGTGGTACCGTGTTAGCCAGAAAAATCGATGTGAATACTTTTCTGCCCAATGAGATCATTGGGCAGAAAAGTATTCACACAGATGATGTGGTATGCTTTGGATCATGAGCTGTACCACGCCTTCGCCATACTTTTCTCTTTCCATCATTCTGGGAGAGGTTGATCTTGGTTTCATCTGTGCAAAGAATGTTCTTCTAGAACTGTGCTGGCTTTTTTAGATTTTTTTTTTTTTTAGCAAAGTCCAGTCTAGCCTTATTCTTGATGCTTATGAGTGGCTTGCACTGTGCAGTGAACCCTCTGTATTTGCTTTCATGCAGTCTCTCTTTATGGTAGATTTGGATATTGATATGCCGACCTCCTGGAAAGGGTTGCTCACTTGGTTGCTGTTGTGAAGGGGTTTCTCTTCACCATGGAGATTATTCTGTGAGCGCCCAGGTCTTTTTGCATTGATGAGTTCACCAGTGCTTGCTTTCTTTCTCAGGATGTACCAAACTGTAGATTTAGCCACTCCTAATATTGTAGCAATTTATTGTAGCAATTACTCGGATGGATTTTTTCTGTTTTCGTAGCTTAAGGATGGCTTGTTTCACCTGCATGGAGAGCTCCTTTTCCCGCATGTTTACTTCACAGCAAAACCTTCCAAATGCAAGCACCACACCTCAAATCAACTCCAGGCCTTTTATCTGCTTAATTGAGAATGACATAACGAAGGGATTGCCCACACCTGTCCATGAAATAGCCTTGGAGTCAATTGTCCAATTACTTTTGGTCCCTTTAAAAACAGGGTGGCACATGTTAAGGAGCTGAAACTCCTAAACGCTTCATCCAATTTTAATGTGGATACCCTCAAATGAAAGCTGAAAGTCTGAACTTCAACTGCATCCGAATTGTTTTGTTTAAAATTCATTGTGGTAATGTCTATAACCAAAATTAGAAAAATGTTGTCCCTGTCCAAATATATATGGACCTAACTGTATGCTCGTGCTCCGGAGCGGCCTGCAAGGGGGGGGTCTTTATGTGGTGCTCTGATTAGGTATTCATAATGCAGACTGCTGACAGTTCACTAGCGGCTATCAGACCACAGATATAGACTCTGATAGCTGCTACTGTGCAGGCGTAGTGGGCGCCATTTTCAAATAGATTTTTTTTTTTTTTTTTTTTTATAGCTGAATAACAATTATTATTGGCACATACACTGTGTTCCAAATTATTGTGCACAAAGAGTTTAGGAGTGATAAGGTTAGAATTTTTTTTGTTTGTCATTTAAACTCATTGATGGTGATGTGTGTCAGGGCTCTTTATATCACTGAAAGCAATTGCAGATACCTGTGCAAATTAGTTTGGCAGGTGTGTCCAAATAAAGGCAAGACTACTTAAGAAGGCTGTTCCACATTATTAAGCCGCCTACATTTTTTTGCCAAAATGGGAAAAAAAGGATGTCGGCTGCTGAGAAGCAACAAATGAGTATTTAGGTCAAGGCATGACTTCAATCAACATTGCCAAGACACTTCATCGTGATCATCGCACAATCAAGAAGTATGTAGCTGATTCCCAGCACACACGTGTGCGTGCTGATGAGGAAAAATTGAGGACTCTTTCCAACAGGCAATTGCGTAAGGTTAAGAGCAGCTGCAAAAATGCCTTGTCATAGCAGACAAGTTTTTGAAGCTGCTGGTGCCTCCAACGTCCCCAGAACAACAAGATGCAGGGTCCTTCAGAGGTTTACATCTGTGCGTAAGCCATCCTGTCAACCACCTCTATCTACTGCACACAAGCAGAAACGGCTCCAGTGGGCCAAACGATACATGAAGACTGACTTCCAAACTGTTTTGTTCACCGATGAGTGCTGTGCAATGTTCGATGGTCCAGATGGATGGAGTGGAGGATGGCTGGTTGATGGACACCCCATGAAAACACGGCTAAGGCGCCAACAAGGAGGAGGTGCAGTAATGTTTTGGGCTGGAATCATGGGGAGAGAGATTGTCGGCCCCTTTATGATCCCTGAAGGGGTAAAGGTGAACTCCATAATCTATGTGGAGTTTCTAAAACAACACTTCCTGCCATGGTTCAAGAGGAAGAACCGTGCTTTCCGCAGCAAGATCATTTTCATGCATTATAATGCACCGTCTCATGCTGCAAAATACACATCTGCATCTCTTGATGCTATGGGCATAAAAAGAGGACAAACTTATGGTGTGGCCACCATCTTCCCCTGACCTCAACCCCATTGAGAACCTCTGGAGCATCAAAAGGAGTGTCTATGATGGCGGGAGGCAGTTCACATCTAAGCAACAGCTCTGGGAGGGGATTCTGTCCACATGCAAAACAATTGAAGCAGAAACCATCCAAAAACTGACATTCAATGGACGAGAAAGTTCAGAAGCTTCTTTCGAACAAGTGGTCCTATGTGCAAATGTAACATCACCTAGAAAAAAGTTTTCACTTGAAAACTGTTTGATTTCATTTTATAATAAGCTGATAATGCTTATAACTTCACAATTGACCACTTTTTTGTTCAAAATAAAAAAAAGGTTGAAAACTCTGCTGTGCATAATAATTTGGAACATGCATTTTGAGTGTTTTTTTTTTTTAAAGATACTGTATTCATAGGCAGTTTGTTCCAAAACATTGCAATTATACTAGAATAGTAGATGACTGGAAAATAACTAGTTTCCAAAATGGGGTCACTTATGGGTGGGTTTCTACTGCTTAGGCACATCAGGGGCTCTGCAAATGGAACAGGACGCCCGCAAACCATTCCATCAAAGTCTGCATTCCAAAACGTCACTTTAATGAAACACTGGGGGGTTCAAAGTTCTCACCACTCATCTAGATGAGTTTCTTAGGGGGTCTAGTTTCCAAAATGGTGTCACTTGTAGGGGGTTTCTACTGCTTAGGCACATCGGGGGCTCTGAAAATGGAACAGGACGCCCGCAAACCATTCCATCAAAGTCTGCATTCCAAAACGTCACTTTAATGAAACACTTGGGGGTTCAAAGTTCTCACCACTCATCTAGATGAGTTTCTTAGGGGGTCCAGTTTCCAAAATGGGGTCACTTGTAGGGGGTTTGTACTTTTTAGGCACATCAAGGGCTCTCCAAATGCGACATGGCATCAGATCTCAAATCCAGCCAATTTTGGTTTGAAAAGGTCAAACACCGCTCCTTCCCTTCTGAGCCCTGCGCCAACAGTGGTTTTCCCTCACATATGGGGTATCGGCGTACTCAGGAGAAATTGCACAACAACTTAATTTGTCCATTTCCTTTTACCACTGTGAAAATAAAAATATTGTTGCTAAAAGATAATTTTTGTGACTTATCGTGACTAAAAAGTTAAATGTTCATTTTTTTCCTTCCACGTTGCTTCTGCAAACACCTGAAGGGTTAATAAACTTTTTGAATGTGGTTTTGATCAGTTTAAGGGGTGCAGTTTTTAGAATGGTGTAAGTTTTTGGTATTTTCTGCCATATAGACCCCTCAAAGGGATTTCAAATGCGAGGTGGTACCTAAAAAAAAAATGGTTTTGTCAATTTTGTTGAGAAATTGGTGGTCAAATTTTAACCCTTATAACTTCTTACCCAAAAAAAATTTTGGTTCCAAAATTGTGCTGATGTAAAGTAGACAAGTGGGAAAAGTTTTGTATTAAGTATTTTGTGTGACCTATTTTTTTTTTACACACAAAAGTTATATCTAAGAAATTTTACCACTAACGTGAAGTACAGTATGTCAAGAAAAAACAATCTCAGAATCGCTAGGATCCGTCGAAGCGTTCCAGAGTTATTACCTCATAAAGGGACAGTGGTCAGAATTGTAAAAATTAGCCATTAACGTGCAAACCACCCTTGAGGGGAAAAGGGTTAAAGGGCAAATGTCAGCAGGATTGTGCACAGTAATCTACAGACACTGTCAGGTCGGCGCCATTATAATGATTAACCCCTTACTGACATCGGATGTACTATTACAGCCATTACAATTATTATTGGCACACAAAAAAAAACAACTTCTGCTGGCAGGTCTTATGTGCCAATAATAGTTATTCAGCTATAAAAAAAAATTCAATGTTATAATGGCTCCTGCACAGTAGCAGCTATAGATGTCTATAGCTGTGATCCGATAGCTGCTACTGCACAGGTGCCATCTTCAAATTGATTTTTTTATTATAGCTAAATAACTATTATTGGCACATTAAAAAAAAAAATCTGCAGGCAGGTTTTACACTGTTCCAAATTATTATGCAAATAATATTTCCTCATTTTTTCTCTAAATTACCTATCTGAATTCTTTCATACACTGGCCAGATTTTTCGGGGCAAGTGTCGCATTGATCAATGGTGTTTTTGCGTATTCCCCTTTTGTAACACAGTTGGCACCTTTTTTGCAACTTCGCTTTTTTCCAGTTTGAGGGACCTCCCCCGGGAAATACTGATCTGGTATGATACAAGCACATTCAGTTCCAGAAATACTGAGGCCAGCTTCTTCCGGAGTCCGAAATATCAGGGCCATAATCACTATCTCCTGGAACTGAAGGTACAACATATCGGTGTGGCCTGCACATCGTAACAGCACGAAAGCATTGAGCATTGCCTTCTGTACGATGTTGACGGCCAGCTTTTTGTACCACACCTTGGCCTTTCTCAAAGCACTGTATGGTTGAAGGACCTGATCAGAGAGATCAACGCCCCACATGTTTTTGTTGTGCCCAAGCACACAGGTCGGTTTGCTGACCTGTGCAGAGGTATCTCGTACCGTTTCGAGGGCGCTGCCATCACCGTGTATGGTGGTCAAGAAAGACATCCCTCTTGTACTTGACCACCAGCAGGTGGTTGCTACATTGGGCTCTGCTGTCACCCCTTCTGATCATCTGCCCAAGTAGCGTTTTCGGGAGGCCTCTCTGATTTTTGTGGACAGTACCGCAGGCTGTGCTACCTCACTCAGAGAGTGATTTGAAGAGTGGGATGCTGGTATAAAAGTTATCCGTGTAGAAGTGATAACCTTTATCCAGCAGTGGGTGCACCAAATCCCACACAATTTTCCCACTCTCAGGACAGGGGAACATTCAGCTGGTTCAATCCGAGTGTCCTTCCCTTCGTAAACTCTAAACCTCTGGGTGTACCCTGAGGTTCTCTCACGCAGCTTATAGAGTTTAATTACGTACCTGGCCCCCTTGTACGGCAAGTACTGACAGAATCTGAGCCTTCCCTGAAAATGAACTAAGGACTCATCCACGCAGATGTCCCTTTGTGTCACGTACACTTTAGAAAACTTTTTGTTGAAGTGTTTGATGACCGGCCAAACTTTGAACAGACGGTCAAAGTTGGGGTCATCTCGTGGGGGACACTGCATTATAAGTATAGTGCAGGAATTTGTGGATGGTCTCAAAGAGTGTCCCGGCCATGACCATTCGGAACACTGGACAGTTGTATAAAACATCAACACTCCAATATTGCCAAAGTTCTGACTTCTTCAGGATCCCCATGTGAAGGACCAGGCCCCAAAACTGAATCATTTCAACTGCGTCTACAGGAGACAAGTTAGAAAATGATGAACCGGAGTTTTGTGCCCAAAATTTATGAGCATATAAATTAGTTTATCCCACCATGAGGTTAACAAAATCCTCAGAGAAAAAGACTTTGAAAAAGTAATTCTGTGAGGCCGGTGGTGTCAAACTGTATTCCTGATTCTGCCACAAAATCAGGAATCAGTGGCTCATAATTTTTGGGGGGCGAGGTCCGTAATGGGGTGCACTGGTTCATCTTCTGGAATGGTGGGTGCTGCTTCCTCCTCTGTCTTGGGATGTTTGCGTGGAGGTTCAGCAGGATATGAGGAGGATGATGAGTGAGAAATTAATGTGGGATCCTCGCTATCCATGTCGGAAGAAAGAAAGCATATGCCTCCTCCACTGAATAGCATTGTTGAGACGAACGGGATGGGCGGGACATTTTTTTTATGAATATGGTGATTTGGTCAGTACTTTATTTTTAACTGTGTATGGGGGGGATAGTGTTTGGTGTAAACTTTTGTCTGGAAAGAAAAAAAAAAAAAGCACAACCAGGGAGAAAAAAAATGAAGTGTCTAAAACAGCAGGCACAAGCTCTGATGAGTGAACTCCGTCGCTCATCAAAGCTCGGCAACTTCTGGATGTGCGCACGGAGGTGGCGCAAAGATGGTGAAAAAGAAAAGCAAGCACGAGTTGATCGGTGAACTGCGTCACCAACCAACGCTCGGCGGTTGCTAAATGTGCATACAGAGGTGGCACAAAGGGGGGTGAAGGGGGTAAAAGGAGGGAAGGGGATGGGAGGGATTGGTGTGGATGAAGAG
This sequence comes from Ranitomeya variabilis, assembly GCF_051348905.1. Lineage (NCBI taxonomy): Eukaryota > Metazoa > Chordata > Amphibia > Anura > Dendrobatidae > Ranitomeya > Ranitomeya variabilis. The sequence continues at coordinate 1,058,185,018 of NC_135233.1, forward strand.
AGATTAGCAGTGATCAAAACACTTGTCTCTTGTCGTCTTTCGTCTCTGTTCTTTGTTCAGCAGGGATTGTGGTGTCACAGGCTTCTGTGGCACCACAAGGCACAGCAGCAAATCCTGTAGTGTGACCACTCTGCAGGAATCCTCGGCTATTGTGAGTACCTGCAGAGCAGTCACAGTGGTCATACCGCTTCTGTGCCCTGTCATTGGTGTGATCGATGATTACATCGATTACACCAATCAGAGCTGGCCCTGGTGACACTGGTGTTGCTAGGCACCGGCCTAGGATCGGTGCTCTTACAGATGCGATCCTAGGCAGGACACAGCGCAGTCACACCACGGCTGTGCCCTGCGATTGATGTGATAGTTGATTGCTCCAATCAGTTCTAGGCGATGCCTGGAGCACCCATCATAGGCTGGGACATCAGTGTTTCAGGCAATCTGGCTGAAACACTGAGAAATGCTGCGATTGGCTGTTCAGAATTGAGCAAGGGGTTAGACACACTGACCCTGAAGGTTCCTTCCAACTCTTAACATTCTATCATTCTACCGATCACTGATGGCTTTGTTTGGCACACCATCCTTATTGCTCTGCTGCCGAAACCATACTGCAGCCATTTAAATAGCAATCTTTAATCTTTCTTGCAAATCTGAGATTCACTTTTTTCCACTGAACAACACGACACTGACCGTGTCACCACCAATCTTGAAAGTGCCAAAGGAAAAAAAGTTTGTTCTTCTGTAGTGAACATACTGTATAAATTAATTCAAATGTGTTGAATTTCAATACTGTGCCATTTAGAAAAAAAATATTCTGCTGGGTGTGCCCAAAAAATTATACATAGAATGTCTTTTCTATTTTATAAATTAGTTTAAATATGTTTTTATTTCAATATACAATTTTTAATGTGTCTGAAATATTTTCATTGCTTATTTTGCAGGGACATCAGGAGCCTGTTTATGAAGCCACTGTCCAGTGTTAATTTTCTGTTAAGTCTGCTGTGAAGGATGGTGTTTAAAATGTGAACAGATGAACACAAAATGTGTAAATTTCACACTTATGGTTTTGGTTCCTCTTTGTTATTGTATGAAACAGAAAGTTGTTTTACTGTTGAGGAGATGTAGAATTATTTCAACTTACTAATGTACTTGTGCAGATTTTTCTGGGTCATTCTATTGCATGGCTCCTTTCGCCATGTTGCCAACCAAGTTCTCACTTAACTAATTTCCGTGTTTGTTCTGATGGATTTTCTGTTCATGCTCAATATGAAGGAAATTGGATGTTTGGTTTTGTTTAATAGTTAGGCCGAAACCCTCCTCTGTCTTTGAGTGAGCTGTGAATTAGGAGAAGACTGACTTAACTGGTAAGAGTTTTTCAGCAGCAAAAGTTAGAAAAAAAAATTATTTCCTAGTCGGGGAAAATGTGAAATATTTTAAATTGCTTATATACTTTACATTTACTTAGGCAGTTTTATTTAAAGAGCTCAAGATAGGTCATCAATGTCTGATCGGTCAGGATCCAGCACACTCGTCGGTCAGCTGTTAGCGGTGTTGGTGGCTGCGAGACGGAACTACTCACGGAATTGGCAGTCTTGTGATAATGGCTGCCGCAGGGTACTACACATCCGCCTCTTTAAATGCCTCCCATCTCCCTCAATGAGCATATGCGAATGTTAAATTAGTAATTTCTATTACTTTATATTTCCTCAACAACATAATTTAAAAGAATAACAAGTAATATAGAGAGTTTGTGTTGTGCGGTCTGATTATCATTGTAGCTTTTGCAAGTATATTAAACGCAATTGGTCTTTATTAAATCACTTGTAATAAAGCTGTTTTTTGTCCTACGTAAATGACTTCTCTGATTAATGCACTATTTTTAGTTTTAGAAGATAAATATACAGGTGGCGCAAGGTGTCAAGAGGCTACTTTCCTGCTGCGAATAGAATTGTTATCAAGTCTAAAATAAAAAGGAAAAAATATTTGCGCTGAAAAAAGCCAATAGAATAAAACATAAATATGACCACGAGAAGCACCTGGCTCAGTGCATAGAGGTACAGGTATAGTCAACCAGTAAGATAGATACAAGTGTGACCCACAGGTATCTTCCAGCAGCTAGTGTTGGGCACATGCGCTAAGGATAAGCAGTCTATATCAGAGGTCCCCAACCTTTTTTGCACCAGGGACCGGCTTTAAGCAAGACCAGTTTTCCATGGCCCGGTGGGGGTGGGGCAGGGGCGGGGCTTTGGTCATATGGGGGTGGGGTTATGGAGGGATGGAGCTTAGTGCATACTTATCATATAATTATGACATAATGAGAATGTGATTCAACTTACCATAGGTTCAGAATGAGTGTGAGCACCATGCTTGTTTCCCTGGTGCTCTGCACCATTATTGCCCCATAGCTGTGCCATATAGTGCTCTGCACCATTATTGCCCCATAGCTGTGCCATACAGTGCTCTGCACCGTTTATTATTGCCCCATAGCTGTGCCATACAGTGCTCTGCACCGTTCATAATTGCCCCATAGCTGTGCCATATAGTGCTCTGCACCGTTCATAATTGCCCCATAGCTGTGCCATATAGTGCTCTGCACCATTGCCCCATAGCTGTGCCATACAGTGCTCTGCACCATTATTGCCCCATAGCTGTGCCATATAGTGCTCTGCACCATTGCCCCATAGCTGTGCCATACAGTGCTCTGCACCATTATTGCCCCATAGCTGTGCCATACAGTGCTCTGCACCATTATTGCCCCATAGCTGTGCCATATAGTGCTCTGCACCGTTGCCCCATAGCTGTGCCATACAGTGCTCTGCACCATTATTGCCCCATAGCTGTGCCATACAGTGCTCTGCACCATTATTGCCCCATAGCTGTGCCATACAGTGCTCTGCACCATTATTGCCCCATAGCTGTGCCATACAGTGCTCTGCACCGTTTATTATTGCCCCATAGCTGTGCCATATAGTGCTCTGCACCGTCCATTATTGCCCCATAGCTGTGCTGCTGCTGCAATAAAAATAATAAAACACATACTCACCTGTCTTGCTTGCAGCTCCTCGGCGCCATCTTCCCGGCGTCTCTCTGCACTGACTGATCAGGCAGAGGGCGCCGCGCACACTATATGCGTCATCGCGCCCTCTGCCTGCACAGTCAGTGCGGAGAGAGAGAGACGCCGGGAAGATGGAGACAGCGCCCGGCGTGTGGAACGAGGACAGGTGAATATGTCATACTTACCTGCTCCCGGCGTCCCGCTCCTTCCCCCGGACAGCTGGTCTTCGGTGCCGCAGCCTCTTCCTCTGTCAGCGGTCACCGGCACCGCTGATTAGAGAAATGAATTATGCGGCTCCGCCCCTATGGGAGGTGGAGCCGCCTATTCATTTCTCTAATGAGCGGTCCCACGTGACCGCTGAACAGGGGCGCCGCGGACCGGCTGAAAAACCCCAACGGCCCGGTCCTGGTCCGCGGACCGGCGGTTGGGGACCTCTGGTCTATATTGTATCAAGATAAGACAATTCCTTACCACCAGGAAGATGACCATGGAGGTTGGTGATTTCCTGATGCTCCAAAGCGGGGTAAGTAGAGTAGATAAAGTTTTTAAAATGGTCCCGGAGTGCTGCCCTGACCGGTGGCAGCTACTCAGTATGTAAGCTCCAGTAGGGGGAGGGATCCTGTGTCCTAGTAACCAGACGCCGTGCGGTATGAGAATAGTGAGAGCTGCTCGTCTGGAGGACCTTCATAATGCAGTGAATCACGTGACAGCCCGCATGACTGGAGTATGTGTAGGGATCGCGGTGAGGACCATAAACCGACTCGTTTCTGGAACGTCTGCTTCCTTCCTCAGGGATGGTCCCTACCCCGAATGTCGGTCCTTTTATATCTTCCAGCAATTAGGCTTGCTAGTGGAAGCCAAAGAGCTCAATTTCACTGTTGCCCTTGACATAGATTTGATATAGTTGACTCCTCTCCAGTGAGGGTGCACAATTTCAATGCCCGATATCTCCATAGTCTGTGCCAGTCCGCTGTAGTGTTCTATAAAATGTTTAGAAAGTGGGTGACCCAGACATTTTTTCTTTCTTCTTGATTCTCACCCTAAGTGGCCGTTCGGTGCACCCCACATAGTTTATTACATGGACACTTGATGGTTTATATGACCGGTGTTGTGGAGCACGTAATAAAATTGTTAATCTTGAACTCTGTGTCCCCTCTTTCAATACTTATTTGTTTGATTTGTGGTCTGCTTACACATCCTGCACTTAAGGCATAGAAAAAACCTTTAAGGATATTATGAAAAAAAGTCGGTTGTGTGGAGAGGGACTTATACTGGACGGTGGGGGCAATCATATTTCCCAAGTTGCAAGATTTTTATAGACAAAACAAGGATGGGTGGGGATTTTTTCACCTATGATTTTATCATCTTTTAGTATATGCCAGTATTTTTTCACTATTTTGCGGAGGATGTTTGAGTTGGCATTATATTGAGTTATTATAGGGATAGAATCATTTATTTCCCTTGATTTAGAGATAATCAGATCTTGGCGACATTTTTTTAGAAAGAAGGAATATAATCCAGCTCACCCGTGATGCAAGAACCAAACCTCGGGAGCACGAACCCGCTGTGTCCAGGCGTATAAAGTCCAAAAAAGAAGAGAATGTCCAGCTTCACTGAGTCCGTAAATAAGAGTTTTCTTTATTCACAAACTTTTAAACATGGAGGATACAGACTTCAGCACGAACCACATGGGTAAGAAATCTCAACGCGTTTCTGGAGACTAAGCTCCCTTAATCATGACAGGATGTCATTTTTTTTTCAATAAAATATTAAGGTCTTGCCTTACCGGTCTTGCTGGTGGTAGATGTGAAATTTAAAAAGAAATCATTTTTATTAATATCCGTTAAAAACGTAGTAAGAGTATCCAAACCACCAGACCAAATAAAAACAATGTTGTCGATAAAGCGTTGCCAGAGGACCAGGTCCGCGCGCAGCCGGTCTCTAGGGTATATGGTCTCCTCTTCCCATCTACCCACATAGAGATTAGCATAGCTGGGCGTGAACCTGGTCCCCATGGCAGTACCCCATTGCTTGGAGTAGTAGTTCTTCTCTTATGAAAAATTGTTATGCGTTAAAATGAACTGCATAGAATCACATAAAAAGTCAACCTGGTCACTAGGGACTGTAGAGAGTTTATTCAAGAAGTATTTAGCAACATTACACCCTTTACAGTGGTCAATGACAGTGTACAGTGAGGTAATGCCTAGGGTACAGAGTATATAGTTGTGTTGCCATTGAATTTTTTGTAAAAGTTTTAAAATATATGCACTGCCTTTGAGATATGCTGGTAGAAGTGGTACAATCTTCTGCAGGTGACAGTCCACTAACTTGAACATGTTTGCTGTAAGGCTTTAGATCCCAGATATAATTGGTCTACCAGGTGGGTTTATAATATCTTTGTGTATTTTTGTCAGATAATAGAAAACCGCCAGATGGGGAGACGTATTGTTAAAAAATTTAAATTCATGGTTATTGATGAACCCCAGTTCAACCCCCTAGTGGTAAAGTTTTTCATTTCTTTGATATACTCTTCAGTGGGGTCCCTGTTTAGTATCCTATAGGTTCGGGAATCACGGAGTAGGCGCATGGCCTCCTTATGGTATGATTCTTGGTCTAATGCAACAATTCCCCCGCCCTTGTCAGCTGGACGTATTATCCGTTCTTTGTTCTGTTTGTAGGGATAGAATCGCTTTCCTTTCACTCCATGTTAGATTATATTTATATCGCTGACATTTTTTGTCATTGAGTTTTCGTAATTCATCTGTTACGTTTTTCTGGATAGTCTCCATCTGTTCTGAATATTCGTTGAAAGGGTGGAAGTGGGATTTGTTCCTTAGGCTGGTATGCACATCGGTGTTAGTAGACATCTGACCTTGATTACTGCCATTGGGGTTAATTTAGGAAGTGTCTTTTAATTGCTAGTTTACTCAAAAAGTTTAAAGGGCCACTGTCACCCCCCTCCAGCCATTATAAACTAAAAGAGCCACCTTGTGCAGCAGTAATGCTGCATTCTAACAAGGTGGCTCTTTTGGTTCAAGTATTCCCAAAATAAAGCATTTTGAAACTCATCCAAAATACCTGTCTTTAGCCAGGGAGGCAGATCCTCACTCCCCAGCTTGAACCGCTACTCTGCCGTCACTCAAATCTTCAGGGGCTTTCGGCGCCGCCCCCTTCGCTCTGTTTTTGCTTCAAAACCAGCGCCTGCGCTGTGTTTAAGCTCTGGCCGTCTGACGTCCCAGCCAGGCTTGCAGACTGTGCCTGTGCGGGCATTGTGGCCACCCACTTTGGGAATCCCAGCCCCGCAGTGTGTTATGCATTATGCACAGTGCGGGGCTAGGATTCCTGGGCATGCGCACTGCGTGTGTCAGCCTGTCACCCAGGTCCCCCGCCTTACAGCGTCTGTATACTGTATTCAGCTGATCGTGCCTCCTCATACAGTATACAGACGCTGTAAGGCGGGGGACCTGGGTGACAGGCTGACACACGCAGTGCGCATGCCCAGGAATCCTAGCCCCGCACTGTGCATAATGCATAACACACTGCGGGGCTGGGATTCCCAAAGTGGGTGGCCGCAATGCCCGCACAGGCGCAGTCTGCAAGCCTGGCAGGGACGTCAGGCGGCCAGAGCTTAAACACAGCGCAGGTGCCGGTTTTGAAGCGAAAACAGCGCGATGGGGGCGGCGCCGAAAGCCCCTGAAGATTTGAGTGACGGCAGAGTAGCGGTTCAAACTGGGGAGTGAGGATCTGCCTCCCTGGCTAAAGACAGGTATTTTGGATAAGTTTCAAAACGCTTTATTTTGGGAATACTTGAACCAAAAACTAAAAGAGCCACCTTGTTAGAATGCAGCATTACTGCTGCACAAGGTGGCTCTTTTAGTTTATAACGGCTGGAGGGGGGTGACAGTGGCCCTTTAATGCCTATAAAGGCTTCAAATGTATTAAATCTGCTTGCTGGAGCATATTTAAGACCCTTTTGTAGCAAGGAGTTTTCATCAGTATCAAGGGTATGTTTACTTAAGTTAAAATAGTTTGTTCTTTAACATGAGGTATTTAGTTTCCTTTTCTTTTTGGTGAATTTCCCGCTTCTGAAACCTCTTTTCCTTGTTTTTTGTACCTGTTTGAAAAAAAGGTGCCTAGTCGTGGTTTTATTCTGGGTTTGTTGGCCTACTGAATTATTTGGTCTACCATTTTTTTGTTGTTTTTTTTCCATATGGGGCGCACCAAACGGCCGCTTAGTGTGAGAATCAATGAACACATACGGAACATAAAGAAAACATTTCTGGGTCACCCACTTTCTAAACATTTTATAGAACACCACAGCGGACTGGCACAGACTATGGAGATATCGGGCATTGAAATTGTGCACCCTCACTAGAGAGGAGGCAACTATATCAAATCTATGTCAAGGGCAGAGACAAAATGGATTTTTCTATTGGACACTCTGATTCCCAGAGGACCCAACAGTGAAATTGAGCTCTTTGGCTTCCACTAGCAAGCCTAATTGCTTGAAGATATAAAAGGACCAGCATCCGGGGTAAGGACCATCCCTGAGGAAGGAAGCTGACGTTTACGAAACGCATCGGTTTTTGGTCCTTACCAAAATCCGTACACACACTCAATTCACGAGGGCTGTCACGTGATTCACTGCATCACAAGTTCCTCCAGACGAGCCGCTCACACTATTCTCACCTCGCGACGTCTAGGACACAGGATCCCGCCCCCTAATGGAGTTTACAGACGGAGTAGCTGCCACTCTCCGGGGCAGCTCTCCGGCACCATTTTAGAGACTTCATCTACTCTACTTACCCCGCTTTGGAGCATCAGGAAATCACCAACCTCTATGGTCATCTTGCTGGTGGTAAGGAATCGTCTTATGTTGATACAATATAGACTGCTTATCCTTAGCACATGTGCCCAACACTAGCTGCTGGAAGATACCTGTGGGTCACACTTGTATCTATCTCACTGGTTGACTATACCTGTACCTCTATGCACTGAGCCAGGTGCTTCTCGTGATCATATTTGTTTTATTCTATTGGCTTTTTTCAGCGCGAATATTTTTTCATTTTTAGTTTTACTTACTAGAGAATAAGATTCTGGCCCTAAATAAGTCTAAGGCTACATGCCCACTGTTAAGCCATGTGTTTAGCGTTATACGTATTTCATTTATTCTAAGGGAAAATACTTCTGTATGAACCTGTTTTGATGGCACAATGCTCTGGTACAATTTTTTTTTCGTTCACATTCCTATAGTTTGTTGGGAAAAAACCCTCCCCATGGAATAATATTCACGCACCAGAATTGGTGATCCATACCAATTTGAGCTCTGATAATGTCATGTGCGAGAGACCTAAATTTCTCTGTCGTTTCAATAAACCTTGCATAAATTGTACTATTAAGGACCATGCAGTCTTCACAATTTCACCATTAAATAGAATGGTGGATAAGGGGCCAATGGCACTTAGATCCACCAATTCAACTTGTGCCTGTAAGAGTGTGTACATGGTGTCTTTTAGATGCCAGCACACCCGATGAGTTCTCCCAGGCAAAGCTGCTTAATGAAAACGCTGCTGACGTCTCTTACTCTATATTTTCCAGTATAGAGAGAGGGGCTGCTTCTGAATGGAAGTTGACCGAAGACACTCCATGTCATTTGTCTGAACAGCTTAAGGGTTTCCGAAACCTGAAGTGGTTAAAAGAAGTGACATAAGACAAACATGTACTTGTCAGTTTGACATTGCTGTGCATTTTGTTCTTGTTATGGGTCACTGTTTCAGGCAGTATCTGCCTGAAAATGACTGCAGCACATATCCAGATTCTGAGACTTGGTGCAGTGCAGACGCAGTGACATCACTACATTGTGCCTGCTTGTGTGGTGCCTCCATCCTCATACCACACAGACCTGAGATGTGTTCCGGGGGAGCGTAAGTAATGTTTGCTTTTAAATGTCAAAACTTGGGGGTTCATCATTATACAGAGTGGGGGGCATCATACTTTGTGTAGGGGAACTATGGAAACCTACCACAGGGAGTACTTTTAGGGGCACTATGCAATGGGGGTGTCATTTTTCTGGAGGTACTGTGGAGTCACACTGTATAGGTCGGTGGGAGATATGTGGTTAAATTAGGGGGCATTCACTGTGGGATATCATACAGTGTGTGGGTGGGACCTTTTTTTGGAGCATGGCCATGAAAGGGGTATTGTGAGTAAGTGCTAATAGGCTTCAATAGGGGTATAAATATTGTGTACATTCCTCAATACTTGTTCCTCTCCTTGTCTATAGGTTGTGAGATATGACCCCTCCTACTCTGATAATTTTTGGGGGGATGAGAGGGTGGGTCCAAAGAGCTTTTGCTGTGGAAGATTGTGAATTCTATGTACGCTCCTGCGTACTATAATAGTAATACATCTTATGTAAGAAATATGTTTGCTTTTCCTCCCCTCCGCCTCCTGAATGTCACTTAGAAAAACTGAATGAAATCCTCTTGCTAAATTCATGACACTGCAACACCAAATTTCAACTGCTTATTGAAGTCCATAGGGGAAGGAGCAGATTAAGAGAAAAATCAAGGGGAGACAATAAGATGGTGTTGCAGCTTTCTCACCCAAGAGTGAGTCACAGCTACACTGCTCAGCATTCATGCTCTTTTGTCTGTGCTATAGATGGATTAAAAAGCAGGTATCCCTTAATGATAACTATGTGCTGAGTATTGGAAACATCATAGCAGCTAGTTTCCACCCAGAATCTCGGAGACAACTAAAAACTAGTCATAAAGCCCACGGATATTTAAAAAAAAAAAAGGGAAATTAGACTTACTGGTAATTCCATTTCCAGATAGTCCCTCAGGACAGCACCATGGAGGACGTCCTTCCTTGACCTATAGCGGGACAGGATCATAGAGAGGTTAAAAGGACCCTCCCACCTCCACCCTCCAGTGTTGTTTCAAAGTACCACCGAGGATGAAAATAAATGGTCCAAATGTGCCCTTACAAACATGTCTGTAATAACCATTAAACTGCTTCATCTTAATTTCGAGCCATGGTGACCCGAAGGATAAACGATCTGCCGGTAGATTAATCCCGAATAATCCTAAAAAAACCAGAAACATAAGGGAGGGAACTATGGGTGCTGTCCTGAGGGACTATCTGGAAATGGAATTACCAGTAAGTCTAATTTCCCTTTTTCCATTACGTCCCTCAGGACAGCACCATGGAGAATACCAAAGTAACTCTCCCAGGGTGGGTACAGAAGCCCAGGAATCAAAGTCCCAGGCAAAAACCAGACTAAATATATAGAGGATCTGAAAGATAAGAAAAACCATAGATATCTAAAGAGATCCGCAAAGAAAATCACCGTAGTGAGTGTCTGGTATACATCTATAATGGCCAATTTCAGTATGAATGTGGTAAATGAAATAAGCATCAGGAGCAGAGAGTGAGATTCACCCATTGTACCCCAATACCAATAATGAACCACAGCAAGTTATTTATTGTGATAGATACTTATAGACATCACCGCCCCAGAATAGGGTTAGAGAACCTTACTGCCCAGCAAAATATAGTGAAAGTCACAGCCACCACACAATGAGGACTGTACCGACCAATAATAAGCTGCATGTGCTTATAACCCAGGGTTGTTCCTTTATCGGTCCTTCTGGGCTCAGGTTAAGCCTTGGTTACAGACCAGCTTACCGTACTACAAGGAGACCTGCAGGACAGAGGCCCTGGACTGCGGGAAGATCAAACCAATAAGTTAGTACATGGATAATGGCAGAGCATTGGGATGTACGCACAGTACTCATCCAGGAGATCACGTCTATTCCAAATCCTTAGATGTCTAACCCCAAGAAGGGTTATATATTATTGAAACTAAGGAATACACCCTCCGGCAGGTAATATCTCCTGCCACTACCAACGTCTGGCTTCTATTAGAAGCGCTGAAAGAGAAACGTGGGTCATCACTCCTGTATTACTTGATGTTAGACACAGGGAGTCAGGACTCTGAATCAATGAATGTGGTGGTGCTAGTAAAAATCTTCCGACACTTTAAATTATTCGGAACTGCATTTATACGAGTCATTAGTCCAGGCATTATAAGTATGTCAACTTATTTGTCCATATATGCATATTATGCTCATACATATCCCAAGAGGCAATCTTCTCAGGGATCTTTATACACCCAGACTGCCATTGTGGGAGTAACCATATTCCATGGCTGGAGAAAAGTAGGTCTCTTCCCCATTACGGAGGGAGATTATCTACTGTGAGGCAGTGAGACTATGGGGTCTGAACAGTAAGAGCCCTGGATACGGTTTCATTTATCTTAGGAGCCGTGACTGCTGTAAGAGCCGTGAGTATGGGATCCTCTGCCACACGACACAGTGCTGCTGCTTCACCACAAGGTACAGAAGCCAGTGCTGATGTCCCTGGTAACATAACGCAACAGACTTATGGGACAAGAATCTGTCTGATTGCCGAATGTAGAGTTTGGGATGGATTAATAATAACAACAATAATAAACTTTATTTATATAGCGTCAATATATTTTGCAGCGCTTTACAGTTTGACAGTTTCAAACACAGCGGTCATAAGTAACAACCATATAATAATTAAAGCAAAATAAGACGACCCTGCTCTTAGAAAGCTTACAATCTACAATGAGGCGGGAAAGATACAAAGTACAGGTGTGTATCAATATTTTATTTACAATGATGGCACAACCATCTCAGGGGGTGGGGGATAGATGGAGACAGTGAATGGGCTACACACAAACATAAAATGACTGATTAGGGAACGTGATAGGCCGCTCTGAACAAATGTGTCTTAAGGGAGCGCCCAAAACTATGCAAATTGTAGATGGTCCTAATATCTTAGGGCAAAGCATTCCGAGGCGCAAGGAATCCTTCCTTTCAACTCGTGGGATTTTCCGCTCCCGGGACAGTAGTATGTCCTTCTATAGGATTATAGAATGTATCAAAATGACGTATGTCATCTTTTAAAGCTAATTATGAAATAGACTTGCCTTTAGCACTCAAGGTAGAACCTACCTGAGAGACCTGTTCCAAACAGAAGAAATGCAGATTTTACTAAGCCAATTCAAGCATATCTGTCTGCTTGACTAAGCCCTGTTGTAAAGAATGAAGTAACAGAAGCTGGATCTGGGTCTAAAACACAAGGACTCCATATCCAGAGTTGAGGCCTAAGACAAAAATGTGAAGTGGTAGGCCGATGATACAATGTGCGGCCACACAACAAGGCACCAGACAGAAGGTCTGATCCAGTGGCTCACAGCCAGAGGCGAAAAAGGCACGAAGCCCGACACTGATACCCCCTGCCTTGCAAAAGGGCACCGAAACCTTATAATGCAAAATGATGCATATAGGACCTATGAAACATATAGGAACTATGAAGCAATATAATGCAATATGATGTACAAATTACTATGAAGCGCTATGATGCATATAGCAACTATGAAGAAATATGGTGCACAAAGGCAATTTGAAGCACTATGATGCATATAGGAACAATGAAACAATATGATGTAAATAATGAAGCAGTATGATGCAATATGATGCATGAAGTAACTATGAAGCGCTATGGTGCATATAGGAACAATGAAGCAATATGATGAATATAGGGACTATGAAGCAATATGCTGTAATATAATGCGCAAAGTCACTATGAAGCGTTATGATGCATATAGGAACCATGAAGCAATATGCTGTAATATAATGCACAAAGGCAATATGAAGCGCTGATGTGTATAGGAACCATGAAGCAATATGCTGTAATATAATGCACAGAGGCAATATGAAGCGCTGATGCGTATAGGAACCATGAAGCAATATGCTGTAATATAATGCACAAAGGCAATATGAAGCGCTGATGCGTATAGGAACCATGAAGCAATATGCTGTAATATAATGCTCAAAGGCAATATGAAGCGCTGATGCGTATAGCAACCATGAAGCAATATGCTGTAATATAATGCACAAAGGCAATATGAAGCGCTATGATGCACATAGGAAACCTGAAGCAATATGATGCACAAAGGCAATACGAGCACTATGATGCATATAGGAACAGTGATGCAATATGACGCACAGAGTCACTATGAAGCGCTATGATGCAGATAGGAACCATGAAGCAATATGATGCAATAGGATACACAAAGTAACTATGAAGCGCTATGATGCATATCGGAACAATGAAGCACCTTGATGCATATAGGAACCATGAAGCAATATGATGCAATATGATACATGAAGTAACTATGAAACAGTATGATGCCACAGAGGCACTCAATATGATGCATAGATGTGCTATGATGCAGTATCATGCACAGAGGCACCCAATATGATGCATAGAGGCACTATTATGCAGTATTATGCACGGAGGCACTCAATATGATGCATAGAGGCAGTATTATGCACGGAGGCACTCAATATGATGCATAGAGGCAGTATTATGCACGGAGGCACTCAATGTGATGCATAGAGGCACTATTATGCAGTATTATGCCCGGAGGCACTCAATATGATGCATAGAGGCAGTATTATTAGGCCATGCCTGAAGGTGCCAAACAAGAGACCAGACTTACACTTTTAAGCAAAAGAGCAATCTATCAGAGTTCCAGATAAATCTCCACTCTGAACAATACATCTCATTTGTCAGACTGACTCCACCCGAAGGAGCTAATTAATGAGCCGCAGCTGGAGGGCAGTCTTCATGGAGACAATGTGCTGAATTAACACCTTGTGTCCTCCTATGGATGGAGTAGTTAGGTTGCAAAGAAAGTGAAACACTTGCTTATTGAACCAGAAAATGGAAAGCATGCTTCCAAAGTCACTCTGAAGCCCGATCATAAGGCTCTGTGCAGACAAGACCTGCAACTAACTAAATTCCAGTCATGAGATGTAGCCTGGACATATGGCCCCACCATAGCCTAGAGGTCCAAGGCCTAGCTGCAAATGGGTTCCAGGTACAGCTTTGGCACAAAGGCCTGAGACTAGAGTCAGTCCAGAGGCCCCGGCCATCGATGCAACATTAAACCAAGCACTCACCTGTGCTGGCTCCATACCTGCTAGAAGACAGGGGGAGCTGGTAACGCCGAGAGCCTACCGTGGAAGGAAGCGGCGTCCATTCAGAAATGCTGCATTACTGCCTGTGCCCCCTTCCGTGTTCCATTGTGGAACGCACGCCGATCAAATGTGCCGGCGCTCCTCTCTGACGTCACTGGGAGTGCAACGGCCTTCTCCACCACACGACTTTTCGGAAGCAGCGGTGTTTTGCCGGTCAGCATCCGAGCCGAGAGCCCCCCCACTGGGAGGAAGCGGCTCTGCCCAGGAGCCCGTCCGCTCGACTGGTCTCTGGGGCTGAGGGACTCCCCACTGGGGAGTTTCCACCCTGGGCTACTTGACAGGGGGAAGGATTGGACCTGCCGCACGATCCCCCTAAGCCCATTACACAGGCTGATGGCTGAGAAACCTCTCAAAGAGGAGTCGGCCATGGTCCGTCTGACCGGGAAAAGGGAAGGCTGAGATCCCCGAACTCTGAGTCCATCTGGTACAGCACTGATAGCTGAGGGACCTCTACCCAGTGAGGTGTCGGCCACGGACCACTTGACAGGGGGAAGAGAATCCACAGGATATCTTCGCTCTAGGAGCAACCTCTCATACAACCGTCCCTGTAGGGACAGGAAAAAACACTGGAGGGTGGAGGTGGGAGGGTCCTTTTAACCTCTCTATGATCCTGTCCCGCTATAGGTCAAGGAAGGACGTCCTCCATGGTGCTGTCCTGAGGGACGTAATGGAAAAAATGGTGAGAAATGCAGGATGCAAGTCATATCATAGCCATAAATTGTGTATTCCTCATGCACAGATTTATTCTGAAGTGCTATGGATTCACTTATTATTATTATAGTGCCATTTGTTCCATAGCGCTTTACATGTGAGGAGGGGTTTGCATAATAAAAGTACAATAATCTTAATCAATACAAGTCATGACTGGTACATAATGAGAGAGGACCCTGTCTGTGAGGGCTCACAATCTACAAGGGATGGGTGAGAATACAGTAGGCGAGAGTAGAGCTGGTCATGCAGTGGTTTGGTCTATTGGTGGTTACTGCAGGATGTAGGCTTTTCGGAAGAGGTAGGTCTTCAGGTTCTTTTTGAAGGTTTCCTCAGTAGGTGAGTGTGTTGGGGTAGAGTGTTAGGGGTTTAGTTCCCGCCTCTGCACAGGGGGAATCTCGGGCCATCTCCGCTGCGGTCTCCCATTGTTCTGCCACAGTGGAGCCTGCTCAGCGGAGACGTCGGTCCCAGCGTCTTGCTCAGTCTCACTCTGTGCAAAGGGTTACTGCTGCTTTTCCAACTTCTGCCATTGAAGCCAGTGCTGGGCAGCGGCGAGCAGACGCTTTTGGGACTAAGTCCTGCTTTTCCTCTTCTGAGCATGCCCAGGGCAAGATCTCCCGTTGGAGATCAAGGGTCACATGCTCAGATACTGCAGCAGGTCCCATTGGTCCTCCAGGAAGGTCCTGAAGGTGCTCAACTTCTGTGGCATCCTCCCATTAGTCCTTTTGGGAAGGTCCTGTACATGCTGCAGCTATAAAAGGTTTGCATGACCGCACGGCCATGCGCTAGTGTACATTTGCATACGTGTGTGTGTTGATGAGTGCAAGTCGTTCTTAAATATCCCATCCCTATTGTATGATTGTTCGCGTATGGTGTATGGCTGTTTTCTAGTGCCAGGCTGAACTGTCAGCACTATTACACACAACAGCGTCTACTGCTGTGACCGCCAGTACGGCGCCATGCGCCATTAGAGCACTTTCTTAGCCCAAGCCTGGATGGTTGGTGACGTCCGCCAGTACGGCACAGCTCGCACTCTTGTGCTCAAAATATTATTGCAGTTAATCTCTTACACCCAGTAGCAGTGTCGAGCGCAAGTAGTCTAGACGGACTCAAATCCCGAGTCTTGGGACTGAGTTCGGTGACTCCTTGCTTGCGCTCTTTGTGCGGTACCGCAGCCCTGTGACTTAACAGACTTCGCTTCCACCGCCATATAGAGCTGCCATTTGCTAGCAGCAGGTTCTCTCCTGCACGGTGGACCCTGGACTGCGAACGCACCTGATAACATCTCACTATTTACTCGGTGCATTCCGCCAGTCCTAACAGAGAGTTCCAGAGTATGGGGGATACGCGGAAGAAATCTTGTATGCGATTGTGGGAAGAGGAGATGAGAGTAGAGTAGAGAAGGATATCTTGTGAGGATCGGAGGTTACATGCAGGTAAGTATCGGGAAACGAGGTCACAGATGTATGGAGGGAGACATGTTGATGGCTTTGTATGTCATGGTTAGGGTTTTGAACTGGAGTCATTGGGTAATGGGGAGCCAGTGCAGGAATTGAGAGGGGAGAGGCAGGGGAATAGCGGGGGGACAGGTGGATTAGTCCGGCAGCAGAGTATAGAATAGATTGGAGGGGTGTTAGAGGGGAGGCCACAGAGCAGGAGGTTGCAGTAGTCAAGGCGGGAGATGAGGGCATGGACTAGGGTTTTTGCAGATTCTTGGTTGAGGAATGTACGGATCCGGGAAATATTTTTGAGTTGGAGTAGTCAGGAAGTGGAAAGGGCTTGGATATGTGGTTTGAAGGAGAGATCAGTGTCAAGGATTACCCCGAGGCAGCAAGCTTGTGGGACTGGGGAGAGTGGGCAGCCATTTACTCTAATGGAAAGGTCTGTTGGGGGAGTCAAGTGAGATGGGGAAAGATGATGAATTCTGTTTTGTCCATATTAAGTTTTAGAAATCTAGCAGAGAGGAATGTGAAATGGCAGACATTTTGGGATTCTGGTTAGTAGGGTGGTAATATCTGGTCCAGAGATGTAGATGTGTGTGTCGTCAGCATAGAGATGATACTGAAAACCATGGGACTCTATGAGCTGTCCAAGGCCAAAGGTATAGATGGAGAAGAACAGAGGCCCTAGGACTGAACCCTGCGGGACTCCGACAGATAGGGGGCGAGGTGAGGAGATGGTGTGCAAGTAGAAGACGCTGAATATCCAGTCTGCTAGGTACGACGTAATCCAAGATAGGGCCAAATCAGTGATGCCAAAAGATGAGGGTCTGTAATAGTTGGGAATGGTCCGCTGTGTCAAAGGCAAAGGACAAGTCTAGGAGGATGAGGACAGAGTAGTGCTGCTTGGCTTTGGCAGTTAATAGGTCATTGGTGACTTTAGTTAGGGCAGTTTCAGTGGAGTGATATGGCCGGAAGCCAGATTGAAAGCGGTCGAAGAGGGAGCAAGAAGAGAGGTGGGAGGACAGTTCAAGATGAATGTGTTCCAGTAGTTTTGAGGCATAGGGGAGAAGTGATATGGGGCGATAGCTAGATGCAGAGCATTAGTCCAGAGAGGGCTTTTTGAGGATAGGTGTGTTAAGGATCTCACAGGGGAAGGGTGGTGTCGACTTTGCTCACCTCGGGGGAGGGGAGAGAAGGGCCCAGAAGGGTTTGGCTCTCTAGTGCCACCACTTGCCTCAGGTCAGTCAGGGAACTGCACCGAGGGAAAATAGTCACCGGAAAGGCTTCCCTTATAGGTATGAGTTAGTGAGGCGCTCCCAATGAGGGGGAATATATATCACCAGTTCAGGCTGGGGATATATATCTAAACCTCCCGGTTGTCACTGCCAGAGTTCTTCACTAAAACAATATGGTATTCTGCCACCAGTTCCTCATTTAAAATAAGCCCCGTCTGACAGCAGGCTTAGATCGGGCCAGGAACCAACCCTGGGGTAGCGTATAATATAACCAACGGAGCATGTGGACTTAGGGATTCGTGGATCGAGATAAAAGAGCAGCCCAAGATTAATTTTATATTTAAAAGCCAAAGAGGCGCACTAGAAAATACAGCTATACATACTAGAGCAAATATTTACAGTCAGCAGTATAGTACAAGGATAGGGTATAGATAGGTTGCAATTACCATGTTATGTAGCATGTGACCACAGGGAGTTGCTGATGGATCACAGGTCCAAATCTTAGTTACAGGCTTTCCAGGCTGTGTTAGCAAATGTATCCTCCGGCCATCAGAAAAACACTGTCCAAAATGAGGAGCTGCCTTATATCTCCTAGGCTGCTACCTCACACATCTGCTCCCACCCCTGGGTGGTGCAGCCTCTCTCCTCCCATGTCTGAGAATATTATTTTCTGCCTAGAACCATGTCTTGCCCATATCTTTGCGCCCGAAGCTCTGAATGGGTTGGTTGTACCGCCACTGGATTCTGCTGGATTTTACCTGCTCATAGAGATAAATATGACTACCGTATGTAATTATTGCTAGCTATGCGCTTTAACTCCATGATCCAGAGTGCTACAGGTGGCTAACTAATATGTGGACGTGGGGAAAGGGACGCTGATTCAGAATATGTGCTTGGTTCACCTTAGACATATTGCATTGTGTTATTATAAGTCATTTCCCATATTCAATACCTCCTAGCCTTGCTTTTACATGTGCTTGGTCACACACAGAGGTTCAGGTTTCCATAGCAGCACAAGAGTTTGCACCCTTGTGTTAACAACTTCAAAAGAGCTTGTCCTAGCTCCTCTAATTAAAAGAAAACAAAGAGCCTGTGGAATCCCAAGGGTGGGGGCACATTTCAGGAGTGGAAAGAGACTTAAAATCCAAAATGGATTCTCCCTTGTCCTTCACAGTGTGATTTGTGACATGTTTAAAGCTTGAGGGGAAAACACCAGTTGTAAGTGATGAGTAGAAGAGATGGGTTAGGGTTGGAATGAAGACTGTGACGAGGTTTGGGATGAAGTGGGATGTGATCTGGTAAAGTGCAGAGGTGGTGAGATATGATCTTCAGAGTGAACTGGAGACTCGATCTTCTGTAATGGTGGAGAAGTTTGTTTTGGAGGAGGGCTGGGCAGTTAGGAGGAAGGGCTCTGGGGGTCGTCGACCAAGACTGTCTGATGTTATCAATCTTCTGCTTGAAAAATGAGGCAAAGTCTTCCGCAGAGATGAGTGGAGAGGGAGGGAGTCCTGAGGGACGGAGGAGAGAGTTGAAAGTGTTGAATAACTTTAGGGTTCTGAGACGGAGGATATGAGAGATGAGAAGTAGGTTTGTTTTGTTGTGGCGAATGTGGCCTTGAAAGTAGCGAGGGACTGTTTGAATGCGATGAAGTGCTCATTGGAGTGGGATCTTTTCCATCATGGGGATGTTGACTTCACCCATGGTGATAGTGGGGATGTCCGCAGAAAGGAAATTAAGTAGCCAGGTGGTGAAGTGGTCAAGGAAGATGGCGGCTGGCCCTGGGGGGTGGTAAATGACAGCCAGTTTGAGGGGGAATAGATGCGCACAGAGTGCGCCTCGAAGGAAGCGAGGGAAACAGGATGGCAATGGGATTGGGGTGAAGAAGCAGTTATCTGACAGGAGAAAACCAACTCCACCATGCTCGCTGCTGAGGCGGGGGGGTGGGAAAGGTGGAATCCACCATACGAGAGTGCAGCAGGAGAGGTTGTGTCGGAAGGGGTGAGCCAGGTTTCAGTGATGGCAAGGAAGTAAAGTTTATGAGTAATGAAAAGATCATGGATGTAGGGAAGTTAGTTGCAGACAGAGCGAGCGTTCCATAGAGCTCCTGTTAGTGGTACTTGGGAAGCGGGTGCTGGGCGAATGGGTATAAGGTTAGAGAGGTTACGGAAAGTTGTGATTGAGCGTGGATGGGAGGTAGAAATGACTGTGAGGATGTGGCGAAGAGGACCAGGATTTGGAGTGATATCGCCAGCAGTGAGAAGGAGCAGAGAAAGTGTTCGGCTACATTCACATTTGCGTTGTTGGGCGTTGCGTCGGCGACGCAAAAACGCATTGTTTTGTGACGCATGCGTCCATTTTTGGCTTGATTTTGGATGCAAAAAAATGCAACATGTAGCGTCCTGTGCGCCCTGACGCTTGCGCCAAAAATGACGCATGCGTCACAAAACGCAAGACAACGCATGTCCATGCGCCCCCATGTTAAATATAGGGGCGCATGACGCATGCGTCGCCGAACCTGCGCCCAACGCAAATGTGAACGTAGCCTTAGCAGGTGGGAGCAGAAGAGGGCATGAGGTGGCTGTCTGTGTTTGGAGACAGAGGGTTGTATGTTGAGAAACAATTTAGAGGAGGAGGTGAGATGGATGGGGAGGATTGAAGAAGAGATGACCAGTTCCTTACTAGGTGTAGGGATTAGGGGGGTTAATAGAAAGTGAAGGATTATCGGGGTGAGAGTAGTGTTGAGCATTCCGATACCGCAAGTATCGGGTATCGGCCGATACTTGCGGGTATCGGAATTCCGATACCGAGATCCGATACTTTTGTGGTATCGGGTATCGGTATCGAAACAACATTAATGTAATAATGTGTAAAAGAAAGAATTAAAATAAAAAAATATTGCTATACTCACCTCTCCGACGCAGCCTGGACCTCACCGAGGGAACCAGCAGCGTTCTTTGCTTAAAATTCGCGCGTTTACTTCCTTCCGTGAAGTCCCGGCTTGTGATTGGTCGCGTGCCGCCCATGTGGCCACGACGCGACCAATCACAGCAAGCCGTGACGTAATTTCAGGTCCTTCAGGATTTTAAAATTACGTTCTGGCTTGTGATTGGTCGCGTCGCGGTCACATGGGCGACGCGACCAATCACAAGCCGTGACGTCACGGGAGGCAGGAAACGCGCGCATTTTAAAATGCGCGCGTGTCCTGCCTCCCGTGACGTCCCGGCTTGTGATTGGTCGCGTCGCCCATGTGGCCGCGACGCGACCAATCACAGCAAGCCGTGACGTAATTTCAGGTCCTTCAGGATTTTAAAATTACGTTCTGGCTTGTGATTGGTCGCGTCGCGGTCACATGGGCGACGCGACCAATCACAAGCCGTGACGTCACGGGAGGCAGGACACGTGCGCATTTTAAAATGCGCGCGTTTCCTGCCTCCCGTGACGTCACGGCTTGTGATTGGTCGCGTCACCCATGTGACCGCGACGCGACCAATCACAAGCCAGAACGTAATTTTAAAATCCTGAAGGACCTGAAATTACGTCACGGCTTGCTGTGATTGGTCGCGTCGCGGCCACATGGGCGGCACGCGACCAATTACAAGCCGGGACTTCACGGAAGGAAGTAAACGCGCGAATTTTAAGCAAAGAACGCTGTCGGTTCCCTCGGTGAGGTCCAGGCTGCGTCGGAGAGGTCAGTATAGCAATATTTTTTATTTTAATTCTTTCTTTTACACATTAATATGGATCCCAGGGCCTGAAGGAGAGTTTCCTCTCCTTCAGACCCTGGGAATCAGGGATACCGTCCGATACTTGAGTCCCATTGACTTGTATTGGTATCGGGTGTCGGGACCACACTCAGTCGGAGCAGCCTTTGGAAGTGGGGAATCACCAGAAATAATACACAAGACACGTCTCGTATAGTATATCACTGGGAAGTCTCTGAAGCACGCCTGCCTTCAAGGTGCTATCCCCTCTATATAGTTGCACAAGTAGTTTCAGTGGTTATACAAGTTTTGCTTGTTTAAACAAAGAGAGAAAAGAGAAGACAAAAGAAAACAGTTTCGGCTATGTGATAGTTTCACAACAAACAAAACAGTACAGTTTCGCCTAAGTGGCAGTTTCACAAACAAAAAATAGGATTTCACACTATGGCTAAAATGTCCTTGAATGGACATGTCAATATTGATCACAAATTCTTTTTGGTTCATTGAGGTAACCATTTTTGTTCCGCTCTTCACACGGGTATCGGATTGGATCCGATACTTTGCCGGTATCGGCCGATACTTTCCGATACCGATACTTTCAAGTATCGGACGGTATCGCTCAGCACTAGGTGAGAGTTAAAACAAACATTGTTTACAGTGACTGTTTCCAGTTCCCTTCTGGTTCAATTCTAGGATTAATTCTGAGCATCACACTTCTATCATACACTTATGTGATACACTGGGCAGACTGACATTTTGGCAGACTTATGCTATACAATATATGTGCAACAAAGTGCATTCCGGTGTGAAGCTGTGGGGAGTGGTCCCTGGTCATCTTGGTCAGAAAATTAAGAGTGAGCCAGATGTACGTATATGATCAAGGCAGAGTAAACAAGGTCCTAAATAACATTGGGGATATTACAGGGGTCAGTTAAAAAGCATACCAAGTTTTTGCTACAGGCTGAGATAGGAAAGTTCAGTGTGGAAAGCTGGATGACGTACCTGTAGGGAGAACAGATAAATATACATGCTGATTAGAGTGCGTTGGTGGCAGATGGCAGGGTACAATTTGTATGCATTCTGGAATTAATTCTGGGGATCACACTTCTATGATACACTTATGTGATACACGGGGCGGACTGATTATTTATGGGAGCTTTATGCTTTTGAATTCTTTAAAATATCAAAATAGTCTTTTTCCACTCTATGCCTCTCCCTCCAATCATTGTTGATTTAACTGCAGGGGTAACTTCACAATTACATCACATGACTTTTGCCAACTGTTGGGACGCTTCTCTCAAACTACAGCAGTCGTGCTGTAGATGTAACTGTTGACGTGACCGCTCCAGTGTAGAGATTAATCCGCAATAAATGGGGCTGGAGAAGCAGAGTAATGTTTCTATTTTGGGGGGGTAATAGGCAGGGTGTACACGATCCAAAAATAGCAGCGGATCCTCTGTGAAGTCCTGACATGCGGTGCGTCTTTCCAGACCCCTGGATACCAATTTCTCTTGGGAGAAACTTCACCCATAGAATGTATTGAACGTAGTCAATCCGCATGGTTCAGTGACCACATGTTGACTACAGCCTGCTACTTCCAGATCCTGTGCACCCAGACTTAAAGTTTTTAGGTGAATAACCCTTTCATCGCTGCATATGCAGTGACCTCTTTGACCAAGAGCATTCATTATTGTTCAGTAGGGAAGGTTAGGTCTTCAGAAAAGACATCTCATTGCAGGCCCATTTGCCATGAGAAGGGAGGCTGCTAAAGTTGTCTTTTGGGACAGATTAAATGTAAGGTAAAAGCAGACCGATGCTTTATTGTAAGCTCCTCTGTGTCTGCATATTTTGCTAAAATATTTTGTCTGCTTTGTCATTTTGCAAACATCATATGACCACATGGTGGCAGTAAAATTCTACACAGGAGAACCTTGAACTGCTTCTGGCAAATTAAGAAAAAGAAGTGATTTATTTTTTTTTATAGAATCTAAATATGCTTTTATCTAATAGAATATTTGCATATTGAGCATGAACTACGTCTAAGAAAATCATTGTTTTGTGTCTTCAGATGTGATGGGAATACGAATCGAACATGTTGCATTTACACATTTTTTTGTTTTGTTGCATAGACTTTCTATTTTATCTGTACTCTGCTCTGGCTGTACGCTCACGCTGGAACTTGTGCGTTTCCTCTCTACTGAGCTGCATACTTCTCGGGTTTTTTGAGTGATCGATACGGGCCTCAGGACCTGGACCTCCCCTCATGTGTTCTTGCAATTTTAAAAGGATAAAAAAAAAGTTTATAAAGGGTTTAGTTACTCTTAGTTACAGTTAGGAAATGTGCGTAAAAATGTCAGCATCCTGGCATAGTTTTTGAAACCCAAAATTCCGGCAACAAATAGACTGGTGCCTTTTTTTAATTGCTTAATGACTTTTAAAGCCTGAAGTGGGGGGGGGAGCTGAAAAAGAATGAACATTTGTGTTCTCAACACTGTACATATGTTTGTTTTTATCGTTTATTGAGCGTTTTGTTCACAGTAGAATCTACCTGAAAAATAGATGTCGTGTGCACATGGCCTAACGAAGCATCGGTTGCACATGGCCTAACGAAGCATCGGTTGCACATTCTCTCTAAAACTTCATTCACTTAAGACTGTTAGCCCCATGTTCTCAAGATAAGGGGTGTTTACTATCACAAGATGGAGGGCACCACCATAAATATATCCATAAGATTAGATCCCGGATCTACCAAACATGAAAAACCACAAACCCAAATACATAGAAGAAGACATGTTATAGTGGAGATAAACAGGAAAATAACACAGGTCTGCAAAAAAAAATTTTTCAAGAGCTGTTTTGGTTATTCCACGTAATCTTTGTTTTTAAGTGCGCTGAATCCGAAAATTACCTCCGTTTTATCATAGGACATCACGTTTTCTGACAATTTAAGTAACTGCTAAATAAGACAATACCTCAAAATAAATGAAAATAGACTCATAAAATTAATTTTTTATTACAAATGTTTCATGAAAATCATTTTTTAACTGCAATGAGCTCACTAACACACACTAAAATCGATTCTTCTTCCCTGTGAGGCTTCTCTTGGTACATTTACGCTTGTGAGTAGCATCTGGAATGTCTCTCTGAAGCATCCAACAATAGTCTGCCATCATTGTAGTGCTCCATCTTCCCTGGTATCTTCTTTCCATCTCTTTAATGTCCTGGTGGAATCGTTCACCTTGCTCTTCACTCACAGCCCCCAAATTTTCAGGAAAGTTGTCAAGGTGGGAATGGAGGAAATGCACTTTCAAACTCATCAGGCAACCTAAAGCTTGAAATGCTTTCAGCATTCGTCCGACGATTTTTTTGTAGTTAGGGTCTTTGTTAATTGCCTAAAAATTTCTCTACGACAGCTTTAAATGCAAACCACCCTTCTTTTTGAGGATATTCACCACAAATGTAACAGACACTGTCAGGCGAATTAATACACTTCCGCTGAGCCATAATGCTAATTTTGGGAAACACGGTTGAATATGACGAGCTAACACGAACTGAGATGAAAAAGTGTGAACAGGCGAGAACCAAGATAAAACAATTGAATCAAGCCCGAGCATGTCAGAGCCTGCTCGTTCAGCTTGCAACATGTTGATGCTGGTTTCATTAGCTCACTCTGAAAGTTCTTTTCTTTGAAAGTTATATTTTTTGGGAATTGTATATCTCCAATGCATTGATGTGAATTAATTAATAGTAATTTTGACTTTCAAAACCCTAAAAAAACCATTAAAAAAATGCCAAAAAATGAGAAAAATATACTAAATTTGAAGAGAATTTTGCATTTTGTGGCAAATCCTGACGTCCAGGATTTTTTTCAATATTTTTTCGTTTTCAGCACACCAAAATACATGGAAATTAGATGAAAATAATCAAACAGCTGTTTAGTCGCAGACCTGTGAATTAAATATAGAATACAAATTTTATTGAAGTAAACCGAGCAAGCTTAAACATTAAAAACAATTAAAAAGCAGAAAATGCCCACAATGACCAAGGAGAAAGCCAACCCCACGGACAATAATGATTTTTTGGCACCTGATAGGGAAAAAAAAACTCCAAAAAAAAATTAGTCAAACAACAATTTTTGACAAGATATACAGAGTTTATTTTATATATAAGAGAAAGTCACATCAATAGGTTATATAAGATTATAGTCAAATGCCATATTGCTCTGAAGACCCTAGAAAATAACTTTCAAAAAATCTAAAAGAATGTTTTGTCACCAAGCTATATGTGGGTAATAGAGAGCATTTGTTACCAATGATAGCGCAGTCCCTACAAGAACCAGAAGATAAAAGGGGGGTCCATCAACCCACATAAAAAATCCCCATGTAGTGGCATCTAATAAATACAAGGGAAAGGTAACAGGGACACGCCATATAAGGATAAGAAGACAATATAATCCGATCCACCCTAAATCACTTCTTTCCTAACATACTATGCAATGCCTAATAACAAGTCATAATAGACAGCAGTGAGGATCAAAGTTTTCCACAGCAAAGGCGTTATACTTATTAAGTACAGTCAGGTGAGGCAGTCCATGTACGCAGCAAAGGTCTCTCCAGTCAGTGAACCGATCAGTCAAGGTGCCATAAGTCCGTGGGGCTGTGCAGCCCAACGCGTATCGCCACACATGGTGGCTTCGTCAGGGGCAAGTGTGCCTGCTCGCAGATACTTCCATCTTAAATGTACGTACCAAATAGATGGATCAAAAACAGCTGCGGGGAGCACCGGCTGCGAAACCGGAAGTGATGTTGGTGGTGTTCTGGGGTTTTGGTGCGCAGGCGCTAGAGCACCAAATGATGTGAACACAGAGTGCCGGCCATCTGACCGGAAATGACATTGGCGTGATACAAAGCCATGACGCGCGGGATAACACATGTGGGTAAGATAAGGGGTGTTATCAGCTGGAACTCCCACAAGCTATTGTGGATAGATGACAAATGTTTTTGAGATAAGCAATGTAAAGCTATACAAAAATCATTTTGAGATGCACCAGTTTTTTCACTGGGTAATTGCAGCCTGGATTACAATATGGAATACGTTTTTGAGACTAGTAGTTTGGTGTAAAGGAAAGTTTCTACATCATACTATAGTACTTTTATGACACCAGTATGGTACCATTTTTTTCTCTGCCTCCTCATGACCTGTATGAGAGCAGGATTTATTTATTTATCTATCTTGACTCCATTTTGGTTATTCTTCGTGCATCTGCTGTTCTTGTGAAATGGAGTCTGTGTTTAGTTGGAGTCACAGGAATTTCTTTATCTAATGTAACTTAGATATAACACATAGGTAAGTGAAAGTAAAGAAGTGAGTTCCATACTTTTAACCTCTAAAGGTGGGTGTAGACTGTATTAACTTTAACCAATGAGGTATATATGTAGAGATTAGCTGGGTCAATTATATTGTTACAATGTCTGTCCGGTTAATGCCTGTATGAAGCGTGACCAATGATGTAATAAATAGAGTTTTGTTCTAATACTTGAGTGTCAGTGTGGTACCTCTTGCTCCTTTACGTACTTGGATTTTACAATTCAATTTGCAACATTACATGTGGACGACACCTGCATTAGGCAAAACTGTATTAATCAGATTTTAAGTTTTTCATCAAGAAATGTATTCAGTAACTGATGACCATCGCTGATGCAAAAACGTAAGGAAAAAATAAAAAAAATCTAAGGAATTCAAAATAAGTTGCATTTTCTTCTAGTCCAAGAAAGCTTCCTCTTACTATCGCTAAGCACATAATGGCATAATTGGTAAGCTTTTAATTGGAAAATAGCTTCCCATTTATAAAAGTATGACAATCCATTCTATAAACAGTGTGAGATAACGTTATATGTGATCACGATTTAAAAATCTTCAGAGAAGGATAACTTAAGTGTTGGTCGGAATTCAAGGGCAAAGCTTCTATTATACGATATCTTTATTCCAATTTGTTTTTATGCTTCAGTAGTACCTTAATAAACGATAATGTTTAACGCCGCCGATCTTTTATTCTGCCACGACGCTTGATTCACAAATTACATATTACATACAAATAGAATTAACGTCACGCCATGGCAAGGTGGAAATAGATGCATGACACTGCCTTTCATCATTTCCATGCTCCCGGTAATAAACAAGCATAAAAAGAAATGAGTGTTTCCATAAAACAATGTTACTGTTATGTTCCAAATTATTTTTCATTCTTTTCGGTTGGCCTTGATAGATTTCATCTGTTCACGCTCACAATTTCTGTGATGAAATGTGAGAAATTACTGTACATTTTCCATTCTAAATGGACCACTGTTACAAATTGGTCCCTCGCATTTGATTGGCATCACTCACTTCGGTAGTTTTAAGTAAAATTCATAAATAGTCTTTTTTTTTCCCCCTTCAATCTCGTTTTGTTTTTTGGAAAATGAAATGTAATTTCTCTCAAGAATGAGGCACATCAGTACTGGCACCTTGCTTTGATGATTGGCATTGAATGGTTTTTCATGAATTTTGCTTAGAAAAATGGAAATTACTACCCATCTTGAATGAAGTTTTGTATAATGGTCTTGGAGATACTTGAGATGAAAATAAATTCTAACCTCTTCCCACAAAATGTCATTAGTGTACATCGTGGAGAGTGAAAATTATAACTGGTTAAAAAATAAAATGCAAAATTAAATTAATTAAATGTACTTTGAGGCTAAGAAAATTGATTTGAAAAATTTAATGAAAAACAGCACATTTTTAAAAAATGAATGATTTTTAGAACTTTTGGCACAATATAATGTTTGGTAAACAATGTCTGATTTGGCTAGGAGAGAGGCCTCTGAAACAGTGGCTTGCAAAAGTATTCACTATCTGCCTTGACTTTTTACCTATTTTGTTACATTACAACTTCTTTAATTATTTTTGCAATCAGATTTGTTTGTGTTGCTTCATCACTAAATAGTCTTTGGTTGGTGAAGTAAGGAAAATGTAGGCATAAATTACATTTATGGGATCAAAGAACTAAAAATTGGCATGTGCATATCTATTCACCCCTTTAGCTATGAAGATCCTAAAAAACATTTGGTGCAAGCAATTACCTTCATTAGGGCTCCTTCTCACTTGCGAGACATACGGCCGTGTCTCGCAGGTTAAAACCCTCGTCTGGCGCCGGCACTCCTGAGCGGAGTGTGCGGCCGCATAGCAACACATAGAGCTGCACGCTCCGCTCCCAAGTGCCAGCGCCAGAGCTTGGTTTTAACCTGCGAGACACGGCTGTATGTCTCGCAAGTGAGAAGGAGCCCTAAGTCATATGCTTAGTGAAAGGAAGTCCACCTGTGTGCAGTGTAAATAACGTGTGAGCCGGCACCATCTATAAATACAAGTTTAAACTGGGATCACCTAATGCATATAAAAAGTAGTCACAGAGAATTGAAGAAAAACCATATGCATGAAAAAACAGGGATCACCAGAGTAGAGTACAATACAAAAAATGATTTTATTGGGAATCACCACATACAAATCAATTTAAAAGTCCCAACTTGGACAGTAATCAAAGAAAGTATGGGTCATACAATGGTGAGTATAATACTCGAAACACTACTACATGCCACGATGCTTAGTATAATAAGTACACTCAGTGTCTTATTGCCCTTGACACAGTATAAAATAACTAGAGATATAACCAATTTATACAAACTAGTCCAAGTTATAGAATGTATACATGCTGCTATCAAAAATAATAATAACATCTAATCAAAGCCATAAATCCCACATATCATAGGATTTTTTTAGCTAAACAAAATGCAATAACCTGTAAAAGGGCCAAACAGGCAAAAAAAGTAGACATAGAGGTAACTACTTCAAAGCGGCCATGATAATGGTGGAACAGATACTTCACCCTGATCTGGGATGTCAGTCGCCCCCCATGAAGTGAAGCAGTCAGGCAAGGTAGGTACTAGATCTTGGTGGAGGCAGCATTATGTTGGGATATTTTTGGCAGTAGGGACAGGGAAAATGGACCGAGTCAATTGGAAGGTGGATTGTTCAAAATACAGGGATGTTCGTGAGCAAAACCTATTTCAGTCTCTGATTTGAATATAGTACAAAACCCTGAGTAAGGTCTAATTTTGACCGAAACGTCTACATTTTAGAGTGCCAAATTTTTATGCTATACTTGTGAATGGATTTGGACCCTACTTGAGCACCATATAACAGTAGTGCCATGGTTTTTCTATTGTCAGTGATTTGTGACTGAGGTTCACCTTCCAACAAGATAATGACTAGTGATGAGCGAGTGTACTCATTGCTCGGGTTTTCCAAAGCACGCTCGGGTGGTCTCCGAGTATTTGTAACTGCTCGGAGATTAAGTTTTCATCGCCTCAGCAGCATGATTTGTGGCTACTAGACAGCTTTAACACATGTGGGGATTCCCTAGCAACCAGGCAACCCCCACATGTACTCAGGCTGGGTAGTAGCTGTAAATCATTCAGCTGCAGCGATGAAAACTAAATCTCCGAACACTAACAAATACTCGGAGACTACCCGAGCGTGCTCTGGAAAATCCGAGCAACGAGTATACTCGCCCATCACTAATAATGAACCAAAGCATACTGCTAAAGCAACACTCAAGTGGTTCAAGGGGAAACATGTAAATGTTTTGGAGTGACCTAGTCAAAGCTCAGACCATGATTCAATTCAGAATCTGTGGTCAGACTTGAAAATTTCTGTTCACCAGAGGAAACCATCTAACTTGAAGGAGCGGGACCAGTTTTGCCTTGATGAATGAGTGAAAATCCCAGTGGAAAGCTCACTTATCCAAAGTGACTTGCAGCTGTAATTGCTTTATGAGGCGAATAGTTATATACATTGAAGTTTTAAGTTATTTTGTCCTATAAAAAGAAAATCAAATGTTCACAGTTGTGGACATGTTCTTTACCTGAACTGATCCAAACCCTAAATAAAATACCAGGTTGTGAGGTAGCCTAGCATGAAGAATGCTAAAGGAGTGAATAGTTTTGCAAGCCATTGTAGAGGTCTTAAGGTACCTTCACACTAAACGATATCGCTAGCGATCCGTGACGTTGCAGCGTCCTGGCTAGCGATATCGTTGTGTTTGACACGCAGCAGCGATCAGGATCCCGCTGTGAGATCGCTGGTCTTGCTGAAAGTCCAGAACTTTATTTCGTCGCTGGATCTCCCGCTGACATCGCTGAATCGGTGTGTGTGACACCGATCCAGCGATGTCTTCACTAGTAACCAGGGTAAACATCGGGTTACTAAGCGCAGGGCTGCGCTTAGTAACCCGATGTTTACCCTGGTTACCATTGTAAAAGTAAAAAAAAAAAAACATACTCACATTCCGGTGCCCGGCGTCCACTTCCCTGCACTCCTCCTGCATCCTGTGTAAGTGCCGGCCGTAAAGCAGAGCGGTGACGTCACCGCTCTGCTCTGTGCGAGATGCCGGAGATGTTCGGCGCTGACACAGGATGCAGGAGGAGTGCAGGGAAGCGGACGCCGGGCACCGGAATGTGAGTACGAATCGTACCGTCGTAGCGATCAAAATTGCACTGTGTGACAGTACCCTAAGTCTTAAGTTGACTTTGCACTCTTCACAAGGAAAAAACGATACTCCTTTAACTCCTATCTCAGATGGTGACACAATAGAAGTGTATCTGCAACAGACTTCAACGACACAGAGAAGTCTTCCATAAGGGTACTGTCACACAGTGCAATTTTGATCGCTACGACGGTACGATCCGTGACGTTCCAGCGATATCCATACGATATCGCAGTGTCTGACACGCAGCAGCGATCAGGGACCCTGCTGAGAATCGTACGTCGTAGCAGATCGTTTGGAACTTTCTTTCGTCGCTGGATCTCCCGCTGACATCGCTGGATCGTTGTGTGTGACAGCGATCCAGCGATGTGTTCGCTTGTAACCAGGGTAAACATCGGGTAACTAAGCGCAGGGCCGCGCTTAGTAACCCAATGTTTACCCTGGTTACCAGCGTAAATGCAAAAAAAACAAACAGTACAAACTCATATTCCGGTGTCTGTCCTCCGGCGTCTCAGCTTCTCTGCACTGTGAGCGCCTGCCTGCCGGCCGGAAAGCGAGCTCAGCGGTGACGCGGTGACGTCACCGCTGTGCTTTCCGGCTATGGTGCTTACACAGTGGAGAGAAGCAGAACGCCGGGGGACAGACACCGGAATGTAAGTATGTACTGTTTGTTTTTTTTACGTTTACGCTGGTAACCAGGGTAAACATCGGGTTACTAAGCGCGGCCCTGCGCTTAGTAACCCGATGTTTACCCTGGTTACCCGGGGACTTCAGCATCGCTCCAGCGCCGTGATTGCACAGTGTGACCGCAGTCTACGACGCTGGAGCGATAATCATACAACGCTGCGACGTCACGGATCGTGCCGTCGTAGCGATCAAAATTGCACTGTGTGACGGTACCCTAAGGGTACTGTCTCACAGTGGCACTTTTGTCGCTACGACGGTACGATCTGTGACGTTCCAGCGATATCCATACGATATCGCTGTGTCTGACACGCAGCAGCGATCAGGGACCCTGCTGAGAATCGTATGTCGTAGCAGATCGTTTGGAACTTTTTTTCGTCGCTGGATCTCCCGCTGTCATCGTTGGATCGGTGTGTGTGACACCGATCCAACGATGCGTTCGCTTGTAACCAGGGTAAATATCGGGTTACTAAGCGCAGGGCCGCGCTTAGTAACCCGATGTTTACCCTGGTTACCATCGTAAAAGTAAAAAAAAAAGAAACAGTACATACTCACATTCCGGTGTCCGTCAGGTCCCTCGCAGTCTGCTTCCCGCTCTGACTGACTGCCGGCCGTAAAGTAAGAGCAGAGCACAGCGGTGACGTCACCGCTGTGCTGTGCTTTCACTTTACGGCGGGACTCAGTCAGAGCGGGAAGCAGACTGCGAGGGACCTGACGGACACCGGAATGTGAGTATGTACTGTTTCTTTTTTTTTTACTTTTACGATGGTAACCAGGGTAAACATCGGGTTACTAAGCGCGGCCCTGCGCTTAGCAACCCGATGTTTACCCTGGTTACCCGGGGCCTTCGGCATCGTTGGTCGCTGGAGAGCTGTCTGTGTGACAGCTCCCCAGCGACCACACAACGACTTTCCAACGATCACGGCCAGGTCGTATCGCTGGTCGTGATCGTTGGAAAGTTGCAGAGTGTGACAGTACCCTAAGAGTTAAGGCTAAGTCACACATAACGATATTGTTAACGATATCGTTGCAACGTCACGCTTTTGGTGACGTAGCAACGATCCCGCTAACAATCTCGTTATGTGTGACCGCGACCAATGATCAGGCCCCTGCTGGGAGATCGTTGGTCGTTGGGGAATGATCAGGACCATTTTTTGGTCACTGATCACCCGCTGTCATCGCTGGATCGGCGTGTGTGACGCCGATCCAGCGATGTGTTCACTTGTAACAAGGGTAAATATCGGGTTACTAAGCGCAGGGCTGCGCTTAGTAACCCGATATTTACCCTGGTTACCATTGTAAAAGTAAAAAAAAAAACAGTACATACTCACATTCTGATGTCTGTCACGTCCCCCGGCGTCCACAGGGTTAAAACTGCTTTCGGCAGGAGCGCTGCTAATGCACGAGCTGCTGCCGAGAGCTTCCCTGCACTGACTGTCAGCGCCGGCCGTAAAGCAGAGCACAGCGGTGACGTCACCGCTGTTACTGCCGGC
Organism: Ranitomeya variabilis; assembly: GCF_051348905.1. NCBI lineage: Eukaryota > Metazoa > Chordata > Amphibia > Anura > Dendrobatidae > Ranitomeya > Ranitomeya variabilis. Next base: position 1,058,218,051 of record NC_135233.1, read on the forward strand.
GCTGACACATTCAGTGCAGGGAAGCTCTTACTAAGCGTGGCCCTGCACTTAGTAACCCGATGTTTACCCTGGCTACCCGGGTGCTGCAGGGGGACTTCGGCATCGTTGAAGACAGTTTCGACGATGCCGAAGTTGTTCCCCTGATCGTTGGTCGCTGGAGAGAGCTCTCTGTGTGACAGCTCTCCAGCGACCACACAACGACTTACCAACGATCACGGCCAGGTCGTATCGCTGGTCGTGATCGTTGGTAAGTCGTTTACTGTGACTCCAGCTTTAGATCTCTAGGAGAATTTATCAGCAAACTAGAACAATAAGTGGTGTGATCTGTTACTATGCTTGTGCAAGCTAACTTGGGTTGTGAAGTCTAAGGTATCAATTGTTCTTCATTCTTAACCACAGAGAGGTTTGGACTTTTGTCAGTAAAATATGCAGGATGGGGCCCCTATAATCTGCCAGATGGGGGATTTGTGGCCATATACATTTGGATCAGTAACAGGCAGGGTAAGTCAGGTACAAAGAACAAAATCATGGACATAAAATCCAGTAAATTTGTATGTTATTAACTCCTTCACGACATTTGACGTACATTTAAGTCATAGGTCGTGGCTCTGCCTTTAATGCGATCTCAAATGCGGAGCCTGTGTCTTTCCCTGAACATGTGCCTTTAACAGCGGTCGGTGTAATGGAGCTCTGCCCGCAGCTGTTAAACTGTTAACACGCGCCCCTGATGTGATAGCAGGGCACAGATGGGTTATCCTGACAGCCGGGGGTCTTCTGATGACCCCAGTGCCTGTTAGGCTAGGTTCAGATTGCGTTAGTGCAATCCGTTTTGCGCGAGCGCTAGCGGATTGCGCTAACGCAATGTCTTTTTCAGGGCCGCGTTCAGGGGTCGCGTTAACGTCCCCGCTCTCGCAGATCCCCAATCTGCGAGAGCGGGGAACGGACCTCTGGCGCGCCGCGGACGCTGCAAGCAGCGTCCGAGGCGTGCTACAAAAGACCGGCACATCGCTAGCGCGTGCCGAAAATAACACGCGCTAGCAATGCGCTCTAACATTGCCGGCAATGGGAGCGCTAACGGACGCGGTGCACGGCGTTAATTTCGCCGTGCAACGCTGTCCGTTAGCGCTATCCCATTAACGCAATGGGAACCTAGCCTTATTGCAATAGTTCTGTGAAAACCAGCCCATGGCTGGTGTTGATAAGGCTACTTTCACACTAGCGTCATGCACTGCATGTCGCTATGCGTCGCTTTGTAGAAAAAACGCATCCTGCAAAAGTGCTTGCAGGATGCGTTTTTTCTCCATAGACTTGCATTAGCGACGCATTGACACACGTCACACCCGTCGTGCGATGGTTGCACCGGTCCGTCGCCACCAAAAAACGTTGCATGTAAAGTTTTTTTGGTGCGTCGTGTCCAGCATGCACGGCCAGAACTCTGCCCCCGCCTCCCCGCACCTCACAATGGGGCAACGGATGCGTTGAAAAACTGCATCCGCTGCCCCCGTTGTGCGGCGCTTGCACAGTATGCGTCGGTACATCACAACGTCGCATTGCGTCGTACGACGCTAGTGTGAAAGTAGCCTAAGACTGATTTTCTTTCAAAAAAGCAGTGCTGATACCTTGCTATGTGTAGTACAAGCTGTGAGCTATGGGAAAATGATATCTGATACCATTGTTATATCTGATGGAATTCCCTATCAGATACAGTTTGGCCCAAAATACTTTCTCCAAACTCAGCCCCCCACCTTTGGCATTCCCCCCAGGCCAAAAAGGAAGTCAAATACACCTCGAACAATGGGACCTCATCCATCGTTTTTTTTAATTCGCTCAAGCAAATAGGCCTTTGAAACTCTCTCCAGGGAGAGCCAAAAGGCATAGACCCTGTGCCCCCCAGCACCAATTCCAGCAATTATCACAGGGGTGTGAACTCTTGTGCAGTTACCAGCCAACTGGCTTCCTTTGTTGGACTCAGACATATTGGCACCACAGACCCCAACTTCAATAGCACAAGGCTCTGAGATATTGAATCTAGAAAATGACCTTTAATAAAATAATGCAATATCTCTGAACCTAGCCAAGCACATAATCGGAATCTGCATTCTTTACCCATAAAGGGATTTGGGTCACAAGGGCCCAGGGGAAACGATCAACAAGTCCAAAATAAGATAATGTATGTAGAAATTCAGAAGCTTTATTATATCACAAAGTACATATACAAAAAATATAACATACATTACGTATCCAGGGTACAGGTGAGTATCAGGTGCTGCCAAGTGTACCTCAACACCGCATACTTAATAAAAACAAACAGAATAAGGACGCACAAAGCCTAGGACACACCCACCCATAGTAATCAGGGTATATGCCAGCTGGGGACTAGTGGACAATGGATAAACTTATTATACATATTGGGCTATACAGAGCCTCCATAAAACCTCAGAACAGGTTCCACTAGTACAAGCCAAATAAATAACTCTCCAGTATGGTATCTCCATGAAGGGCAATAAAGTACCCTTTTAATATTACCTTCGAGTGGAAAGCTGGGTGGAATGTCCGCAGGGTCCGTGCGTCCTCTTTACCCATAAGCCCATACCATGCAGCCACCTCCAGAACTGCATTAAGTTAAAAAGCATAGCTACCAGGAATTAAATACGGTAGCCGTATTTGGTCTCCCTGCACAGATAAAATCCAGCAAAACCCAGTGGCACTGCCACCGTCCCATTTAGAGCTTTGGACAGAAAGTTATGAGCATCCATGGTTCTAGCCAGAAAACCATGCTCTCAGATATGGGAGGAGAGAAGCTGCACCACCCAGGGTTTGGTGCAGCGTGTGGGAGGGGGCAGCCTAGGGGATAATAGGCAGCTCTTTATTTTTTACTTTAGTTTTTCTATTGGCAGGAGACTTGTTAGCTGAAGCGGCCAGAGAGTGATGTAAAAAGATTTGGACCTGTGATCCATCAGCGCCTCCCTGTGGTCATATGCTACGTAACAGGGTAATTGTAATCTATTTGTATCCTACCCTTGTACTACACTCCTGACTGCATACTTGTATATTGTTCTTGTATATATACCTGTATCTAGTGCACCTTTCGACAATTAAATATAAAATTAATCTTGGGCTGCTCTTTTATCTCAATTCACGAATCCCCACATTCGCATGCTCTGTTGATTAATATATGCTACCCCGGGTTGGTTTCTTAATCGATATAAGCCTGTTGTCGGACAGGGCTTATATCTAACAAGGAACTGGTGGCAGCGTACAGTACTGTGTTAGTGAGGAACTCTGACAGTGACGGCCTGGAGGTTTATATACAGTATATATCCCCAGACTGGACTGGTGATATATATCCCCCCTTACTGGTAGAGCCTCAATAACTCGTACTTATAAGGGAAGCCTTTCCGGTGACTATTTGCCTTCAGTGCAGTTCCCTGACTTACCTGGGGTAAGTGGTGGCGCCAGAGAGCCGATCCCTGCTGGGTCATTCTGTCCCCTCGCCAGAGGTGAGTGAAGTCGACACACCCCTTCCCCTGTACGATCCATCACACAATCAGACAATTGCAGCTTCAGTTCCCCTAAAGGGTCTATTAAGTGCAGTAAAAGGAAAAAAAAAAGTTTTAACCCATGCACCGTACATCTTTTTCGAAACATCCCAGATGATTTGAGCAGCTGATATGTGCCTCTTACAGCCACGAGTGGAATCGCAATCTACCTGTGGCTATTGACATTTTAAATGATGTCGCTATCAATCTCTGACATCGGCGTTTAACATGATTGCCCTGAAAGCGCATCACTAATCCCACCCATCGGTGCCAGTGTCACATGACACGGGTTGGCATGACAACCCGGAGTCTGCAGGAGACCCCTCTGTTTGTCACAGCCAGATAGCTATGAACGCCGCCCAGTGGTCGACGCTCATAGCAAGGCCGGGATCACACATACGCGAGATACAGCCGAGTCTCGCAGGTGAAAACCCTCCTCTGGCGCCGGCATTCTGGAGTGGAGCGTGCAACTGCACAGCAACACATGGAGCTGCACGCTCCGCTCCCAAGTGCCGGCACCAGAGGAGGGTTTTATTCAGTCGCCATGACAGCACAACGAGAGAGGGGATCTGCCCTTCAGGGACAGGAAACCTCAGACATAAAAAGGGCGGCACCTCACTCCCCCGCCAGTTGGTTTCCTGTCCCTGACAGCGGAACCTCTTCAGACAGACCTTAAGAAGAAGGTTGAAGAAAAGAAGTTATCCCACTCCTGACAGGCCGGTACAGGTAGCGGGGGTCCCCTACCTCGGCCTGGTCAGGATGATGGAAGCACCACACGGCAGGGGGACTGTTGGTGTAGGTGGCAGCAGGAGGAAGCAACCCAAGGTAAATGGGTTAGCTTCTTTGGTGCCCGCGTCTCATACCTGGTAGGTAGCCCATGGTGTCACGTCTGCTGGGCCTCTGGGGTCTGTCCGCCGCTGGCGCTGCGGTCTGTATTGGCTGGGGAGCGCTGCCGTCCTTGTTCAGCGCGTCTGCTCTCAGCGCCGCAGCCGTGACTGGAAGGGGCGTGTCCGGGTGACGCGGCAAGCGGCGCGGGGTGATGACGCGGCCGCGCATGCGCGGTAGCGGTGATTTTCCGGCTAATGGCGGTGCCCAGTGTCAGGGGGGGATTTTGGCTTCAGTGTGTCCGGCGCTCATCATGGGGGCGCGGCTCGCAGTGGCGGAGCCTATCGGTGCAATACCGATCAGCTGCACCTGGAGGATTTTTCTCTGCTGACCCCCATCTGGGGGTGGTACCCAGGGGGATAGATTTAAGAGGTGCACAGATGCCTTGGTGTGTTCCTGTCCATCGTTCCAGTATGGAGTCACCGGAGGGAACACCGCAGCTGTGCGGTGAACAGCAGCAACCACTTGAGCAGCCTCAGTCAGAAAGATCTCTGAGAAGCTCCCAGCGGCGTTCTAGTGGCAGTAGTCGTGCTGGTGGAGCTAAAGTGGCTCAGAAATCTACCAAGTCCTCAGGCCATAAGGATTCTCCGGCTAAGAAGGACCCCCCCGATCACGGTACCATTCGCTGCAGGAATGGGTAAGTGAGCTACGTGAAAGTACGCTTTCTGATTGCTGTCCCTCCTTGTATTCCCTCTCTCCTTAGGGGAGAAAATGTGCTTCCAAGTCCAAGCATAGGGAGTGTGCCATGTGTACAGAGCCACTTCCAGATGGGCACAAAAAGAAGCTGTGCAGATCCTGCATACAGCGTTTAATTGAGAATGGAGGCCCCTGACCTTACGTCTACTCTTAGGGACATGGTTAAACAGGAGGTCAGAGATTCCATGAAGTCCAGGTCTCACAAGACAGTTTCCAAAAAGAGGAAGGAAATTTCATCCCCAGCCTCAGATGTGGAGTCAGAGTCAGGTGGTGTAAGCTCGGATTCTCTTCTATCGTCTTCATCTTCAGAGGATATAGAATCCAGCCGAGCCTGTCTGTCACTAGATAGAATTAACCACCTAGTGAAGGCCGTCAACAACATTATGGGGATTGAAGAGTCCCAGTCAGAATGTTCCATTCAGGACGTTATGTTCAAGGGCATAGATCGTAAATCCCGAAGGGTTTTTCCTGTGGTAGATAAGATCAAGTCACTGATTACGAAAGAATGGAAGAAACCTGAAAGGAAGGGGTCACTTCCACCAGCATTCAAAAGGAGGTATCCTTTTGAGGAAGAGGCTTCATCTTCTTGGGACAAGGTCCCGAAATTGGATGCAGCAGTGGCCAAAGCGTGCAAGAAGTCTTCTCTCCCATTTGAGGATTTAGGAAACCTAAAGGATAGGAAAGCTGATGTGTTCCTTAAAGGGGCTTGGGAGACATCTGCGGGGTCCCTCAGGCCAGCAATTGCGGCCACTTGCACAGCCCGGTCATTGATGGTGTGGCTAGGCCACCTGGAAGACCAAGTCAAGGATAAAGTTCCTAGGAATGAAATCCTATCCTCTATGTCCATAATTCAGGATGCAGCAGCCTTTCAGATGCGTCAGCAGATTCTGTTAGGCTGGCCGCAAGATCCTCAGCCTTGTCCAACGCAGCCCGCAGAGCACTTTGGATAAAATGTTGGCCAGGAGACTTACAGGCCAGATTAAAGCTATGTGGCATCCCCTGTGAAGGGGTTCATTTGTTTGGACCGGTGCTAGATGAGCTGCTTGAGAAGGCAGGTGACAGTAAAAAGTGGTTCCTTGAGAAAACCCTTTTATAGGCGAGATTATAACAGAGGATGGTCTTATCGCTGAAGATCTGACAGAGATCCAAATAGAGAATCGACCAGATATATCCTCTACCTCTTCTTCTGCTGCTGTTATATGTTTAACTCCCCTCGGGACTCGAAAAAACCTCAATGACTGGCGGTCCAGGTGGGCGGTAGGCTTTTAGCCTTCTACCCAGGCTGGTTGAAGATCACCAATAGTCCGTGGATTCTCAGTATCATTAAAGAGGGTTTAAACTTCCAGTTCCATCATATCCCTCAGGACAAATTTAAATTAACTCCCATCCGTTCTTCCCCTGCAGAACAATTGGCACTGGAGTCAGAGGTCCAGGATCTCCAACAAAAGAGGGTTCTGATTAGAGTACCCACGGAAGAACGAGGTAAGGGGTTTTATTCCCCTTTATTCCTAATGAAGCCTGATGGGTAGTGTTGAGCGATACCGTCCGATACTTGAAAGTATCGGTATCGGAAAGTATCGGCCGATACCAGCAAAGTATCGGATCTCGCCGATACCGATACCCGATACCAATACAAGTCAATGGGACTCAAGTATTGGAAGGTATCCCTGATGTTTCCCAGGGTCTGAAGGAGAGGAAACTCTCCTTCAGGCCCTGGGATCCATATGAATGTGTAAAATAAAGAATTAAAATAAAAAATATTGATATACGCACCTCTCCGACGCAGCCTGGACCTTACCGCTGTGAACCGGCAGCCTTCTTTGCTTAAAATGAGCGCGTTCAGTACCTTCCATGACGTCACGGCTTCTGATTCCTAGATGGGAATTTAGGACCTGAGGGATGACGTCGCGGCTTGTGATTGGTCGCGTGGCGGTCACATGAGCGGCACGCGACCAATCAGAAGCCGTGACGTCATGGAAGGTGCTGAACGCGCTCATTTTAAGCAAAGCAGGCTGCCGGTTACTACCAGGGCGCGTCAGAGGGTGAGTATATCCCTATTTTTTATTTTAATTCTTTATTTTTTACATGGATATGGATCCCAGGGCCTGAAGGAGAGTTTCCTCTCCTTCAGACCCTGGGTACCATACACTGGGAACTTCCGATTCCGATTCGCGATACCACAAAAGTATCGGATCTCGGTATCGGAATTCCGATACAGCAAGTATCGGCCGATACCCGATACTTGCGGTATCGGAATGCTCAACACTACTGATGGGTCATATCGTACCATCATCAATCTAAAAGGCCTGAATGAATTCTTGCTGGTCCCATCCTTTAAAATGGAATCTGTGAAGACGGCAATAAAGCTTCTTTTTCACAATTGCTTCATGGTTGTCTTAGATCTGAAAGACGCCTATTACCATGTTCCAATACATGTAAATCATCAGCGCTTTCTCAGGGTGGTGGTTTCTCTTGCCGGCACAGTAGAGCACTTTCAATATCAGGCACTCCCTTTTGGTGTTGCAGTTGCACCCCGGGTTTTCACTAAGATCATGGTAGAGGTTATGGCACAGCTTCACGAACAAAACATACTAATAATTCCCTACCTAGATGATTTATTGATTGTGGGTCGTTCAGAGTCACACTGTAAAGACCAGTTGGGAAAAGTGATAGCAGCATTACATAACTTAGGATGGGTTATTAATCTCAAGAAGTCGCGCCTTCAGCCCTTAACATCACAGGAGTTTTTAGGTCTTATTATAGATTCGGATCAGCAGGAATGTCGCCTGCCGGACTCAAAAGTGGACAGTATTCATCGGCTGGTCACCAGAGCGATTACTAATCCCGTAGTCTCCTTAAGAGGAGCGATGTCACTTTTGGGTTCCCTTACTTCTTGTTTTCCGGCGGTACTCTGGGCACAGTTTCACTCCAGGTCTCTGCAGTGGGATGTTCTACATAATTTTCGTCAGCTGGGCGCTAATCTCTATAACAAATTTTCACTATCTGTTGAGACCACTAATTCACTAATTTGGTGGACGCACATTCCGAATCTTCGTAAAGGGGTACCCTGGACAAATCGGATAACGCGAGTAATAACTGATGCTAGCCCCATGGGTTGGGGGGCACACTGGGAGGATAATTGCATTCAGGGTCTGTGGTCCCAGTCTGAACGAGACACATCCTCCAATCTAAAAGAATTGTTGGCAGTAGAACGCGCTTTAAATGGGTTCCTTATACCTCTGCAGGGTAGACATGTCAGACTACTCTCTGACAACCAGGTGACTGTTGCCTATATTAACCATCAAGGAGGTACGTGGTCTAGGTCATTAATGGACGTTGCGAATCGTATTTTTCAGATGGCCGAGAATCACCAACTTTCCCTTACGGCTCTTCATATAAAGGGAAAACTAAATACCATGGCCGATTTATTTAAGCTGCAACAAACTCAAACAAGGGGACTGGTCTTTAAAACTGGCTGTCTTCAATCAGATCGTACATTTGTGGGGATGTCCAGAAATAGATCTCTTTGCCAGTCGAGGAAACAGAAAACTACATCAATTCTGTTCCCTAAATCCAAGGGAACCCGTATGCAGTCGACGCTCTCCTAATCTCCTGGAACTTCAGTTTCGCCTATGCCTTTCCCCCTCTAAACCTAATTCCTATAGTTCTGAGGAAAATTCGGGAAGACAGGTCTCGAGTGATACTAATAGCCCCGTTCTGGCCCAGAAGATCGTGGTTCCCATGGCTGAGAAACATGTCCATTTCCCAGCCATGGATCCTCCCAGAAATACCAGACCTCCTCTCACAGGGTCCAATCCTGCATCCACGAGTAGCCAACTTACACCTAACAGCGTGGAATTTGAGAGGTCACTTCTAAAGGGGAAGGAATTTTCTCAAAATCTTATAAATACACTGCTTAAGAGTAGGAAAGCCTCCACGACAAACATCTATGTCAGGGTTTGGAGAAGGTTCCTATCGAGTTCAGGAGCGCAAATTGATCAAGAACCTGATATTACTCAAATTTTAGAATTTTTACAAAGGGGCCTAGAGATGAACTTAGCCACCAGCACCCTCAGAGTTCAGGTTTCAGCTCTGGGGGCGCTATATAATTCTAACTTAGCCAGTAATCACTGGATATCTAGGTTCTTCAGGGCGGTTACCAGATCCAGGCCAGTTATTAAACAGAAAATAGTCCCATGGGACCTAAATCTTGTGCTCTCAGCTCTAACACAAGCCCCGTTCGAGCCTATTGATACTGTCCCAATCAAAATCCTGTCGGTCAAAATGGCCCTCTTAGTTGCCCTCACATCCGCGAGAAGGGTTAGTGATCTGCAAGCATTGTCTAGGCAACCTCCATATATGCAGTTGAGGGAAGATAGAGTTGTTATGAAACCTGACCCCCTTTATCTTCCAAAAGTTGCTTCAAAATTTCATAGATCCCAAGAGGTGGTCCTACCTTCGTTCTGTTCTAATCCCTCTAATGATAAGGAACATAGATTTCATTGTTTGGATGTACGAAGGTGTCTTCTCAAATACATTTCAGTAACAGACACCTGGAAAAGAGATAACTCCTTATTTATATCCTACCAGGGAGTTAGGAGAGGGCTTAGAGTATCAAAAAATACACTAGCCAGATGGATTAGGGAGGCGATATCTCTCGCTTATACCGCAGGTGGCATGGAAATTCCAGAGGGTATAAAGGCTCACTCCACTCGTGCGGTAGCCACATCCTGGGCTGAGAGAGCAGAGGTGTCGATTGAAGACATTTGTAAGGCGGCCACATTGTCTTCTCCATCTACCTTTCTTAAGCACTATAGATTAGATCTAGGTGGCTCCTCCGACCTCACGTTTGGGAGAAGGGTGCTGGAGGCAGTGGTCCCTCCCTAGTCACTTTTCACTTCTCTGAAAGTCTCTCGTTGTGCTGTCATGGCGACTGAATAAATACGTACGCTACTTACCTGGTAGCAGTGTTTTTTCAGGAGCCATGACAGCACCCTTATATTCCCTACCCTCTTTGCTTATTGGGATCGACACTTCCTTTAGTTAATTCCTAAGTTTATTCACTGGGTGAATTGTACCATATTTTAATTTTGTTTATGTGCTACTAACCTAGAAGGTCCTTTCGTGCTCTGTAAACCAACTGGCGGGGGAGTGAGGTGCCGCCCTTTTTATGTCTGTAGGTTTCCTGTCCCTGAAGGGCGGATCCCCTCTCTCGTTGTGCTGTCATGGCTCCTGAAAAAACACTGCTACCAGGTAAGTAGCGTACGTATTTCACCCACGAGACTCGGCCGTATCTCGCATATGTGTGATCCCGGCCTTAGTGAGTATTTCTGCTACACAGGGCAGGGCTTCAGCCCTGCTCTGTGTAGCACGAGTGCTCGGATGATTGCAGCTTCTAGTCTCCCATGGAGACTATTGAAGCAGGTAAAAGTAAAAAGTTTTCAAAAAAATATAAGTTTAAATCACCCCCCCTCCATTCGTCCCATTCAAAATAAAACAATAATAATAAAAAAATAGATATTTAATATCGCCGTGTTCAGAATCGCCCGATCTATCAATATATGAAAATAATTAATCTGATCGGTAAACGGTGTAATTAGAAAAAAGTCAAACTGTCAGAATCCCATTTTTTGTTTTTTTTTGTCGCCACAACATTGCATTAAATTGCTATAACATGAGATCAAAACTTCATATCTAAACCAAAATTGTATCAATAAAAATGAAGGCTCAGCGCACAAAAAAATAAGCCTTCACCCAGCCCCAGATCCCGAAAAATGGAGACGCCATGGTCTCGGAAAATGATGCATTTTTTCTTTAACAAACTTTGTTTGTTTTTTTCACCACATAAAAAATAACCTAGACATGTTTGGTATCTATGAACTTGTAATGACCTGGAGAATCATAATATCAGTCAGTTTTAGCATTTGGTGAACATGGTAAAAGAAAACCCAAAATACAGTTGTGGAATTACACTTTTTTTTGCAATTTCACCACACTTTGATTTTTTTTCCTGTTTTCCAGTACACTATATGGTAAAACCAATGGTGTCGTTCAAAAGTAAAACTCATCCTGCAAAAACTGAGCCCTAGCATGGCCATATTGATGGAAAATTTTAAAAAAGGTATGGCTCTGGGAACAAGGGGAGCAAAAAACAAAAACTAAAAAGGCCCAAGGGTGAAGGGGTTAAAAATATGAAAAAAATAAATAAATACAATTTCAAATCACTTACCTTTTTACCCATTAAAAATTAAACAAAAAAAATAAATACACATTTGATATCGTTGCATTCGTAATAGTCAGATCTATCAAAATATAAAGTAAATTAATTGGATCGTAATGATGTAATGAGAAAAAAATCAAAATGACAAAATTATGGGGCTTTTGGCCAAGGCAACATTGCAAAAAAAAAATCAATAAGAGGCGACCAAAACATGGTATCTACGAGAAAATGGTATCAATAAAAACGTCAGCACATGGCCTTAACACAGCCCCATCTACCAAAAAATGAAAATGCTAGGGTGTTAGAAAATAAAAAAAAGCAAATTATTATTATTTTACTTTTGCAAATTCCCCCAAAAAACTTCACCACTTAAATAAAAACAAAACAAACTATACATATTTTGTATTTGCGCACTCGTAGTGACCTGGAGAATCATATTGCCAGGTCAGTTTTACCATATTGGGAACATGGTAAATAAAAAAACAAAAGCAATTGTGGAATTGCACTTTTTTCCCATTTTCTAGTACATGATGTGGTGGAATGAATGGGGGCATTCAAAAGTACAAGACCTCCTGCAAAAATCAAGCCTTAATATGGCTATATTGATGGAAAAATGAATATGCTAGGGTTCTTGGAAGAAGGGTAGCAAAAAAACGGAAAATCGCCATGTCATGAATGGGGTAATTGGAATAAAGAAAAATGTCAAGCACATTAAACAAGAAACAAATGCCAGGAACCATACTACTAAGGCCGGGGTCACACTTGCGAGTGTGATGCGAGAAATTTGAGCGAGTCTCTCACATGAATACCTGGCAAAGCCGCCGGCACTGGGGACCGGAGTGTGCAGCTGCATAGAAATACATGCAGCTGAATGCTCCAATCCCGAGTGCCAGCGGCAGTGCCGGGTATTGATGCAAGAGATTCGTGCGAGTTTCTCGCATCACACTCGCAAGTGTGACCCCGGCCTAAGGTGAATTACCTACACCTATATGTGGCATGCTCGTCCTTTGTTGGCAATTAGCAGTTGACTAGCCATGACTGGTGGCCGTTAACAGTGGCACAACTGTAACATTTTTACAGAAAAAATGAAGGGTGAAAATTGTGGCTCTGCGATGGCTTGTCATGGATAACTGACAGACAAGTATGGAGCCAGAAATGTCAAAGACTTGTTAGTAGAGTTGAGAGAATTTTTCAATTCTCGGTTTGAATTACAATCGTTGGCGAATATTGCTTTTGCAATATTCGCCAAACATAGCCAAACGCCATTGGAGTCAATGGGAGTAGAGAATGAGCAAATATTTTCGGAAACAACCGTCAAACATAAATTCAGCAAGAATAGGTTTCCATTATGGCACGAATATGGCAAATTTGTATTTGGCGATCATCTTTGAACATATTCGCTCAACTCTACTCATTAGCACAGTTGGTGATTGGGTGACAAATATGAGCTCCACGTGGATGACAAGATAGAGCTTTTTTCTTACGATACAACCTAACAATAGGAGATGTGCTGAGCTGATGTGAAAATACTTAAAAAGTTTGAACTATGCTATAAACAATTTTAGGCACTATATTAAACTAGTAAAATAGCACTCAGAGAGGATGCACATGTGGCAACTGCATAAGTGCTGTTACTTTTTATGTAGGAATTTTATGTTGTGTTTTTATTTCCAAATGTGAAGTTATATTACAGCCCATAAAGTGAGAGTAACTAATTTATAAATCACTGCAAGTGCCAAAGTGAATATAAATCAAATCAAATATCTTTCTATCTGAGACCGTAAAAAGCCCTAAGGAAAAAAAATGATATTAGGATAAATGTCATGTTTGTAACCAAAAGTCATTCGTTTATAATTATATACAAACGCAAAAAAGTTAAATGATGAGAATATCCTGTAGTCTTAAAATATGCTTTCTAAGGCATTATCGGAATTTATTAAAATAACATCCGAAAAGGTCAGATTCTTAACGAAATGGCTGGGGATCTAAAGAGAAACAGAGAGGAAAGAAGAAAATAAATAAGAAAACAATTCATTCTAAATTAAATTTGAATAGGAATTAGAAATCCACCAACAGCAGCTCTTTGGTAGTTTCAGGTAGCACTAAAGATTGCTTTCGACTCGCAAAAAGCCACCATTTTTATACTTATCTGCTGTAGCTGTATACCTTGATTTTCGAATGACACAATATAACATTTATTATTAAAGGGGTTGTTCACTACTAAGACATGTCATGTGAACCCTACAGCCAGTCAGTGGCCGCATCACTCTCACTTCCTGAAGAAGTGACAACTGCTGCTGCTCTTTGACTTCTTCCAGACATCATAGTCCCTCAGTAATATATATGTTATAAAGTGCACGGGTTAGAAAACTTACAATCGTCATCTTCTGTTTCTAGAATCACATCATGACCACTATTCAGACTAGCCGGCTCACCAAGTGTTTTTGTGAATCAGTTCCTACTTTCCCGATAGAATTCTGAGACTTGCATCGACCCTACAAGAACTGTCGAGCCCCCGAGAACATTATACTTCCCATTTTGGAAGTCTGTAATAGAATAATCCTCCAAAATACGTATAGCAGAAGCAATTGTAATATGATGAATGATTCTAAAGATTGGCTTCCTTTTCCAATACATAATACTTTTGGACACTTACTACCCTTGATGACATGATGGTGCTATTTTACAGGGAGTTTTTCTGTAGGATCAACCCTCCTACGCTATCTATATGGTCATGTAGGTCATAGAAATATTAATATAGTGATACCTTGATATCTGTGATCAGATGTATTAATCCCGAGAAATCCATGTTTTTTTTAATATGTAAATGAGCTGTTAAGATCTATAGGCCGGACATAGATCTCACAGAGAATTTGCCTCCAGAACTTTTTTAAATGAAAAAGGGGGTGTTACCAGCGTGAGACATGTAATGATTGACAGCTTGCTCTCCTGATCTACATGTCTCACATTGGTAAGGCCCCCATTCATTTAAAATAAGCTCAGGAGGCAAATTCTTCGGGAGATCTATGTCCAGCCCATAGATCTTAATAGCACTTTTACATATTAAGATACACTTGGCTTCCCTGGGAATAAGACATTGTATCGTAAATATCAAGGTACCATTTTATTCAACGCTTTATGACCCACATGCCCTTATCGACGGCTTAGGAGAGTTGATTGTATGGACAGATTCCCTTTCTTGTACCCTTTACATTTCCAGTAATCTCACAACAAGGTTCATCAATGGAGAAGACCTTGTGCGCGACATGTTTCCCATATCTTACAACATATTCAAGTCTTTTTCAGAGATTTTAAAAACAGGGTAAAAGAAGTTATAAGAAATGGTCAAAAATTAAAAAGTCCAAAGCTAAAAGTTCAACTTCCTCCTTCCCATTTGTTATGAAAAATATACACAATTTAGAAGAAAACAGAATTTGTACTGAAATAAATATCACGGGCTGAATTAGTTGTAAAAAAAAAAAAAAAAGTAATTTATGGTGCACACTACTTAAAAATTTCCAGAATTTAGGTTTTTTTTGCAAATTTGCCTTAGAAAAAAAGAGAATAAAAGGTTGTTTCTAACCTAAGAGTGCTAAAAGAAGTAAAGCTTGTCCTACAAAAAAGCTCTCAGAATTACATTATGCCCCCACCCCAAAAAATGGCAATAAACAATATTTTTTAAAGGATTACTGTAATTTTTTTTAGAAAAGATGTAAAACCGCAAAAACAATGAATTTGGTATTGTCGTAACTGCTATCCTGCAGAGTTTAGTTAATTTGTAATTTATACTTTAGAATGAACTAAATAAAGAAAAATAATCCCCAAAGTTAAAGGGAACCTGTCACCTGAATTTGGCGGGACCGGTTTTGGGTCATATGGGTGGGGTTTTCGGGTGTTTGATTCACCCTTTCCTTACCCGCTGGCTGCAATATTGGATTGAAGTTCATTCTCTGTCCTCCATAGTACACGCCTGCGTAAGGCAATATTGCCTTGCTCAGGCGTGTACTCCGGAGGACAGAGAATGAACTTCAATCCAATATTGCGGCCAGCATGCAGCCAGCGGGTAAGGAAAGGGTGAATCAAACACCCGAAAACCCTGCCCAAAACTGGTCCCGCCAAATTCAGGTGACAGGTTCCCTTTAAAGAATTTCTGTTTTTTTTTCCATTTCATTCCACATAAAAAAGACTAAAGTTTATAGTTTAATTTTTTTATACATTCTTTCATACATTAATAAATTCAACCTGTACTTATATGTTGATGGAAAAATAAAACATTCATGGCTCTTGGAAGTAAAGAATAGATCAGAAATGAAAAAAAAGGAAAATTGCTGATTTAGGAAGTGGTTAATAAAGATTATTACAGTGAAATTAAAAGAATGGTCCCTACTAGTGTTGAGCATTCCGATACCGCAAGTATCGGGTATCGGCCGATACTTGCGGTATCGGAATTCCGATACCGAGTTCCGATACTTTTGTGATATCGGAAATCGGAATCGGATCCATATTCATGTAAAAAATAAAGAATTAAAATAAAAAATATGGATATACTCACCTCTCCGGCGGCCCCTGGACCTTACCGCTGTAACCGGCAGCCTCCGTTCCTAAGAATGAGCGCGTGAAGGGCCTTCGATGACGTCGCGGCTTCTGATTGGTCGCATGCCGCTGATGTGAGGAGTTTAGGGCCTGCGATGACGTCGCGGCCTGTGATTGGTCGCGTGAGCGGTCACATGAGCGGCACGCGACCAATCACAAGCCGTGACGTCATCGAAGGTCTTAAACTGCTCATTCTTAGTAACGGAGGCTGCCGGTTATAATCGGTAAGGTCCAGGGGCCCCCGGACGGGTGAGTATATCCATATTTTTTATTTTAATTCTTTATTTTTTACATGAATATGGATCCCAGGGCCTGAAGGAGAGTTTCCTCTCCTTCAGACCCTGGGAACCATCCAGGATACCTTCCGATACTTGAGTCCCATTGACTTGTATTGTATTTTTCGGGTATCGGCCGATACTATCCGATACCGATACTTTCAAGTATCGGAAGGTATCGCTCAACACTAGTCCCTACATATATCTAAAAAGATTGCAATACCTGTGATTTGTAAACGCATCCCAACTACTTAGAAATCCAATGCATACCGCTCAAAGCATCATTAGAAAAATCGGCTCGTACAATTAAGCAGCGGGAATTACGTTTTACAAGGTTACATAATAGCAGGGTTCTAATAATACTATTTTTAAGAGCGCGGTTTCCATGCGACTGACTTCTAGTTAAGAGATGTGCCACGTAATTACAGGGAATAAATAGAACTGCAAAAACAGACGTCCCAAACAATATATCCAGAAAATAGTCATGTAAATTTCTATGCAGAAGCATCTCCGGTACAGCATCGATATAACTCTCAGAAATCAGAAATACGAAGCTGTTAATTTCATGGCTAAGATCAGACACAGTTCTTTACATTATATTAAATATGAAGAAACGTCGTCGAAAGGAGTCAGAGTACGCTGATAAGTGATGAGGGAATTTCATGATATTGTTATTTTGGCTACCATAATTTATAGCTAGAGTAGGGATGGATTTTTAAATTGTTTATTTAATTTGTGCAGTATGATAATTTAAAGGGAATTTGTCACCAGGTTTTTGCTACCACATCTGAGAGCAGCATAATGTAGGGGCAGAGAGAACCTGATTCTATCCATGTATCACTTACCAGGCTTTTATCAGCTGCAGTACTACCAGTTCTCTGAATGTTGAGCTGTGTATAACCCTGCCCACTTCAGTGATTGGCTGCTTTCTGTGTACACTGCGCATAGGTAAAAAGCTGCCAATCAGTGATGAGGGCGTGGTTGGACTACCCAGTAGAAGGTTTACTAGTCCTCTAGTGATAATCTCCTGCTGATAAAACAGTGATTTTATAAACGCTACAACAAGCAACCCAGTAAGTGATACATCTTTAGAATCAGAAGCTCTGCGCCTACATCAGCCTGCTCTCAGATTAAGTATCAAAAACCTGCAGTCAAATTCCCTTTAACAACATGACTGTACATTTAAATTCTGTGCAATGCAAAAAAAGATCACTGGAAGACAAAAAAAAATAAGAACCACCGATTTTAATTGTTTTCATATGACTTTAGGGGAACAAATTTTTGACACTGTAATTCAGTCACAGCACTCAGATTCTTGAAATAATGATCTCTCTTTCCTAGGTTATGTTCACAAGGCAGTATTTGTAAGCCTAAAGCTACTTTCACATTAGCGTCGTGCACTGCACGTCGCAATGCGACGTTGTGGCGCACCGACGCATACTGTGGAAGCGCCGCACAACGGGGCAGCGGATGCTGTTTTTCAACGCATCCGCTGCTCCATTGTGACGTGCGGGGAGGAGGGGGCGGAGTTCCGGCCGCGCACGCGCGGTCGGAAATGCTGGACACGACGCACCAAAAAACGTTACATGCAACGTTTTTTGGTGGCGACGGTCCGATGCAACACGACGCAACCGTCGCACGATGGTTGCGACGTGTGGCAATGCGTCGCACTGCGTCGCTAATGCAAGTCAATGGAGAAAAAACACATCCTGCAAGCACTTTTGCAGGATGCGTTTTTTCTACAAAACGATGCATAGCGACGTGCAGTGCACGACGCTAGTGTGAAAGTAGCCTTAACCCCTTCCTGACATCTGACGTACTATCCCGTCGAGGTGGGGTGGGCCCGTATGACCACTGACGGGATAGTACGTCATACGCGATCGGCTGCGCTCACGGGGGGAGCGCGGCAGATCGCGTCCGGGTGTCAGCTGCATATCGCAGCTGACATCCGGCACTATGTGCCAGGAGCGGTCACGGACCACCCCCGGCACATTAACCCCCGGCACACCGCGATCAAACATGATCGCGGTGTACCGGCGGTATAGGGAAGCATCGCGCAGGGAGGGGGCTCCCTGCGGGCTTCCCTGAGACCCCCGGAGCAACGCGATGTGATCGCGTTGCTCCGAGGGTCTCCTACCTCCCTCCTCGCCGCAGGTCCCAGATCCAAGATGGCCGCGGCATCCGGGTCCTGCAGGGAGGGAGGTGGCTTACCGAGTGTCTGCTCAGAGCAGACACTTGGTAAGCCTGCAGACCTGCACAGCAGACCGCAGATCTGGCAGAGTGCTGTGCACACTGCCAGATCAATGATCTGTGATGTCCCCCCCTGGGACAAAGTAAAAAAGTTTAAAAAAAATTCCCCACATGTGTAAAAAAATAAATAAAAAAAATATCCTAAATAAAGAAAAAAAAAAATATTATTCCCATAAATACATTTCTTTTGCTAAATAAAATAAAAAAACAATAAAAGTACACATATTTAGTATCGCCGCATCCGTAACGACCCAACCTATAAAACTGCCCCACTAGTTAACCCCTTCAGTAAACACCGTAAGAAAAAAAAAAAAAACGAGGCAAAAAACAACGCTTTATTATCATACCGCCGAACAAAAAGTGGAATAACACGCGACCAAAAAGACTGATATAAATAACCATGGTACCGCTGAAAACGTCATCTTGTCCCGCAAAAAACGAGCCGCCATACAGCATCATCAGCAAAAAAGTAAAAAAGTTATAGTCCTGAGAATAAAGCGATACCAAAATAATTATTTTTTCTATATAATAGTTTTTATCGTATAAAAGCGCCAAAACATAAAAAAAATTATATAAATGAGATATCGCTGTAATCGTACTGACCCGAAGAATAAAACTGCTTTATCAATTTTACCAAACGCGGAACGGTATAAACGCCTCCCCCAAAAGAAATTCATGAATAGCTGGTTTTTTATCACTCTGCCTCACAAAAATCGGAATAAAAAGCGATCAAAAAATGTCACGTGTCCGAAAATGTTACCAATAAAAACGTCAACTCGTCCCACAAAAAACAAGATCTCACATGACTCTGTGGACTCAAATATGGAAAAATTACAGCTCTCAAAATGTGGTAACGCAAAAAATATTTTTTGCAATGAAAAGCGTCTTTCAGTGTGTCACGGCTGCCAATCATAAAAATCCGCTAAAAAACCCGCTATAAAAGTAAATCAAACCCCCCTTCATCACCCCCTTAGTTAGGGAAAAATTAAAAAATTAAAAAATGTATTTATTTCCATTTTCCCATTAGGGTTAGGGTTAGGGCTAGAGTTAGGACTAGAGTTAGGACTAGAGTTAGGACTAGAGTTAGGACTAGAGTTAGGACTAGAGTTAGAGCTAGGGTTAGGGCTAGGGTTAGGGTTAGGGCAAGGGTTAGGGCTAGGGTTAGGGTTAGGGTTGGGGCTAGGGTTGGGGTTAGGGTTAGGGCTAGGGTTGGGCTAGGGTTAGGGCTAGGGTTAGGGCTAGGGTTGGGGCTAGGGTTAGGGCTAGGGCTAGGGTTAGGGCTAGTGTTACGGCTAGTGTTAGGGCTAGTGATAGGGCTAGGGTTATTGCTCGGGTTAGGGCTAGGGTAAGGGCTAGTGTTACGGCTAGTGATAGGGCTAGTGATAGGGCTAGGGTTATTGCTCGGGTTAGGGCTAGGGTAAGGGCTAGGGTTGGGGCTAGGGTTGGGGCTACAGTTAGGGTTGGGGCTAAAGATAGGGTTAGGGTTTGGATTACATTTACGGTTGGGAATAGGGTTGGGTGTGTCTGGGTTAGAGGAGTGGTTAGGGTTACTGTTGGGATTAGGGTAAGGGGTGTGTTTGGATTAAGGTTTCAGTTATAATTGGGGGGTTTCCACTGTTTAGGCACATCAGGGGCTCCCCAAACGGGACATGGCATCCGATCTGAATTCCAGCCAATTCTGCGTTGAAAAAGGAAAACAGTGCTCCTTCCCTTCAGAGCTCCCCCGTGTGCCCAAACAGGGGTTTACCCCAACATATGGGGTATCAGCGTACTCAGGACAAATTGGACAACAACTTTTGGGGTCCAAGTTCTCCTGCTACCCTTGGGAAAATACAAAACTGGGGGCCAAAAAATAAGTTTTGTGGGGAAAAAAAGATTTTTTATTTTCACGGCTCTGCGTTATAAACTGTAGTGAAACACTTGGGGGTTCAAAGTTCTCACAACACATCTAGATAAGTTCCTTGGGGGGTCTAGTTTCCAATATGGGGTCACTTGTGGGGGGTTTGTACTGTTTGGGTACATCAGGGGCTCTGCAAATGCAACGTGACGCCTGCAGACCAATCCATTTAAGTCTGCATTCCAAATGGCGCTCCTTCCCTTCCGAGCTCTGTCATGCGCCCAAACAGTGGTTCCCCCCCACATATGGGGTATCAGCATACTCAGGACAAATTGGACAACAACTTTTGGGGTCCAATTTATCCTGATACCCTTGTGAAAATACAAAACTGGGGGCTAAAAATCATTTTTGTGAAAAAAAAAAAGAATTTTTATTTTCATGGCTCTGCGTTATAAACTGTAGTGAAACACTTGGGGGTTCAAAGTTCTCACAACACATCTAGATAAGTTCCTTGGGGGGTCTAGTTTCCAATATGGGGTCACTTGTGGGGGGTTTGTACTGTTTGGGTACATCAGGGGCTCTGCAAATGCAACGTGACGCCTGCAGACCAATCCATTTAAGTCTGCATTCCAAATGGCGCTCCTTCCCTTCCGAGCTCTGTCATGCGCCCAAACAGTGGTTCCCCCCCACATATGGGGTATCAGCATACTCAGGACAAATTGGACAACAACTTTTGCAGTCCAATTTATCCTGATACCCTTGTGAAAATACAAAACTGGGGGCTAAAAATCATTTTTGTGAAAAAAAAAAAGAATTTTTATTTTCACGGCTCTGCGTTATAAACTGTAGTGAAACACTTGGGGGTTCAAAGCTCTCAAAACACATCTAGATAAGTTCCTTAGGGGGTCTACTTTCCAAAATGGTGTCACTTGTGGGGTTTTTTAATGTTTAGGCACATCAGGGGCTCTCCAAACGCAACATGGCATCCCATCTTAATTCCAGTCAATTTTGCATTGAAAAGTAAAATAGCGCTCCTTCCCTTCCGAGCTCTGCTATGCACCCAAACAGTGGTTTACCCCCACATATGGGGTATCGTCGTACTCAGGACAAATTGCACAACAACTTTTGTGGTCTAATTTCTTCTCTTACCCTTGGGGAAATAAAAAAATGGGGGCGAAAAGATCATTTTTGTGAAAAAATATGATTTTTTATTTTTACGGCTCTGCATTATAAACTTCTGTGAAGCACTTGTTGGGTCAAAGTGCTCAACACACATCTAGATAAGTTCCTTAAGGGGTCTACTTTCCAAAATGGTGTCACTTGTACAGGGTTTCAATGTTTAGGCACATCAGGGGCTCTCCAAACGCAACATGGCGTCCCATCTCAATTCCAGTCAATTTTGCATTGAAAAGTCAAATGGCGCTCCTTCCCTTCCGAGCTCTGCCCTGCGCCCAAACAATGGTTTACACCCACATATGGGGTATCAGCGTACTCAGGACAAATTGCACAACAATTTTTCGGGTCCAATTTCTTCTCTTACCCTTGGGAAAAAAAAAATTGGGGGTGAAAAGATCATTTTTGTGAAAAAATATGATTTTTTATTTTTACGGCTCTGCATTATAAACTTCTGTGAAGCACTTGTTGGGTCAAAGTGCTCACCACACATCTAGATAAGATCCTTAGGGGGTCTACTTTCCAAAATGGTGTCACTTGTGGGGGGTTTCAATGTTTAGGCACATCAGGGGCTCTCCAAATGCAACATGGCGTCCCATCTCAATTCCAGTCAATTTTGCATTGAAAAGTCAAATGGCGCTCCTTTCCTTCCGAGCTCTGCCATGCGCCCAAACAGTGGTTTACCCCCACATATGGGGTATCAGCGTACTCAGGATAAATTGTACAACAAATTTTGCGGTCTATTTTCTTCTGTTACCCTTGGTAAAATAAAACAAATTGGAGCTGAAATAAATTTTGTGTGAAAAAAAGTTAAATGTTTATTTTTATTTAAACATTCCAAGAATTCCTGTGAAACACCTGAAGGGTTAATAAACTTTTTGAAAGTGGTTTTGAGTACCTTGAGGGGTGCAGTTTTTAGAATGGTGTCACACTTGGGTATTTTCTATCATATAGACCCCTCAAAATTACTTCAAATGAGATGTGGTCCCTAAAAAAAAATGGTGTTTGTTGTGGATTCTGTTTGCGGGCTCCCTCTGGTGGTTACTGCTGGTACTGGGTGACTTTGGTGGGTTGCGGCCTTTGGTTTCCATCTGTCCATCAGAGGCTGGGTGTTTCCTATTTTACCTGGCCTTTCTGTCATTTCCCTTGCCGGCTATCAATGTGTTCAGATGTGCTCTGTTTGGTTCCTGCCTACCTGCTCCCAGATCTTTCAGGATAAGCTAAGTGCTGATTTTCAGTTGTTTGGTTTTTTGTCCAGCTTGCTTAGAATGTCTCTTTGTTAGCTGGTTGCTCTAGTGGACTGAGGTTCTCCCCATGTGCCATGAGTTGGCACATGGGTTCTTGTAATCTCAGGATGGTTTTTTGATTAGGGTTTTTTGCTGACCGCTCAGTCCCCTTTTGTGTCATTCTGCTTTCTAGTTTTCAGCGGGCCTCTATTTGCTAAAGCTATATACATCATCTCTATGTGTGTGCCTTCCTCTCATTTCACCGTCAATACATGTGGGGGGCAACTATATCTTTGGGGTTAATTCCTCTGGAGGCAAGTGAGGTCTTTGTTTTCTCTGCAGTACTAGTTAGCTCTTAGGCTGGTGCGTGGCGTCTAGAACCAACGTAGGCACGCTCCCTGGCTATCTCTAGTTGCGTTTGTCAGGCGTAGGGCAGCGGTCAGCCCAGGTTCCATCACCCTAGAGCTCGTCCGATATTTATTATACTTTGCTTGTCCTGTGCTATCCCTAGCCATTGGGGATTCATGACAGTATAGCCGGCCCACAAAGTGTTAATTGTTTGGGCTGAAGCAGGAGAAAAAGAAGTGTTCAAGGGAAATTTTTTTTTTTTTTCCTTCAGAGTTTTGCTGCCTAGCCCTTAATTGCTGTCTAGCTGCTTCTTACCTCCTCTTAACCCTTGAATGGCTCTGATGTTTATCATGGATGTCCAGAGTTTGGCTTCCAGCCTGAGTAATCTCGCGGCAAAGGTTCAAAACATACAGGATTTCGTTGTTCACACTCCCATGTCTGAACCTAGAATTCCTATTCCAGAGTTTTTTTCTGGAGATAGATCTACCTTCCTGAATTTTAGGAACAATTGTAAATTGTTTCTCTCTTTTGAAATCTCGCTCCTCTGGAGACCCTGCTCAACAGGTCAAGATTGTTATATCGTTCCTACGGGGCGACCCTCAGAATTGGGCATTTGCATTGGCACCAGGGGATCCTGCATTGCTCAGTGTGGATGCGTTTTTTCTGGCATTGGGATTGCTCTATGAGGAACCTAACCTAGAGATTCAGGCTGAAAAGGCTTTATTAGCCCTCTCTCAGGGGCATGATGAAGCGGAAATATATTGTCAGAAATTTCGGAAATGGTCGGTGCTTACTCAGTGGAATGAGTGCGCCCTGGCTGCAAACTTCAGAAATGGTCTTTCTGAGGCCATTAAGGATATTATGGTGGGGTTCCCTGCGCCTACAGGTCTGAATGAGTCTATGGCTATAGCCATTCAGATTGATCGGCGTTTACGGGAGCGCAAACCCGTGCACCAGTTGGCGGTGTCTTCTGAACAGGCACCTGAGACTATGCAATGTGATAGAATTCAGTCCAGAAGTGAACGGCAAAATTATAGGCGGAAAAATGGTTTGTGTTTTTATTGTGGTGATTCAGCTCATGTTATATCAGCATGCTCTAAACGCACAAAAAGGGTTGATAAATCTTTTGCCATTGATACTCTGCAGTCTAAGTTCATTTTGTCTGTGACTCTGATTTTTTCACTGTCTTCCATTTCCGTCGATGCCTATGTGGATTCAGGCGCTGCCCTGAGTCTTATGGATTGGTCATTTGCTAAACGCTGCGGTTTTTAGTCTAGAGCCTCTGGAAGTTCCTATTCCTTTGAAAGGAATTGATTCTACACCATTGGCTATGAATAAACCGCAGTATTGGACACAAGTGACCATGCGCATGACTCCCGTTCATCAGGAGGTGATTCGCTTCCTTGTACTGTATAATTTACATGATGTACTAGTGCTTGGTCTGCCATGGTTACAAACTCATAATCCTGTCCTGGACTGGAAAACAATGTCTGTGCTAAGCTGGGGATGTCAGGGGGTTCATGATGATGCACCTCAGATTTCTATCGCTTCATCTACGCCTTCGGAGATCCCTGCGTTTTTGTCGGATTATAGGGATGTTTTTGAGGAGCCTAAGCTCAATTCGCTCCCTCCCCATAGAGAGTGTGACTGTGCTATAGAATTGATTCCTGGCAGTAAGTTCCCTAAGGGTCGTTTATTTAATCTGTCACTGCCAGAGCATACTGCTATGCGGAATTATATTAAGGAGTCCTTGGAAAAGGGACATATTCGTCCATCTTCGTCCCCTCTGGGAGCAGGTTTTTTTTTCGTGGCAAAAAAAGATGGTTCCCTGAGGCCTTGTATAGATTATCGCCTTCTGAATAAGATTACAGTCAAATACCAGTATCCATTGCCATTATTTACTGATTTGTTTGCTCGCATTAAGGGGGCTAGGTGGTTCACTAAAATAGATCTTCGTGGTGCGTATAATCTGGTGCGGATAAAACAGGGTGATGAGTGGAAAACCGCATTTAATACGCCTGAGGGCCATTTTGAGTATTTGGTAATGCCTTTTGGACTCTCCAATGCTCTTTGTGACTGGACACAGCCTACATCTGTTAAGAGCCTTCAGAAGTTCTTGGGGTTTGCTAATTTTTATCGTCGGTTCATTGCTAATTTTTCCAGTATTGTTAAACCTTTGACTGATTTGACTAAAAAGGGTGCTGATGTTGCTGATTGGTCTCCTGCGGCCGTGGAGGCCTTTCGGGAACTTAAGCGCCGGTTTTCTTCTGCTCCTGTGTTGTGTCAACCAGATGTTTCACTTCCTTTCCAGGTGGAGGTTGATGCTTCCGAGATTGGAGCGGGGGCGGTTTTGTCACAGAGAAGTTCTAATGGCTCGGTGATGAAGCCATGTGCTTTTTTCTCTAGAAAATTCTCGCCCGCCGAGCGCAATTATGATGTGGGTAATCGGGAGCTTTTGGCCATGAAGTGGGCATTTGAGGAGTGGCGTCATTGGCTTGAGGGTGCTAAACATCGCGTGGTGGTCTTGACTGATCACAAGAATCTCATTTACCTTGAGTCTGCCAGGCGTTTGAATCCTAGACAGGCTCGTTGGTCGTTATTTTTTTCTCGTTTCAATTTCGTGGTTTCATACCTGCCAGGTTCAAAGAATGTGAAGGCAGATGCTCTTTCCAGGAGTTTTGTGCCTGACTCTCCTGGAGACACTGGGCCTGCTGGTATCCTTAGGGATGGGGTAATATTGTCCGCCGTATCCCCAGACTTGCGACGCGAATTGCAGGAGTTTCAGGTGGATAAACCGGATCGATGTCCACCAGAAAGACTGTTTGTTCCGGATGATTGGACCAGTAGAGTCATCTCCGAGGTCCATTCTTCTGTGTTGGCTGGTCATCCTGGAATATTTGGTACAAGAGACTTGGTGGCCAGGTCTTTTTGGTGGCCTTCCTTGTCTAGGGATGTGCGTACCTTTGTGCAGTCTTGTGAAGTGTGTGCTCGAGCTAAGCCTTGCTGTTCACGGGCTAGTGGGTTGTTGTTATCCTTGCCCATCCCGAAGAGGCCTTGGACGCACATTTCCATGGATTTTATTTCTGATCTCCCAGTTTCACAGAAAATGTCCGTTATCTGGGTTGTGTGTGACCGCTTTTCTAAGATGGTTCATTTGGTGCCCTTGCCTAAGTTGCCCTCCTCCTCTGAGTTGGTTCCTTTGTTTTTTCAGAACGTGGTTCGTTTGCATGGGATTCCGGAGAATATCGTTTCTGACAGGGGATCCCAGTTTGTGTCTAGATTTTGGCGGACGTTTTGTGCCAAGATGGGCATTGATTTGTCTTTCTCGTCTGCATTCCATCCTCAGACGAATGGCCAGACGGAGCGAACTAATCAGACCTTGGAAACTTATTTGAGGTGTTTTGTTTCTGCTGATCAGGATGACTGGGTTGCTTTTTTGCCACTGGCCGAATTTGCTCTTAATAATCGGGCTAGTTCGGCCACGTTGGTCTCTCCTTTTTTTTGTAATTCGGGGTTTCATCCTCGTTTTTCCTCTGGTCAGGTGGAGTCTTCGGATTGTCCTGGAGTGGACGTGGTGGTGGACAGGCTACATCACATTTGGAATCAGGTGGTGGACAATTTGAAGTTATCTCAGGAGAAGACTCAGCAGTTTGCTAATCGCCGTCGCCGCGTGGGTCCCCGACTTCTCGTTGGGGACTTGGTGTGGTTGTCTTCTCGTTTTGTCCCTATGAAGGTCTCTTCTCCTAAGTTCAAGCCTCGGTTCATCGGTCCTTATAGGATCTCGGAGATTCTTAACCCTGTATCTTTCCGTTTGGATCTCCCAGCATCGTTCACTATTCATAATGTGTTCCATCGGTCGTTGTTGCGGAGGTATGAGGTGCCTGTTGTTCCTTCGGTCGAGCCTCCTGCTCCGGTGCTGGTGGAGGGAGAATTGGAGTATGTTGTTGAAAAGATCTTGGATTCTCGTGTTTCCAGACGCAAACTCCAGTATTTGGTTAAGTGGAAGGGTTATGGTCAGGAGGACAATTCCTGGGTGGTCGCCTCCGATGTTCATGCGACTGATTTGGTCCGCGCCTTCCATAGAGCTCACCCTGATCGCCCTGGGGGTTCTCGTGAGGGTTCGGTGACCCCTCCTCAAGGGGGGGGGTACTGTTGTGGATTCTGTTTGCGGGCTCCCTCTGGTGGTTACTGCTGGTACTGGGTGACTTTGGTGGGTTGCGGCCTTTGGTTTCCATCTGTCCATCAGAGGCTGGGTGTTTCCTATTTTACCTGGCCTTTCTGTCATTTCCCTTGCCGGCTATCAATGTGTTCAGATGTGCTCTGTTTGGTTCCTGCCAGCTGCTCCCAGATCTTTCAGGATAAGCTAAGTGCTGATTTTCAGTTGTTTGGTTTTTTGTCCAGCTTGCTTAGAATGTCTCTTTGTTAGCTGGTTGCTCTAGTGGACTGAGGTTCTCCCCATGTGCCATGAGTTGGCACATGGGTTCTTGTAATCTCAGGATGGTTTTTTGATTAGGGTTTTTTGCTGACCGCTCAGTCCCCTTTTGTGTCATTCTGCTTTCTTTTTTTCAGCGGGCCTCTATTTGCTAAAGCTATATACATCATCTCTATGTGTGTGCCTTCCTCTCATTTCACCGTCAATACATGTGGGGGGCAACTATATCTTTGGGGTTAATTCCTCTGGAGGCAAGTGAGGTCTTTGTTTTCTCTGCAGTACTAGTTAGCTCTTAGGCTGGTGCGTGGCGTCTAGAACCAACGTAGGCACGCTCCCTGGCTATCTCTAGTTGCGTTTGTCAGGCGTAGGGCAGCGGTCAGCCCAGGTTCCATCACCCTAGAGCTCGTCCGATATTTATTATACTTTGCTTGTCCTGTGCTATCCCTAGCCATTGGGGATTCATGACAGGTGTTGTAAAAATGAGAAATTGCTGGTCAACTTTTAACCCTTATAACTCCGTCACAAAAAAAAATTTTGGTTCCAAAATTGTGCTGATGTAAAGTAGACATGTGGGAAATGTTACTTATTAAGTATTTTGCGTGACATATGTCTGTGATTTAAGGGCATAAAAATTCAAAGTTGGAAAATTGCGAAATTTTCAAAATTTTCGCCAAATATTCGTTTTTTTCACAAATAAACGCAAGTTATATCGAAGAAATTTTACCACTATCATGAAGTACAATATGTCCCGAGAAAACAATGTCTGAATCGCCAAGATCCGTTGAAGCGTTCCAGAGTTATAACCTCATAAAGGGACAGTGGTCAGAATTATAAAAATTGGCCCGGTCATTAACGTGCAAACCACCCTTGGGGGTGAAGGGGTTAAGCAAGTAAAAAATGCAGAAGTGTTGTATGTCTTTTTATTATACTTTAAATCTGATTGTTCCACTCCTGCTTTTGGCTTACAAATACTGATGTAAAATACTGATCAAATACTGATGTGTAAATGCAGCCTTAATTAGTCCCTGTACTTTCAGACAACTTGATCTCATACGATCAATGCAAGATTCAACATCTGGGCAAGAAAAATGAAAAATACATCTACAGAACGGGAGGAATAGAGCTAAGCAACAGCATGCGTAAAAAAGACATGGGTATACTAATATATCACAGACTGCACACGAGTCAACAGTGTGATCCAGCTGCAAAAAAGGCAATCACAGTTCTAGAATATACAGTGCTGCTCATCATTATTGGCACCTATTTAATTTTTCTCATAGACTGTACAATATTTTCAGAAATAAAAGTAAATGTACCATAGTTATATACTCAGGATTTTTTAATTAGTGAACCAAAGTAATGCAACAATAAAACATTGTTTTTCAACCTACATGTTGCAATTTCAAAGAAGAAACAGAATAAACAGCATGTGCAGCAATAAAGGTACACCTAATTAATACTTGGTTGCACACGTTTTGGCATTGATTACAGCCTCCAAACGTTTCTTGTAGCCATCTATAAGCTTTTTGCACTTCTCAGCTGTTTCCACTCTTCCTTTGCAGTTTGTTCAGCCTCTTGAATGTTTGCAGGGTTCTTTTTCCCAATGGCAGATTTCAGCTCGCCCCAAACATTTTCAAAGGGATTGAGGTCAGGACTCATTGCTGGCTATTTTAAGACATTTTTTTTCTTTTTCAACTATTCCTGTGTACTTTTGGTTCTGTGCGTTGGGTCATTGTCTTGCTGGAGAACCCATGATCTTCGACTCAAACCAAGTTTTCTTACACTGGGTAGGACATTTTGCTCTAAAATCTCTTTATAATTCTCTGATTTCAGGATTCCTGTGATATGATCAAGGCTTCCAGTACCGGATGCAGCAAAGCAACACCACAGCATTATGGATCCTCCACCATGCCTAACTGTTGGTAGAGTGTTCTTTTCCTTATAAGTTTCATTGCGCTGTCTGTAACCAAACTGTTGCTTTGCATTGCCAAAAGGCTCTATTTTTGTTTCACCTGTCCACAGAACATTTTCCCAGAAGGATTGTGGTTTGTTAAGGTTATCTTTGGCAAATATCAGTCATTCCTTTTTATGTATTTTCTCCAGCAATGTTTTTTTCCTTGACCTTCACCCATAAAGCTCTGCTTTGTTTAGTGTATGGTGTATGGTACTTGTTGAAACCATGACTTCAGACTGTTCCAGGTTGACCTCCAGGTCTTTGAATGTTTGATGTGGTGTTTTTTCCATCATTCGCACCAACCTGCGAAGACATCTCTTGTCAATTTTTCTCTTTCCCCCACATCCAGGGAGGTTCTTGATAGTTCCATGCCTGGAAAACTTCTTAATAATTTTGTGCACTGTTGAAACCTTGATGCCAAGGTTTTTGTGGATGGCCTTTTACCCTTTGGAAGTCTTGTGTTTGCTATTAATAGCAGTTCTGATGTTCACAGACAGTTCCTTTGTTTTCACCACTTTGACAAAGGAACAGGGCCTATCATGTGGCTTTTTGAAACACTGAAGACATCATTCATTGGCTAATTCATGTCACATGGGCACCGACAATTAATCACATGTGATTCTCATTTGTGATTTACCACAGGCAAGTCAAAATGTGTTTCCATGCCAATTTAATGTAAAGGGTGATAATACCAGTGTCACAGCAAGCATTGGGTTTTTCTATTTTTCCCTCCCACTGTTTTTTTTGTTAAATTATTGTTTATCATTTGCTCTTTTGTATTTAACACGAGTGCTCCATTCAAAAAACTGTTTCACTTGATTCATTTTTTTTTCAGGAAATATTCTACACTATGTACTTACACTTCATGGGAGCCAATAACGATGACCAGGACTGTATTAATAGATGCATAGAGTCTAGATCATGTGAAGTAATTATCCCCTCTACTCCTCCTTGGTAAGGCCCCATCTGGAATACTGTGACCAGTTCTGGGCATCACATTTAAAAAACATTGAAAAACTGTAGCAAATTCAGAGAAGAGCTACTAGGATGGTGCAAAGTATGTCCTACGAGGAACGGTTAAAGGATCTGGGAATGTTTATCTTGCAAAAAAGAAGGCTAAGAGGAGACTTAATAGATGTCTACAAATATCTGAAGGGATGTCACAGTGTAGAGGGATCATCATTATTCTCATTATTACATGGAAGCACGAGAAGCAATGGGATGAAACTGAAAGGGAGAAGATCCAGAGTAGATATTAGAAAAAACTTTTTGACAGTGAGAGTGCTCAATGAGTGGAACAGGCTGCCATGAGAGGTGGTGAGTTCTCCTTCAATGGAAGCCTTCAAACAGAGGCTGGACAGTCATCTGTCTGAGATGGTTTAGTGAATCCTGCAATGAGCAGGAGGTTGGACACGATGACCCTGGAGGCCCCTTCCAACTCTAACATTCTATGATAATGTGATAACTAGACAATCTACTAATCATTTTTTAAAAATATTATGATGCTATACCCCCAAAAAAATTACTAAAAATTACAGTCCACTAGGTGTCTTTTTTTGCTTAAGAATCTCCCTCTGCTTTCCTTTCCATCATACTGTATACAGACATAAAAAAGAGGAAGACTTTTAATTACGGTCATGGCAAGTCATTAAACAGTGGCAGAAGTAATGCAAGATCAAAGTGAAGGGAAGAACATTCCAGCACTAGGTACAATCATTTTGCAAGTTGAGGCCTCTTGCCAGCAATACATCAGTGATCTGTGGTCGCTGGATGGGAACCTTGAGTACCACTGCGTACCGGATGGCATCCCCGACTTTGCTTTTAATTAGCTCACCAGGCGCATTGCTTTTTTTCTGGCCTGAAAAACAAGTGGCTCCAGGCTGGCTGATCAAAAGAGGAGCCGCAGATGCCATCAGTTAAGAGGTGTTTCTCAAAGCGCCTTCCCAGCAGCCACAGGTTACTGACATAGGCGATGGATCGGGTTCTGCAAATCGATTTCTTCCAAGTCTATCCAGCACCCTTAGTGCTGGCAAAAGGCAGATGATGAGGAGCTGAAAATGAATAGATGAAAATTTACAGAGCATGACAGTATTGACAGTTCCTGGCTATATTAGACTGGTATGAGCCTAAAAAAAAATCAATTTTAACGGTGGACAGATAAACTATTCTTTTCTACAGGCCTTGTTTAAATGATCAGGTAAACTTTAAGGGTTCTATGGTGAGCTATGTTTAGTTACAGAGAATCTATCAGCAGATTTTTGCTACCATGTGTGAGAGCAGCATGATGTAGGCAAAGAGAAATGGAATCCAACAATGTATCACTTAGATTACTGGGTGCAGCCTTTCTGATGCAATCAGAACTTTTAGATTTAGAAAGAAGCAGAGCTGAGAAAGCTAACCCCGCCCACACACAGCTAACCCCGCCCACACCAGGCTCTCCATGTGCAAAGTCTACAGACAGTAAGCTGCTTAGTTGCCGGACTAGTCTGGCAATGTTAATCTCTTAGTGATAAATCCTTCAATGTTTTACCTCACAGAAAGAATCAGCTGCAATCTCATGCTGTACTGTCTGTATTCTCTTTTGCTTCCTCCCCTGCCCAGGAGATGTGGTATGACTATGTTCCTGAATGGTCAGACACAGCCATTACACAGTACACAGCGGGGGCACATTTATAAGATTATCTCAGCACAGGAACATTTTATTTAAACACATCCAATTGTGCAAATTATTATTATTTCAAGATCTATTGAGTCAAATGAACTTTTGTTCGTTGGACAACCCCTTTAAGTAATGCTGTGGTATGTAACAATGATATTCACTGACCGCAAAATTTATTGTGGCCATAAATATCCTTTTATGGTAAGGAGAAGGATAATTTTACAGATTCCCTTGGAGGAAGAACATTTTTGAGTGATGATTGAGTGTCGCTGTCTTAATATAAATGGTAAATTCTGCACTATATAACAATAAATGAATTCATATAACACTCTGGTCATCTGTGTTTTTCTGATGCATATACCTAACGGTTCACAAAGTATTTGGATTATTAACTGTTTAGTGGCCATGGTACATTGATATCTTGGTGTTCAGTGCACAAGGGAATGTTGGCAAAAATATTTTTCTCCTAATTTCTTAGTCGAGCCAAAAAAAAAATATATATATACATATATATATACATTTTTATTTTTAATTGTTGTGGGTCAAATAGAGTTTTAAAATGGAAATAAATTTAGAACCAATAGATTTGCATGGTCTACAAAAATATATTAAAACTATAATAAAAGATAATTTTAACTAAACTAATGTGCTAACCTCATCTCAAAATGTGACATATTTGTCATATGTCTGATGGAAGTGTATGCATCACGTTCAAGGCTGCCACTTACCTAAAACTGCCAGGATGGGAGATAATTCCGATTAATTTGAACCCTTTAGATGCTACAGTCAGCAGTAATAGAGGCAACTAA
The DNA here is from genome assembly GCF_051348905.1 of Ranitomeya variabilis. Classification (NCBI taxonomy): domain Eukaryota; kingdom Metazoa; phylum Chordata; class Amphibia; order Anura; family Dendrobatidae; genus Ranitomeya; species Ranitomeya variabilis. Next base: position 1,058,250,947 of record NC_135233.1, read on the forward strand.
GTGGTTAGTCAGAGGTGGATCGCCATTGTCCCACAGCTCCCTTCCTCCAACAAAATCACAGGATGCTAATACGTTATTATGGCAGCTGTGGTCCTACTGAATGCCCCCAAGCCTGCCAAGTAAGGACTCCTATTACCTCCTGTTATTTTCTCCTAATTTCCTTTTTTTTCACAAAAAACATGGGTTACATTGTTCTTTTTCATACACAATGCAAAACCATTTATCGCTAAGCATTTTTAGTAGTGTGGGTTGTACCTTTTATACCACTCTGGCAAAAATTAAGAGGCCACTGCAAATGTTCAGTTTGTCAGATTTTTCTCTTTCTAGGTATATTTTTGAGTAAAATGTAAATTGTTCTTTTATTCTATAAATTACTGACGTCTCCGAATTTCCAAGCAATTCATTTTTTTTTTTTTCTGACAAAGAAAAATGGTCAAAATTTAAAAAACCCCAGTGCTTTCAGACCTCAAATAATGCAAAGAAAACAAGTTCATAATCATTTAGAAACAACAATACTAATGTTTTAACTCAGGAAGAGTTCAGAAATCAATATTTTGTGGAATAACCATGATTTTTAATCATAGCTTTCATGCGTCTTGGCATGCTTTCCACCAGTCTTTCACACTGCATCTGGCACAAAAATGTAAGCAGTTCTTCTTTGTTTGATGACTTGTGACTATCCATCATCCTCTTGATTACATTCCAGAGGTTTTCAATGGGGTTCAGGTCTGGAGATTGGGCTGCCCATGACACGGTTTTAATGTGGTGTTCTCTTAATTTTTGCCAGAGCTGTATGTGGATCATTTGTAGGCTGCTGCCTTTTCCTCAAGTCAGTTTGTGAATTACACTGAAATGCATCTGAGAATATGAGATGCTCAGAGAACACTACCTACTGCAATACACAGTACCTTCTGTAAAATTTGGAAGAGATGACATAATGGTTTGGGACTCTGTTTAAGTGTTTCGTTCCTTATATTCCATGAAGAGAAACTTAAACTAGAGATGAGCAGATCTATCTGCAGAAGATTGAGTTTGAGTCCAATTTCCTTAAATTTGCAGTTTCACGCCAATTTGAACATTTTAAGATTCTATTTGCAGTTCACAAAAACAACTTGCCCAACACTATTTACAACACTGCTGAAGCATCATAGATTGGGCTAATGTCTTTTTGCATTGCCTTGTGGACTGCCCATAATTCCCTGCAGCTATGACATCTAGCGGATTATCATACATTGTACAGTGGTGGTCAGTACAGGGGCCATCACAGATCAGCGATTCCCAGTGGAGCACAGTTTGTATGGCAGAGTTGTTTCCATCTTCAGAGTCACTGGGTAAGCTTCCTGCAGAGTGTAAGCTCTTACGGTCAACAGGATCCTCTCTCTTGCTAGAAGAGTAGAATATAAGCTCACATGATCAGTGGAGTCCTCGGTTTCTAGTGTAGAGTGTAATCTCTCATCATGAACAATATCCTATCTTCTATAGAGTGTAACAAGCTATATGGTCAGCAGAGTCCTCTCACTTGTATAATGTAAACTCTTATGGTCAGCGGGGTCCTATCTCTGTCCTGTAAAGTGTAACATGTTATGATCAGTGGGGTGCCCTCCCATGTTGAATGTAAACTCTTATAGTCAGCGGGGTCCTCTCTTTGTCCTGTAGAGTGTAAGCTGTTATGGTCAGCAGGGTTTAATCGTCTGTAGTCAAAAACTCTTATGGACAGTGGGGTCCTCTTTATCTCCTGTAAAGTGTAAGCTCTTATCAGAGAATCATAGAATGATAGAGTTGGAAGGGACCTCCTGGGTCATCTGGTCCAACCCCCTGCTCAAAGCAGGATTCACTAAATCATCCCAGACGATCATCCAGCCTCTGTTTGAAAACATCCATGGAAGGAGAACTCACTACCTCTCGTGGCAGCCTGTTCCACTCATTGATCACCCTAACTGTCAAAAAGTTTTTTGTAATATCTAATCTGTGTCTCCTCCCATTCAGTTTCATCCCATTGCTTCTAGTCTTTCCTTGTGCAAATGAGAATAAAGATGATCCTTCTACAATGTGACAGCCCTTGAGATATTTGTAGACAGCTATTAAGTCTCCTCTCAGTCTTCTTTTTTTGCAAGCTAAACATTCCCAGATTCTGTAAACGTTCCTCATAGGAAATGGTTTGCAGACCGGTCACCATTCTGATTGCTCTTCTCTGAACTTGCTCCAGTTTGTTGATGTCTTTTTTAAAATGTGGTACCCAAAACTGGACACAGTATTCCAGATGAGGTTGTCTGACCAAAGAGGAGTAGAGGGCAATAATGACTTTGCATGGTCTAGATTGTATGCTTCTGTTAATACAACCCAGAATTGCATTTGTCTTTTTTTGCTGCTGCATCACACTGTTGACTCATGTTAAGATTATGATCTATTTGTATACCCAAGTCTTTTTCACATATGCTGTTGCTTAGCCCTATTCCTCCTATTATGTATATGCTTTTTTCATTTTTATTGCCCAGATGTAGTACTTTGCATTTTTCCTTATTAAAAACTATTCTGTTAGTTGCTGCCCACTGCTCCAGTTTATTTATATCTTTTTGAATCCTCTCTCTCTCTTCTCTAGTATTAGCTATCCCTCCTAGCTTTGTGTCATCAGCAAATTTAATCAGTGTACCCTCAATTTCTTCATCTAAATCATTGATAAAGATGTTGAACAATACAGGAATACAGGGCCCAGGAGCTGGTCAGCTGGGTTCTCTCTCCAGCAGAGTATAAGCTTTTATGATCAGTGGGATCCTCTCTCTCTCTCTTTAGTAGAGCGTGAGCTGCTATGGTTGGCAGTGTTCTCCCTCTCCTGAAAAGTATAAGCTCATATGGTCAGTGGGGTCCTCTCTCTCCTGTAGAGTGTAAGCTATTATGGTCAGCGGGGTCCTCTCTCTTCTGTAGAGTGTAAGCTCTTATGGTCAGTGAGGTCCTCTCTCTCCTGTAGAGTATAAGCTCTTATGGTCAGTGAGGTCTTCTCTCTCTCCTGTAGAGTGTAAGCTTTTATGGTCAGTGGGGTCCTCTCTCTCCTGTAGAGTGTAAGCTCTTATGGTCAGTGAAATCTTCTTTTTCTCACCTATATGTATGTTTCAAGCAATTCCAAGGTTTCTAGTAATGCGATTTGCACAACTTTATTAGCTGCAAATTGAGTTTAGGGGAAAATTTGGCAAAGTCGGCAAATTTTAATTTCTAAAGATCCACTTATCTCTAATGTAAACAGAAACATTTTCCACAGTTTTTTTCTTCCAATCTTGTGGTTACAGTTTTCTGAAGTTCATTTCCTGTTACAGAATAATTGTTTGAGTGAAATCTATAGTCGGGATTTGCCAAGTCCAGACATCTACTCCATTCAACAACTCCTGGATGATCGGAGTCTTCTCATTCAATCTCACAAATGCTCTTTTAGCTAAATTGGCACAAACTTGCAAAGATACCCTTCAAAATCATGTAGTAAGGGTTTCCAGGGGAGTTGTGGCTGTGGTAGCCATAAAAGGGGGAAAATTGTGTATTAACCCCCATTTTTTTTTAAAGGGATGTCAATTATGTTCATATAGGTATTATGATCAGGACATACTTTTGGTCACATAAAGTGCTGCATTTAGCTTATGTTTTCAGAAAACGTTCTGACTTTTGCCCAAAAACTTTTTAACATAATGGATTAGTAGCATGTAGAATTGATAAATGATAGCTTTATACAGAAATTACAGTATATGGCGTTTCTATCAGTAAAGGTCCTTATATGTCTATTCTTCACATAGTCTCACATCTGTTGGTAGGTTCTCTTATAATTTTGTTCTTTGTTTATAACATTTAATATTTTCAATTGAATTAATAAGAATTGTCAAATTTATTATTCTAATTCCCTGACGGTTTCTATTGCTTATGCAAAGGCTTCATTCTCATGTATAATTAATAGTGTTCTATTAAGTATTTTTGGAATGCCTTGGTGCTGTCCAGTCCTCAATGTAGTTTAATGCTCTATAGCTGCGGTAGAGAAGATATACAGTATGAAGTAAAATGGCCACCGTCAAATAATTAAAACGGCAGCCCATCGTAGTCACATGTCAGTACAGTCTATGGGATGCAGTTAAAAGAAACACAGCCCCAAGATGTGTCTCAACTAGTGTTGAGCGATACCGTCCGATACTTGAAAGTATCGGTATCGGAAAGTATCGGCCGATACCGGCAAAGTATCGGATCTAATCCGATACCGATACCCGATACCAATACAAGTCAATGGGACACCAAGTATCGGACGGTATCCTGTATGGTTCCCAGGGTCTGAAGGAGAGGAAACTCTCCTTCAGGCCCTGGGATCCATATCAATGTGTAAAAGAAAGAATTAAAATAAAAAATAGGGATATACTCACCTCTCCGACGCAGCCTGGACTTTACCGCCGTAACCGGGAGCCGTTGTACCTAAGAATGCGCGCTTGAAGGGCCTTAGATGACGTCACGGCACTCTGATTGGTCCGTAGCGGTCGCGTGACCGCTACGCGACCAATCACAAAGCAGTGACGTCACCTAAGGTCTTTCAAGCGCTTGAAATACCTTAGAAGATGTCCGCAGCTTCTGATTGGTCGCGTAGCGGTCGCGTGACCGCTACGCGACCAATCACAAAGCAGTGACGTCACCTAAGGTCTTTCAAGCGCTTGAAAGACCTTAGGTGACGTCACTGCTTTGTGATTGGTCGCGTAGCAGTCACGCGACCGCTACGGACCAATCAGAGCGCCGTGACGTCATCTAAGGCCCTTCAAGCGCGCATTCTTAGGTACAACGGCTCCCGGTTACGGCGGTAAAGTCCAGGCTGCGTCGGAGAGGTGAGTATATCCCTATTTTTTATTTTAATTCTTTCTTTTACACATTGATATTAATCCCGATACCGATTCCCGATACCACAAAAGTATCGGATCTCGGTATCGGAATTCTGATACGCGCAAGTATCGGCCGATACCCGATACTTGCGGTATCGGAATGCTCAACACTAGTCTCAACTGACAGAGAAGCTCTATGATAAACACATAACGTAGCTGCCGGAGAAGTATGTGACAGAAGAGATACATCTTCCCCTCAGCTGACTGAAGACTCTGGAGAAAAGAATCTTGTGTGCTCAGTCAAGTGAGAAGAAGACTTCTTTTCTTCTGTCACACACTTCTCCTTGGCTCACGGAGGTACATTTGCTCAAGACACTGGTCTTCTGTCAGTTGAGACGCAGGTCTCAAAAACTGTTTCTTCAGACTGGAGCTTTGTCCTGATTTGTCTAGGATTGGCTGCAGTTTGAATTACATGATTGGGACCATTGTAATGCACTCTTTGAGATCCCCTATAAGTGGTTGTCCATTTTAGACAATCCGTACTTGTTAGATGTGGCCCTTGTCAAAAAGCTGAACATAAAGTATATCCCTGATTGTATGATGCAGGCTAGCTGTAATTTGTATTGAAGACTAACAGTAAGTGTTTAATTTTCCTGCAGCACCATCCCTGGAGAAATTGATAATTGCCAAGTGCCAATTCAAATCTATGGGTTGTCTTTGTAAAGCAGGAGGAGAAAGGTCATCTAAAGTGAGAGATGCTCCTTATTACCATTTCTACTTTGGCCAAGAGATGACTATTCTGAACAGTTGACCCCTCTTAACTGATGTCGATAATATTTCTGGTCACATTTAAAGCCACAAACCGAATAGTGCAATGTGGCAGAGATGTGGCTCTGGACGAAAACTAAACATTTACCCTAAGACCAGGGTCTCACTACCGTAGAATATGGACGAGTGCTATGCGAGAAGGCATCGCATAGCACTCGGATCAGTGTCAATCTATGGGGCAGCTCACATCACCGTATTTTTTATCAGGCGTATTCAATGTGCGTGTAAAATCACAGCATGCTGTGATTGTACTCGTATATCGTCCGAGACTCGCCAATGCAAATCTATGGGTGCGAGAAAAACTCTGATACTACGTGGACCATTTATCTAGCTTGCGACAAATACGCACACATTTTTCTCATTTCAGCCGACCAAGCCATTAAATTCAATGGGGAAAAACAGTGAGACATGTAAAGCCATACAGATACATAGGTGCGAGAAAATCACATCTTCGCATTACACACGGATGACCATATGGAGAACACTCGTGCGACTCTTGGCAAGGAGACACGGACCGGTTTTCTATAGGCTAAGTGTGACCCTGGCCTAAGGGTAGAACTATCATGCTCTTAAAACCCTTAAACTTTACTTACCTGAGCCCAACGATTTTAGACATACCCTACCGTTCACTGCTAGGTTGTAGCTGAAGCTAGTGTTGGCCATGGCAAATGATAAGAAATTACACAAGCCACTTGGCAGTCCAAAATATTTTACAGATTCAGTGTCTCATTCCTAATGTCGACACAGCTTTCATCTATGACCAACTAGAAGACTTCGAGAGATCTCAGAATTGGTGGCATAAAGATTAGCAGTACTTTGGGGACATGTAGAACACTGTAGCACTAGTAATAGCCTGAATTTTCAGTTTTTAATCAGTTTAACTTTTAGGGTTACGATCCATTGAACGGCATTTGAAAGCACAGCTCCGTTTTATTTTATTTATCTATATGAGAAAACGGTTGATAAGCTTGTATTAGTAGCATGACAATATACAGTGGGTACGGAAAGTATTCATGCTCCTTTAAATTTTTCACTCTTTGTTTCATTGCAGCCATTTGGTAAATTCATTAAAGTTAATTTTTTTCTCATTAATTTACACTCTGCACCCCATTTTGACAGAAAAAACAGGAATGTAGTAATTTTTGCAAATTTATTGTAAAAGAAAAAATTATTATTTTTTTTAATTTACCAAATGGCTGCAATGAAACAGAGAGTGAAACATTTAAAGGGGTCTGAATACTTTCCGTACCCACTGTATATATCTGGTGTAAACTCTGAAGCCTTTCATCATGAATGCAGCTCTGGACTGCAATACAGTTTTTTTCTAAAAAAATATATTAAGATCTGTGCCAATACATGTCTCCACTGCTTTTGCTTTGGCTCATGGGCAGCAGCATGCTTGATTGCTGGCAATGCGCAACAGTCCTGTTTTGTTCCCGGGGTCTTTTAGTGCCATTTAACCAGGGAGTTATGGGGTTAATTTAGGTCTGGTTTTGATCACTCCTTCCTAAGAGCCATGGGCAGGGCTGTCAGCTTTTTAAATCCCTGAAGCTCTGAATCCATGGCCAGTCAATAGTTCTGTTAATCTGGTCTGTAGGTCTGTTCTGTGCTCCTGTTGTGTTGTCCTGATTAATCCTGTTCTTTGGCCTTGGCTTTTATTTAGACCACCCACTTTTTATGATTTTGTCCCTGACATGACCTTTTGGTAGTGACCCCACTTGATGACTCTTCTTGCCACCAGCTTTCTCTACCGGGCAGCAGCTGACTCTGTGGCTCCAGCCTAGGGGTCCCTGTGTCACTCCAGATCCCCGTAAAGGATGAAGGACAGTGCAATCTCTAGGATCTGGTAAACAGAGTGGCTTGAGCTTAGCCGTCCGTTGAAGCCCCAAAACAGTTGCCAGGCTTCCACGAACAGTGCTATCATGATAATTATGTTGAGATGAGTAAAGTAAATGACTTAATACAATGAATATTAGTGACCGAGTTGGACTAGATACAAGATATCAAGTTATCGGCTGTGTATGCTTTTAGTTACCATACTACTGTTTTAGCTGTGGTTAAAAGTTCAGAGGAATGACTTTTGTCAATTCCTCGTAAATCCACGTTGAGTAGCTTGTGTCATTTCTCACCAGGATTAACATGATGGCATATTGAAATAACCTTTCAAAAACGTGTTCCCAATGTTTTATTAATCTCTGTACTCTGAGTGAACCTGCTCTTAGCATGTACACAGCCTTTTTATAGACAGCCCTTGCAATCATCTGTTAAATTTGGCACTGTCGGGAAACGTACAGTGCGCAGAGTACTCTTGGCTATTATTTGTAATGTAACGTAAAGGCTAACTGTACCCTGCAGTGTTTAGAAGCAGTTTTTACAGCATTTTCCCCATATAGCGAGGTGCAGTAAGTGACTATGTACAGGGGGCTGAACATATCCTCACATTTAATTTTAACAATCCAATCTTTGTGTAACAACAAGGATGAAGTTTTGCGGGAAAGTGACCCCTTTTTTAAAAGCAGAATTTAGAATTAGAATTACTTTCTAAATCACTTACAAACTTTAATCTGTGGAATATTTTATACTTTATTGTGTTACAGGGAATAAGAAGGGATTTAGTTATGCATATGTGACATTGAAGACTCTTCTTACAAGGGTTATCTCATGGTAATGGAAAACCAAAAGAAATACTAAAGACCACTAAAAATTAGCTTTTATTAATGTATTTAAAAGTAGGCAAAACACTAAAAAATGTGCTAAGGGCAAACCAAGACCACCACAACCACAAATACAAAAAATAACCAATCAAAGGTATGATAACCACCAATGTACAGAAAAGATATATATGGGGGCTCCTCTTTCCCTATAGAGCCATGAGTCGCCCTACCTAACGGTGGAGGTTGGCACCCTAGTTGTTGATGTCATGGTGCCCCCGCTCCACATCGGTAGCCCTGTAAACCCTAGAACACCCTAAGCATACCAAAAATAAGGAAACACAGAAAACACACACACAGAAAAAAACATGTAAATACCCCTAATGGGGAGACAAAAATGGTCTCATGGGGAATTAAATCTATAGACTAAATTATCTCAGAATGTGAAAGTGCTACTTGCGGTGTATGACTATTGTGGGGTAGAGCCAGAGTCCACCTTATACTTTTGATTGGTTATTTTTTGTATTTGTGGTTGTGGTGGCCCTTGTTTGCCCTTAGCACATTTTTTAGTGTTTTGCCTACTTTTAAATACATTAATAAAAGTAAATTCTGGAAAATGCCATCAGTGGTTTTTCTGAGGCATCTTCTTTGAGGTCACTTGCGTCATTTATACGGTGGCAGATTTTTTTTTTTAAATTTCATATATGATATGATAGTGGCACATGTGGACTGTTCAGGTCACTTCTTTTATTCGCTTCACTACTCTCGAAGCGTGAAGAAATTAATTGAAGTGAAAAAAGGCGGAAAATTGTACAGCAAGTTGTTTTGGCAATGCTCTACATACGTTCAATATTTGGGCTTTTTAGCATTTTTCAGGTTAGTTCTAGGTAAAATCAACCTACAAAAGATGTTGTGTTCATGTACCCTTAGGGTGATAAACTCTCCTTCTTCAGCTTGAGCAGTGGTTGCTTGGGTCAGATACTGATGCTTTGTTCTTGGTGGCTGCAAAAGATCTTTGCGGGCCAATCAATTGGCCTGACCGACCATTCAAAGGAGACCAATCAAGTTGTAAGTATGGTGGCATATAGGCACTCCTGGAGTCCAATTGAAATCACCTGTGCCAGCTCTTGTATAATTATGATACTACCATGGTGTACTTTTCTTGATTGGTAATATGTCTTTCAACCTTCTTGTGTTCCTGACCATTTTTCAGAATAATGCCTTCATGCTCCTTGACTTTTGTTTATGGTTGACGTCCAGGACTGTGACTCAGTTCCCTGATGGCTAATTTGGATCTAAAGCGGTCTCCATCTTGTACTGACCTGGCTTGTTAGGTTTTAAAGGGAACCTGCCTTTAGGATTTACACCTAGAAAATATTGGGACCGCTTTATCAGCCTCCTAATGTCCTCTGTAATGATGAATTAGCCCTAAACGCCAAGTTTATTTGTCCTTACTCTCCATGTCTGTGGTCACCGGACTAGTCTGGGGCTGCTGTCAATCATTGGTACAGCATGATGGTGGCACACCCACAGAGATAGCTGACATCATGCATGGAGAGAGCAGCGAGAAGGAGTGGGATGGCTTCTTCTTCTCCAGATGAACTCCGTCCGGGATTTAATTTATACTGCTATGGGCATGGCATTGATTGACAATGATCCCGGACAAGACATTCAGGTGCAGGGACTGGAACATATTCATCGAACGAAGGGTCAAAGGGTCAAGGGACAGAAATGAAAGGTAAACAAGACACAGACAAAACAGGGATAACAGAAAATCTCTATCATACAAAAGCACTAGCCAACAATAGGGGGGAGGATAGAGACTGGGAGGAATAAGCTAAATGGGAACAGGGACCAGGAAATAAACATACACATACTATAACAAACCACAACAGAACACTTCTACAGCTACTCTACTCCAACCACTTAGCTTTAGCACACAGCACAGTCAGATGAATCTTTCACCAGCAGGGAAAAGAAGGTCTGATCAGTTTTTGTAGGAAGAGGCCAGACCCAATCAAAAGCAGCTGAAATGGAGCTGCATGTTTCTGACCAGGACAGAAAGGGCATTAACCTCTTCAGCACCAGAGGAAACTAATTACCAGACATGACCGTCTAACTGTAGGTCTTCCAGAGGGACGTGACAACCACTCAGATGTTCAATGTGGGATCCATTTTTTTATATGTACCCATATACTTGAATGGGTGAGTCTCTTCCAAGACTTGGAAGAAAGTAGTGCATGTTGTGATTTTTTTTTACACGGAAAATCGGACCAAGAAAAAAATTGTTCACCTGATCAGCCCCATTGAATAACGTGGGGGAGTGTGCTGTCTGCATGCTAACTGATCAAAAACTGATAGCACATGTCCGATTTATATACTCGTCTGCATGAGCCCCAAAAGGGAAAATTGGCAAAATTGCTTTTTTTTAATAGATTCTGCCATTATAAATATTTTTATGAATCATACTTTAATTATATAGACTCTGAAATATTTCCACATCCCCTCAATAAAATGAGAATTACTGCATGAAAAATATAAAATATTATAGCTGATAAACTGTGGGTAAGCAAAATTGAAATTTTACCTTGGTGCCAAGTGTTTTGAACAGTCAAAATTAGGTCACATAACCTGCTTATTGATGGTTTCCTTTTATTATATTGCAATGCACAGTGTGCAAAGGTAAAGAATATATATATGGTGACTTTATAGTCAGTACCTTGAGCTAAGATTGATATATAAACTCTATATTTTATATACTTATTTCGATGTCTACCAAGACTGAGATATCCAAAGTTACAGCAGAAGGCAGTGTCGTTTTACACAACATTTGATGAAAGACTGTGTTTGGTCTGCACCGGAGTAAATGGTTTTTAATATCAGTTCCACATATGTGGATTTAATGAAGTCCTGTAGCGAAATTGTTCTGAAGAGCTTCATAGTCTCTGGAGAATTCATGACCTTCGCCAATAACATTTTTTTTTTTTTAATCGCGATCCATGAAATAAAAGCAAATATGTTTTCTTGTAATGTTCGATCGTCTGGCAGAATCCTTAGACAGGTAAATGCTTATAAATGCTTGTCTTCATACTTTTATATCAAGGACAAAACAAAGAAGCGGCGCATATGAAATAAGATTATACTTTGGCAGATTGCCAGCTAATTAATTAAGTTTCTAGAGACAAAGGGTAAATAACATGAAAATGGCAAAATCATTCAGAAGATTTTCTCTTTAATTTTCCATGTAAATGATGAAGGTCACCGAGGAAGGATCTATTGTACAATTACATATACAATGTGATTCAGATGTGTACAAACTAGTGATGAGCGAGCATGCTCGGATAAGGTGTTATCCAAACATGCTCATGTGATAACCGAGTGTATTCGGCATGCTCAAAAAATATGTTTGAGTCCCCACGGCTGTATGTCTCGTGGCTGTTCAACAGGTGAAACACATGAAAGGACTGCCTGTTTGTTAGGCAACTCCTGCATATGTGGCGGCTGTTGTACAGCCGTGAGACATGTAGCCTCGGGGACTCGAAAAACTATTTTGAGCACACCGAAGACACTCGGTTAGCACCCGAGCATGTTGGGATAACACCTTATCCGAGCATGCTCGCTCATCATTATTAGAAACATAAGAAAAATTCATCCACCAGCAAAGAACTTTTCTTGTCTTAACTATAATGGAAATGTGTGAAAATTCTATACAATTTGTTCAAATAAATGAAGAAAAGAACGTGGCACTCATCCAATATTTGCTGTGAAATGGTGTCCTTTATTCAAAATATGCAGACATTGTCACGATGTGGAGAGGCGGCTGGTGAGAGTAGCGGTGCAAGAGGAGGGAAGAGGACAACGGCCGTTTCGCGCTCGTGCGCTTCAACGGGTCCAGGTGTATGTATTAAAAACGTCACATCCTATATAGGGAACTGGACAACTTGATACAAACAGGTGAAGTAATTAAAAACAACATTTGGCAAAAGTGCACCAAATTATATTGATAAGCATGATAAAAAATTCTCTTTATCGGCAGATGTACTCTCGGTAATATTTTACTTATTATTTTTTATAGGAAAATCGACATATCGAGTTTGTCGTTCAGTCCGATAGCCACCTGTGCATTAGTTTCTATAATCCACCTGGCTTCTCGTCTTAGAAGCAATTTATTGCGATCACCTCCATTCGGTGGATTTTTTACAATTTCAAGACCGGCAAAACGTAAAACATTTGGGTTCGCATTGTGTATGTCACGCATATGTTTTATAAAGCGGTAGCTTCCTTTGCCCGAAGCGATGGAACTATAATGTTCTCTTAATCTATGGAACATCGGGCGGATGGTTTTGCCGATATAAAAGAATTGGCAGGGGCATATAATGATATATACCACATACTGGGTTCTGCATGTGATTAGCTGACGGACTGTGTGAGAAACAGGACCAATGCGGATGGGATTGTCTAACAATCTAAGGTGGCAAAAGCTACAATTGCCACATTTGTGGTTACCGGTGGGTTGCAGCTTTTTTAACCAGTTAGTATTTTCTGCTGATACCAAACGATTTTTTACAAGGAGATCTCCTATATTTTTTGTGCGTTTATAGGCAAAAGTTGGATGATGCTTTGTTAAAGATGATAATTCCCGGTCAGTTTGTAGTATGTGCCAATTTGTATTTATAGCCGCGTAAATTTCTTTATCCATAGGGCTATGTGTAAATGAAAATACAAATTTTTTATTGGCATCCTCCCTAGGAGGCCGTGCACGTTTTCTACGATTTTTTAATAACAGATCATCTTGTGTTAGTTTCCTAACCTTATTCTCGGCTGCTGACAAGATTTTTTGAGGATAATCTCTATTCAAGAAATTAGTCTTTAGTTCAGTTAATTGTTGGGCAAATACCACCTCATTGTTATTGATTTTTCTGTATCTGACCATTTGACTATACGGTATGCTGTTCTTTGTGTGAAAGGAATGGGCACTATTATAATGTAATAGGCTATTAGATGCGGTAGATTTTTTATATATACTTGTATTAATTTTATTGTCCGCTATCTCCATTTTAACGTCTAAAAAATCTAGCGTTTTTCCCCCAAAGCAAGCAGTAAATTGCATGTTATCTTTATTGCCCTCTTTGAGGTAGGTTACGAAGTTGTTAAAGTCATCTTCTGAACCAAAATAAAGTCCAGGCTTTCAGTGATAAAATCAATGAAGTCCTGGTCTTTATTACAATTGAATAAAATGGTGCGGATGGCCTCAATACGTTTGTTCTGGGGGATACGCGTGTACAGATTTACAATATCTAAACCGCCTGGACGTCCTATAATATCCGGTATTGGATCTTTAACGGAACCCTTGTCCAAATTCCTTGATTAGCTACTCAAACCACTGCTCCAAAAAATTCCATCTTTTGTAAAAGACTCTGGCGACTTCCTACTGGCTTTAAGAACTTTTGATTGGCAACCCACATTTTCTCTTGTCTCGATTGATATTGTAAATCTGTACACGCGTATCCCCCAGAACAAAGGTATCGAGGCCATCCGCACCATTTTATTCAATTGTAATAAAGACCAGGACTTCATTGATTTTATCACTGAAAGCCTGGACTTTATTTTGTCACACAACGCGTTCAAATTTAATAACAAGTGGTTCCTGCAGTGTTCAGGAACCGCGATGGGTACGCCCGTCGCTTGTGTATTTGCTAACTTGTTTTTAGCAGTATTCGAAGAGAAACATATCACTTCCATCTCTAATCCGTTTTTACGATTCATACGGACTTATCATAGGTTTGCGGATGACATTTTTATAGTGTGGAATGGTTCAGAAGATGACTTTAACAATTTCGTAACCTACCTCAACGAGGGCAATAAAGATAACATGCAATTTACTGCTTGCTTGAGGTGGTATTTTCCCAACAATTAACTGAACTAAAGACTAATTTCTTGAATAGAGATTATCCTCAAAAAATCTTGTCAGCAGCCGAGAATAGGGTTAGGAAACTAACACAAGATGATCTGTTATTAAAAAATCGTAGAAAACGTGCACGGCCTCCTAGGGAGGATGCCAATAAAAAATGTGTATTTTCATTTACACATAGCCCTATGGATAAAGAAATTTACGCGGCTATAAATACAAATTGGCACATACTACAAACTGACCGGGAATTATCATCTTTAACAAAGCATCATCCAACTTTTGCCTATAAACGCACAAAAAATATAGGAGATCTCCTTGTAAAAAATCGTTTGGTATCAGCAGAAAATACTAACTGGTTAAAAAAGCTGCAACCCACCGGTAACCACAAATGTGGCAATTGTAGCTTTTGCCACCTTAGATTGTTAGACAATCCCATCCGCATTGGTCCTGTTTCTCACACAGTCCGTCAGCTAATCACATGCAGAACCCAGTATGTGGTATATATCATTATATGCCCCTGCCAATTCTTTTATATCGGCAAAACCATCCGCCCGATGTTCCATAGATTTAGAGAACATTATAGTTCCATCGCTTCGGGCAAAGGAAGCTACCGCTTTATAAAACATATGCGTGACATACACCATGCGAACCCAAATGTTTTACGTTTTGCCGGTCTTGAAATTGTAAAAAATCCACCGAATGGAGGTGATCGCAATAAATTGCTTCTAAGACGAGAAGCCAGGTGGATTATAGAAACGAATGCACAGGGGGCTATCGGACTGAACGACAAACTCGATATGTCGATTTTCCTATAAAAAATAATAAGTAAAATATTACCGAGAGTACATCTGCCGATAAAGAGAATTTTTTATCATGCTTATCAATGTAATTTGGTGCACTTTTGCCAAATGTTGTTTTTAATTACTTCACCTGTTTGTATCAAGTTGTCCAGTTCCCTATATAGGATGTGACGTTTTTAATACATGCACCTGGACCCGTTGAAGCGCACGAGCGCGAAACGGCCATTGTCCTCTTCCCTCCTCTTGCACTGCTACTCTCACCAGCCGCCTCTCCACATCGTGACAATGTCTGCATATTTTGAATAAAGGACACCATTTCACAGCAAATATTGGGTGAGTGCCACGTTCTTTTCTTCATTTATTTGGATTTGGATTACTACTATTGTGGAGCACCTCCCAGGCTGTTGGCGATCGCATGCCATAAGTGGTTCTGAATAGAATCCTGTTTCTGGACATTGCAACGGGGCAATCAAGCTCCATGAAGTGTAACACACTAACGCTGCTTTTCTTAAATCTCATAATTTTGCGGTGTATCCGCTGTTACTGAATATCCGCCTAGTGCCATTCTATCTCTATATTTGGGCTCTTGCTGTTTTGATCTATACAATTTGTTGTTTATGTTCATTTACAAAAAAAAATTATTGTAAAAAGTTTTTGGTCAATAGAAAGAGTTTCTACTATTATTTGTATAAGCTTTAATATAATCTAGAGAGAAAAATTTATTTGGAAAATTTTCACCTATAATTTTTGAAGCAAGACACTTACCAGAATGTCATCTTGCTCTTTACACTTATAGTCGCCTTAAGGCCGGCGTCACACTAACATAGAATATGGGAGAGTGCTATGCTAGAAATCATCGCATAGCACTCGGACCAGTGTTAACCTATTGGGCAGCTCATATAGCGTTTATTTTCTCGGGCGTATTGAGTGTGCATGTAAAATCGCTGCATGCGATTGTTACAGAGATTTCGGACGTGACTCGCCAATCCAAGCCTATGGGTGCAAGAAAAAAATCACACAGCACTCGGACCATGTGGGTGTTGTCTGAATTTTATGCACCGATGTTCTTTGAAAAGCCAGCATTTCATGTGCCACCTGCAGTAAAATCACACTGACAGGTTAGAATAGAATCGATATATGCATATAGAATACATAGATATATAGATGTCAGTGACACAGACATATATATATATATATATATATATATATATATATATATATATATATATACATTACATAGATAGAAGAAAAGCCGGCAATTCATCTGCCATGTACTGTAAAATCACTGCAGGAGTCGACAGGATAGAAGAGATGAATTACATACAGAAAATACATATAGAATAGGTAGATATACAGATGTCTGTGACAAATATAATTAGTACAGTGTGTTATGCAGCTTACTGTAGATGTATTTAATTAATAAAAGATTATTTTACTGAAAAAAAATTGCTTGGGCTCCTGAGCATTTTTCGTAACCAGCAGAAGAGGGAAAGCCGATGGCTAGGGGCCGGTGTTCATAGCCTGGGAAGGGGGTAATACCCATGGAGCTTCCGAGGCTATTAATATCAACTCACAGCTGTATAATTAGACTTTACTGGTTATTAAAATGGGGGATGCCCCCAAAAAATGATGTGGGTTCCCCCTATAATTAATAGCCAGCAAAGGCTATTCAGACAGCTGTGGGCTGATATTAATAGCCTGGGAAGGGGCCATAGATACTGGCCCTCCCAGGCTAAAAAGGAAAAGCTCCCAGCCACCACAGAAAATGCTCATCTCTAAGATGCGCCAATTCTGGCTCTTAGCCTCGCTATTCCCACTTGCCCTGTAGCAGTGGCAAGTGGAGTGATAGTTGGGGGGTTGATGTCACCTTTGTATTATCAGGTGACATCAAGCACCCATTACTAACCCCATAGTCACATTGCATGAAAACACCCGGAATAAAATCCTTTAATTGAAAGAATGACACATACTCCTTTAATAATCTTAATTAAACCATACTTACCTTGCCCATTTCCTAAATGCCCTTGTCATCTGCAAAACAGTTAAAAAAAAAAAAATATTCTTCACCTTTCCGCAGAGATGCTGCTAATCTATTTGTCCCATGACAGGTCCAGCTCTGCTACATCTAGATGGCAAGCTGCATGGTTTAATGATGTGATCTCCATCATGCTGGAAATAGCATTGTTCATCACCAAATTGCTTCTGTTTGATGGAAGAAGTTGATCTTGCAGGATGTTAGATCCCATTCTTTATTCATGTCAGTGTTCTTAGGCAAAATTGAGATTGAGCCTACTCCCTTGAATGAGAAACCTCCACACATGAATGATCCAAAGAGGGTTTACTTTTGGCATGATATATGACTTGTCATAACGCTCATCTTTTCTTCTCCGAAGACTCATTTTTCCAGATGTCGCAAACAGTCTGAAGGGGGCTTGATCAGATAAATTAACGTTACCCCTGTCATCAGTAGCCCAATCCATTTACTTGATGTCAATTGACTTCTTGACACCAGGGCAATCTCCAAAAGCCTTCATCATGCTATGTGTACACATACCCTGACACCTGCCAGCTGCCATTCCTGGGCAAGCTCTGCACGGGTGTGTGGTGAACCAATCCTATAGCTCAATCCTGTTTAATAAATGGCCCTATCACTTAATGGCATTTCTTGGTTGCTTAGAAGCCATCTTCAGAACAAGTGAACCTATATCTTTGAATGTGGTTTTTGTCTTTAATTTAATTTTCGTGGCAAGAAATGACTTTGCAATTTTTGTGCATTTCATCTGCTCTCTTCATAACAATATAGATTTAAAGCAAATTGCTGCTACAAAAACCAAAGCGACAAAGTTTATGAAAATCAAAATTTGGCAGTGCGAAAACTCTTGACCATGATTCGGATCCTTATTTACATGCCAAAATAGTACTTTGCTTTAAGCGAAAAATTTTGAACAAATATTCCATAAATTATTTAATATCTCAAAAACATTTAAAAATTATTATTATTTATTATTATAGCACCATTTATTCCATGTCGCTTTACTTGTGAGGAATGGTATACATAAGAAAAACAAGTACAATAATCTTAAACAATACAAGTCACAACTGGTACAGAAGGGGAGAGCACCCTTCCCGAGAGGGATCACAAGCTAGAAGGGTAAATGTTATATGCCTATTCAACATGTTTACTGAATGCAGGAAACTTGACCAAACAACAGTCTTAATTTACAGTGATAAAAAAGCCCTTCACTCAACTTTGTGGAACAAAATAGTGCGTTGCTGCTTTCCAGTGAAGTCTAATTTTTCTGTGATGTCCAGGACTCATCTAAACCAGAGGATCTGAGCCTCCTGCTCCAGCCATGATAAATTAACCTGCAACAACCTGTAAAGGGAGCACCACAAAGCACTTGCCAAAAACAGCGTTGATTTCCAAAGGCAGCTCCAATGAAAGTATTCATGCTCTAATAGCCAGTGCGCCAACGAAGTTGAAGCAAGTCGGCCCAGTTTCACTGAAACGTGTAGGCTGTCCCATGTTTTTGTCACATGTGAATAATGTTTTGACGTTTTACCTCTGCTTGTGATGCTGGACATCCTTTCCTCCTACTTTTTTACTGGCCAAGATCTTTCTCAGTGTCTCCTCTCCTCCGGTACCACACAAACACAAATTTCTCCAGTGCTTCCAAAGCTGGGTCAGGTGATGAGTTGATTCTATCTTTTTTTCCATTTTTCATTTTTTCCAAGACTAAAAGACAGCAGTCCCAGGGACATTAATTGGGTGGGTTTATGGTTTTGCTAGATTCAGTCTGCTTCCCCATGTCTCCATCTTTGTAACTCCAGCAACACAATTATATTACAGTGAATAAAATGCATTTTTATACTCTTTGGTAAGTAAGGACATCTTTGATCTAATCTAAAAGCAGTGAAACAGCAGGGCTTCTAACATTTGAATTGTCTCCTACAAATGTAAGAAAGAAATAATGAATAGCTTAAACAGCTTTTACACTACCAAAATCTATTTTGTTTTTCAGAAAGTTCGTAACATTTAATCATGTTCACAACAAGCAAAGCCACCTCAGATGCCACCATCATACGCCAAAGCGAAACTCCCCTTAAAATCTCTTAGTATTTCAATAACTATATTTAGCCTTTACTTTACTGATTTTTCTGTCTTCAGTATTTTCTAGGAATCACTTTTCAAGTTTTGTTTTGCTCCTAAAATTCAAGCACCCTCAAAATTATCTTTTTCCTCACAATAAAAACATCTGCAGCAATCCTGAGTTTTCCTAAGATGCCACTAAGATAATTAACTATGTCCTCAAAATCTCCAAATTTCATTACTACAATTCCTTGCTAATTGGTTAAAACCATAATTTAGCTAATGTTATTCACTCATTGTAAATGCCTCTTGACTAATTATCTGCACTAATCACTTTTGTAAAGATATAAACCAGTCATTCCGTCACGGCACTAAACATCTTGCTCCTTGAGAATACAATGTAAAATTCAGATTTTACCTTCAAATGCCATTCACATTCCACAAAAAGTCAGACAAACCTACCAGTTTGGTATATCTAATGTAAATAAAGGCATCTTGATTCTCGCATACTTATCAACACCAATGTTTAAGTCCAATCCCAGCCTGTTCAGGAAAGCCTAGAACCCACCAAGAAACACCCCAATTTTGCTTGGAACAGACTAGAATTTCTCTGTATCTTGAAAATCATGTCAATACAAGAAAAGTTGATATGGTTGACATCTCTCGATCAAGAGATGACGTTTTGAAGGAAAAAAAGATGATCAGGCATGTTAAATTTTACATTCTCCTTTCCAGCTAAGCTAAGCTATCCTTAGAAGTGTGTGGCAGCTTGATTCATTCTCCCCCTTCCAGAACGTATGTGTGGTCAACTGAGTCAAATATGGAGACAAAATGGAAAACACTCACCGTGACAAGTTATGCATCTGGTTGTATGTCACGTAATTCATTTTTATGCCCTGAAAGTAAACAAGGACATTTATGAGAGGTACTAATTCCTTCTATACCAGGCAGTTTTTGTGCTTTAGTTTTTTTCTTCCTCTTCTTCCAAGAGCCATAACTTTTTTAAACTTTTCTGTCCAAACAGCTGTTAAAGGTCTTGTTTTTATTACGGGATGAGTTGTAGTTTTAAATGACACCAATAATTGATATATAATATACTGTAAAAAGGAGAGAGAATTCCAAGTGCGGTGAAATGGTGTAAAAAAATAGAAAATAAATCTTAATTCTGTCATTGTTTTTTGGAGTTTTGTTTTGACGTGTGCAATAAATGGTTCTGCCAAAATTTTGTGACTTTTGGTGTTTTCACACCAGTGTCTCCCAGCTCCACCAAAATGAGTGGAGATGGGATGAGATTGGATTGCAGCTCAACAGGTCATAAAATTCATGAAGAGCTGTGGTATTCCTTATACAAGAAGTCTTTTTCAAGTTGGAGATTGGAGTAACATTTCTGGTGCAGCGCGCACCACTCGCCGGACACTCCTGATTCATTAAGTGGCGTACACTTCGGCTGGTGTCACACTTGCAACAAATGTGAGAAACTCACACCTCAATACCCGGCACAGCCGCTGGCACTCGAGACTGGAGTGTGTGGCTGCATGTATTTCTATGCAGCTGAACACTCTGGTACCAAGTGTCGGCGGCAGTGCCGGGCATTGATATGCGAGACTCGTGCGAGTTTCTCGCATTGCAGTTGCAAGTGTGACACCGACCTTCTTAATGAATCAGGAGCATCTGACTCTACATGGCTCCCTCACCAAGACCACTGAGAACATTGCTTGATGAATTAGAGCCAATTCCTTTTTTTAAGTATTAAAAAAAAGTTACAGAACTTATAAATAATTTGGTTTGTGTTGTTTTTATTCTGAGACCCATAACTTTTATTTTTCAGTTGATGGAGCTATGCGATAGCTTGATGTATTCTTGGTGAGCTGCCATTTGTATTCAAACTATTTTGGGTTACATATGATGTTTTGTGCAGTTTTTAACGCATTTTGTATGGAGGTTTGGCCACCAAAAAACTGCAATTTTGTCTCTTTGATTTTTTTTCCCCTCTTTTCGTAGCTTACCATTTCTTTCAATTGGACTTTTATAGATGCGGCGATGCCAAATATGATTATTTTTTAATTTAAGTATGCTTATTTCTTATTTTTAAAAGAGGAAAAATGGTGAGATTCGAATTATTATTTTAAAAATATTTTTAAATTTTTTTTATTTTTTTTATTATTTTATTCCAATCAAGGGACTAGAACCTAAAATTGTTTGATTGCTTGTAGTGTTGAGCGATACCTTCCGATATTCGAAAGTATCGGTATTGGATTGGATCGGCCGATACCGGCAAAATATCGGATCTCGCCGATACCGATACCCGATACCAATACAAGTCAATGGGACACAAATATCGGAAGGTATCCTGGATGGTTCCCAGGGTCTGAAGGAGAGGAAACTCTCCTTCAGGCCCTGGGATCCATATTCATGTAAAAAATAAAGAATAAAAATAAAAAATATGGATATACTCACCCCTCCGGCGGACCCTGGACCTTAGCGATGTAACCGGCAGCCTCCGTTCCTAAGAATGCAGAGTGAAGGACCTTCGATGACGTCACGGCTTGTGATTGGTCGCATGACCGCTCATGTGACCGCTTACGCGACCAATCACAAGCCGCGACATCATCGCAGGTCCTACACTCACTACATTCTTAGGAACGGAGGCTCCAGGTTACACCGCTAAGGTCCAGGGTCCGCCGGAGGGGTGAGTATATCCATATTTTTTATTTTTATTCTTTATTTTTTACATGAATATGGATCCCAGGGCCTGAAGGAGAGTCTCCTCTCCTCTAGACCCTGGGAACCATACACTGGGAACTTCCGATTCCGATTTCCGATATCACAAAAATATCGGAACTCGGTATCGGAATTCCGATACCGCAAATATCGGCCGATACCCGATACTTGCGGTATCGGAATGCTCAACACTAATTGCTTGTTGTATATTATGGAATATTGCAGTATTGAGTCAAAATGACTTTCTCCTATTAATTGCAGTCACAGATTGGGTTTCATAAGAGGTCAGGCATAACAACCATCAGCAGACCCCCTGCTACCACTGTTAGCAATTGACAGTGATATTTCAGTATTTAATATGAGCGAACATACGATCACAGGTTTTATTCCAATATGGAGACTAAAAACTTATGTAAAAAAGAGTTTTTAAAAATCTAAAAAATGCTAAAAATTAGTGATGAGCGAATATACCCGTTACTCGAGATTTCCCGAGCACGCTCGGGTGTCCTCCGAGTATTTTGTTGTGCTCGGAGTTTTAGTTTTTAGTTCCGCAGCTGAATGATTTACATCTGTTAGCCAGCATAAGTACATGTGGGGGTTGCCTTGTTGCTAGGGAATCCCCACATGTACTTATGCTGGCCAACAGATGTAAATCATTCAGCTGCGGCGCTAAAAACTAAAACTCCGAGCACTAAAAAATACTTGGAGGACACCCAAGCATGCTCGAGAAATCTCGAGTAACGAATATATTCGCTCATCACTTATAAAAATGTAAAACTTAAAATCACCCCCAACCCTTTTCCTCAATTAAAAATAACAAATATGTTTGTTTTAATATTTTCTTTATCAATAAATTAAAAAAAGAAAGAAAAATCAGAACTCCAGGATTGTATTTTTTTGCTCACCTCACTTCACTAAAAAAATGTACTAATAAGGCACAGTATGTACATGAAATGGGTATCAATAAAAACATCAGCTCATGACGCAAAAAAACAAGCCCTCACTCAACATTAAAATGATACGGGTCTCGAAAAATAGCAACACAACGCAAAATTATATTTTTTTTTACACATTCTGAATTTTTTTCCATTAGTTAAAGAAGTTGTCCACTACTTGGACAACTCCTTGTCTCACCCCATGCTTGGCCACGCTAGAGTAAGAAAAGCTTATACTCACCTTCCGTGATGGCGCCATTCCGGCGGTGTTAGCACTCGCTGTCCCAGGGCTCTCGTGTGGTTGTTATGACACGTGAACCTGGTGCCCAATTGGTGCTGGCGTCACTGTCTCCACCTTTGGACAAACTGAACATTAAGAGGAAGTCCTGGCTGCGGCTGCTCTCTCACTTCTTCTTGATGTTCAATTTGTCCAATGGCGGAGACAGTGACGCCAGCCCTGATTGGGAGCCAGGCTCATATGTCACAGGAGGTGGGTATAAGCTTTATTTTATTGGTACCAAACATTTAGATCAAGAAGAGGTTGCCCTAGTAGTGGACAACCCCTTCGAATGGAAAAAAAATTATGTATGTTTGGTATCATTGTAATTGGACTGATTGGGACAATTATGTTCCCTGGTAATTTTTACTACACGATGAACGCCATAAAAACAACACCCCCCCCCCCCCAAATTGTAGAATTGCTTTTTTTTCACCATTTAATTCCACTTGGATTTTTTTTCATTACATCAGTGTTCCTCAACTCCGGTCCTCAAGAGCCACCAACAGGTCATGTTTTCAGGATTTCCTTAGTATTGCCCAGGTGATAATTGCATTACCTGGACAGGCAAGCATTCAATCACCTGTGCAATACTAAGGAAATCCTGAAAACATGACCTGTTGGTGGCTCTTGAGGACTGGAGTTGGGGAACAGTGCATTACATCATATGGTACAATTAATGGAGCCATTCAAAACTGCAACTTTTCCAGCAAAAGAATGCCTCACTTGTCTATGTCAGCAAAAATATAATAAAGTTATGGCTCTTGAAAAAAAGAGAGGAAAAGGAAACAATTCCCTGATCCTTAAAGAGAACCTGTCAGCATTATCTAGCAATATAAAGTAAAGGTATGGGTATAATGCTGCTGTTATACTGATTAAATTGCTACCTTTGGTGAAGCAATCTTTTCTGTGTTTCTTGTTTAATCAGGATTTGAAGCTTTTTTCTAATGATATTTCAGTGCACAAGGGTGGGACTGGGGGTAGGGTCTTCTCATCCAGCTCCGGCCCCTTTGCCTGCCTCCAGTGTTTATTGATTTTTTAGTGACCTGCCTCCTGTATGACACTTTGCGCCATCGTCACTGGCATGGGCGGCGCTTGTGCAGCATGTGCATGCGCAGATCTATATCTTGACTTAATGAAAACATCATGAAACATTTTGTGAAAGGTCCTCTTTTTAATAACAAATAAATTGCGAAGATTTTACAAGCGCGTTGCATTTTTTACCATTACAGTTAATAAGGAACAGAGTCCTTTAAAAATTGCACTGATTCTTTGAATAAGTATATGCAGTTTTATTGTCCAAAAAATATTTATTTGTTGAAACTGAAATACCACTTTAAATGGTAGTATCAATACATGAAGATGCAGCACTGCATCGGTAGCCATAATGTATGGGGGCTTACCCAACAGAAATTTAAGGGCAGCATTTTTAAACATTTGCGTTATTTTTCATGGGGTGATTTGATTGTCATTTCCTATTATAATGCTCCCATTAGACTTCTGGTTACATTGTTGAAGTAATGTAAAATCCATTGCGGTACGGAATATTATTCATTATCCTTATGATGTGCTTACATACGGCATGAATGCTCACAATGATGACAAGTGTCAGATTACCACTGTGATAAACACCACATATAATAATCTATGTACAGCACATGAATTAAGGATGTAGACTGTCATTATTCAGTTACCTAGTGACGTCTTTACCCAGTGTTAATGCATATATTTAATGCAAATCAGACCTTTTATAATTCCTTTATTCCGTAAGCTGTTTTTTCACATATAGCCAGGGACAGATTTGGAAGAAAAATTTTCCTGCAACATTCAACTGAATGTCTTGGAATGGTGCGACGCCATACTGGGTTAATATTTGGAATCACTTACCATAATAAAATGTAATAGTTTGTCCTGGTGATCATATAGATACAGAGGCTGTAATGGCCTGAATCATAGAATCATTGTATAACCAATAGTGATGAGCGAGCATGCTCGCGACTACTCGGTGCTCGCCCGAGCATCTCACTGCTCGAGATGCTCGGAGCACGTCAAGTATTTCCGAGGTTGCTCAGCAGAAGTTTGGGTCCCCTCCCTGCATGTTTGGCGCTCATTAAAGAGGCAATAAACATGCAGGGATTGTCTGCCACACTGTAATGCCACAGCCATGCTGGTTGTGGCATTACAGCGATTGGCTGGCCGCACAGCATGATCAGGTCTATATCAGACCTGGCACCTCCGTGCTCGTCAAAGTCTTCTGGAATCAGGCAGTGTAGGGAGAGGTGCTAGTGAGCTATGGAGAGATTTGTTTGCTTCGTACTTAGTGTGGGTATACCATATATAATACACATATCCATCTCAACTAACAGTCCTTCTGAGGACTATTAAGGCTGCATAGATATCAGTGCTAGGCAGGCAGGCAGTGTATGTGGCAGACTTCTGTGCATATAGCAAGAGGGTCTGCTCCTGCCTATTACTGATATTTCTAGACATAGCTCCAGGTATCAGGAGCCAGGGATATTTTTTTGGGATCTTAATCCTGATTATTTGCTTTAAACGCAATCCAGAGAAAATCGTTTTTCTGCTCCATTTGCTTGTTGGTACTGAAGAATACAGCCAGATGCTTTTGATATTACAGCGCTAAAAATCCAGCTATTTTAAACTGGGGTTTGTCCATCACATGGATCACATATCTGTGTGCTCAAAATTGTGCTATTTTAGGGCTACATTTATTTTATTTTGCAGTATATTAGCCAAGTTATTGACACCAGTTTGCGGAAAAAAAAATAGTTACCTACAGGCCAGATATTTCAAACTGTGGTTTGTCTGTCACATGGATCACATATCAGTGCGCTCAAAATTGTGCCATGTCAGGCCTCCATTTAAATATTTTTGCAGTGTCTTAGCCAAGTTATTGACACCAGTTTGCTGAAAAAAAATAGATACCTACAGGCCAGATATTTTAAACTGTGGTTTTCCGTCACACGGATCACATATAAGTTTGCTCCAAATTCTGAAATTCCTAAGGCTGTTTGCAACTAAATATCTTGAAATGGGTGCTAAATAGTCCTAAGAGACCTCAAAGTATTACTCAAGTCTTTTTTACAGGCAATTATAGGCTTTGCAGTATTGCTTTTTGCTGTAAATTGAATTTATGTGGAAAAATTTGTTGAACCTAGCAAATTTGAATTTCTAACAGTTTGATCATCTCTAGTGCTGATAGGTTCTTGTTAACTGTAAAATTATTCATGCAAGATAAGAATCCTAAGAATGGCATATCACAGAGAAAGGATAGAAATCGCGGTCTTGGCGAGTGCTTCTGGAACTGATAAGATCAAAGGTGAAAAATACTTTTTTATTCAGACTACACGTTTCGGTCTGAACTGCCTCTTTCATCAGGTACTGGCAGTGTAGACCAAGACAGTGACTTTTATCCTTTCTCTGTGCCATTCTAAGTTTTTGCATCCCACTCCAGGGTTTCGCAGAGGTACAATGGGGAAAAAAGTGTTTGATAGACTGCAGATTTTGCAAGTTTTCCCACCTACAAAGAATGGAGAGGTCTGTAATTTTATCGTAGGCACACTTCAACTATGAGACAGAATCTTAAAACAAAAAACATAAAATCACATTGTATGATTCTTAAATAATTAAATTGCAATTTATTGCATTAATTTAGTGTTTTATCCCCTAATATTAGCAGTGTAGCCAGTCAACAAGCTTATAGACTGTGGGCACTTCCGGAGTCATCACATCCATTCCAAGTATTGGCATGGCTGTAATTTGCCGGCGTACCACTTGGTCCGGCATGTATAAATGCCAGATGATGAGTGCCACTGCCATTCTGCTCTGATCAGTTTAGGGACAGGATGCAGCTGGGGTGAGGGACAGAACAAGACAGTGCACTTGGCAAAAAAGCCGCTGTGTGTACTCTGAACCCATATCTCTGGGAGTACTGTGCCAAAAAGCCACTGTGTGTACTCTGTAAACCCTCCTATGGCAGTATTGTGCCTTTAAGATTCTGTGTGTACTCTGAACCCCCATCTGTGAGGGTACTGTGCCAAAAAGCTGCTGTGTGTACTCTGTATGTGTATCAGTGGGCGTATTGGTGCCAAAAAGCTGCTGTGTGCACTCTGCACCCATATCTGTGGGAGCACTGTGCCAAAAAGCCACTATGTGTACTCTACAAATCCACCTGTGGAAAAGAAGAACGAAAAGAACCAAACTTATGCCCAAATAGATTGTATTAAATAATAATGTTTATTAAGGATGTGATACACCATAAGGTGGGGGGAATACCAAAAAGATGGGCACTACGCCAGGAGACAGAAAAGTATTACAAAAGTATACTGTGGTGACTCATGAAGTTAAATAATTTAAAGATATAAATAAATAAATAGATAAATGAATACATGACACCAATAATACACTAAATACATACAGGAACAATGCAGCAAGCATGTGTATAGAGGTACACAATAGGAATAAGTGCAAGTGCAGAGTTATTAGAGACTCAGGCAGCAAGACGCTGGTAAGTAATCAGAGATAAAGTGCATGTAATTGTTTGCTGCTATCTAATGGTTGATCGAGTCATGGCCACATAAAAATTACCTGTAGATAGTATAAGAACCGTCTCCTGGATGTGCCCATCTCCTCCCATTTGGCAAAGGTGAATTTAATTAACAGGAGACTGCAAAGTCTATCCCATTTTTGCTCTCACTGAAGAACTGGAAGAAGGTGAGTTTCAGTGCTCCTTTCATTTGGTGTGGGTGCTGTGTGGCGGCCATTGTAGCTGTGGTTTTGTGCTGGTGGGGCCGCGCGGTCTGAAGTAATGGGGACTCAGTCTTGCAGCATGGGTGCTGTGGGGCACCAGGCTGTCTGCCCTGTTGGTGCATTGCCGCTGTGACAGTGGTCGGCGCATGGCTCCTCTCTGTTAGGGCGGTAGGACCCACTACGAGGTTTGCCATGATGTGGCAGTGGGCTTCATACAGTCTGATCAGAATGTGAAACTAAGAACGTCATATTGTTCAGTTATATATATATTTCATTGTATGATTTTTGGAGGTGCTGTCCGTTCTCTTTTTTTCAGCATAAAAAATAATTCTACTCTGCAGCATTTTTTGGGGAGTAGTGTCTAAAATAATTCTTCTCTGCAGCATTTTTTGTGAGTAGTGTCTAAAAATAATTCCACTCTGCAGCGTTTTTTTGGCGAGTAGTGTGTCTAAAAAACAATCCCACTCTGCAGCGTTGTTTTTTTTGCAAGTAGTGTTTCTAAAAAGTAATTCTACACAAACGTTAAGGCAAGAACATGTTGAGGCCGTGTTACATTGGAAGGCTGACAGTGACTCCAGTTCTTTCACATTATCTACCACTCAGTCCACTGCAGAAAGCGTATATTTGGGACCTGCGGACCATGGTCATCTGGCTTTCACCGCACCCCCTTGAAAATCAGCCAAGCAATCTGAACTCCAAGTCATACAGCAGTCACTTCTGCTTTTTGATGACTCCGCTGGCTGGGGTGTCATGGGTCATCCACCTGTCCCTGCCCCAAAAGTGGAAGATATTGAGTGCACTGATGCCCAACCACTTGTTCAGTTGGAAGATGAGTATATGGGAGGGTAGGTGCAGTCAGCAGATTACCACAAAAGAACATCTCTGATGATGATGGAAACACAGTGTCAACTGCTGTGTCTTTCAGCAAGGAGGGTAGGGGTGAAGACTGAGTGAAAGATGATGAGGAGGATGATGAGGTTATAGACCCCACATGG
The DNA here is from genome assembly GCF_051348905.1 of Ranitomeya variabilis. Lineage (NCBI taxonomy): Eukaryota > Metazoa > Chordata > Amphibia > Anura > Dendrobatidae > Ranitomeya > Ranitomeya variabilis. The sequence continues at coordinate 1,058,279,754 of NC_135233.1, forward strand.
ATCGAAGGCCATCCTAGTGACGTGCGTAGTTTGGAGGAAAAGTGGCCAAGCTGCTCCAGCAGCAGAGCAAGATAGGGCTTGCATGCTGTGCCATCAGAGCTTGAAGTGAGGCATATATTTTCTGAATCCGAGAACCACCTGCATGATGAGGCATTTGAATTCGAAGTACGAGGTAAAGTAGGGTACACATCTTAAAAAGCATGACAGATCTGAGCCTCCTCCTGCTCCCTCTTCTGCTGTGGTTTCGGACTCTTCCTCCCACTCATGATCAACAGAGCTAACTGCCTCTTTGCAAAGAGAGGATGTGACAGCACTACCACCATAAGTCTCACTGAGCATCTCCACACCGACCCATGGACCCATCCTCCTAACCCTCGAGAGAAAAAGTAGATACTCCTTTACCCACCCATAAGTAATGGTCATGAATGGCAGCATTTTCAAATTACTGGCAGTTGCTGTCCTATAGTATATTCTTCCCAGCCAGCACTACTTTTCCAGGTGTGCCATTCCTGCCCTGCACACACATGTTGCGGACAAAATAATGTGTGCTCTGTGCAACAATATCTATGGCAAGATCCACATAACGACTGATACATGGACCAGTAAGCATGGCCAGAGGTATTACAAATCACTCACTGTCCACTGAGTAATTGTTGAGGTGGCTGGGATAGAGGAAAAAGGTATTCTAGCCAATGTCCTACCACCAAGTATTGTTGATTGTTTCGCTGTCTAGATTGCCTCCTACTCCTACTCTGCTTTTTCTACTGACTCCTCATTCGGTCACAGTAAGACCTGTACCAACAACTTCCATTCAGCTATGGGAAAATGCCATTATCAGCATTACTATACCACTTATATGCCTGCTGGAAAAACAATTCAGGCCAAGGTGGATGAGGTGGTGGCAGAAGGAAAAGAGGATCAGAAGGGGCAGGGTCAGTTCACACCGTTATAACACCTGTCATCCACACATGGCTCGGAAGGTGGGTTACTGTCCCAACAGCAGCTCGGTACCCAGCTGTACAGCCAGGGGACAGTTTGGAAGGAAGATGATAATGTCCATACCTTTGGATGACTAGACAACTATACCAGCCAGTATTCAACTTTACTTGCCATTCGTTTCATTTGGGTGTCTTCTCCCCAAATAAAAAAACAAAAAAAATTGTGTTAGCTACCTCCTTCTCTTTCACCTACACCGCCATGTCCACCTCCTTCTCCAGTTGGATCTTTGCCCCCTATTGTAGATTTATTTTCAGTTCAATCTATGTTCTTTTAAGCCAGTTCCCTAAAAAGAAATAAAAAATAAAATAAAAATATAAACACAAACAATGTTGCATTACTCCTCCCTTGCTTATTTCACCAACACCTCCATATATTCACCTCGTCCTCCACTTGGACCTATGCCTCCTGGTTCTAGACTGCTAGATTTATTTTTTTTTAAATTCTAGGTTGTTTTAAATGAGTTCCATAAAAAAATAACAGAGAAAAAAACAAAAAAAATGAAACAAGAATTTTATTACAGTGTTGGATTACTCCTCACTTGCCTCTTCCATCTACCCCACCACGTCCACCTCCTCCTCCACTTGGACCTCCACCTCCTAGTTCTAGATTTTTTTTCCCTTTTTTATTTGATGTTATTTTAAGTCATTTTACAATCCAAATTTGTTTTCCGGGCAATTGTCCTGCTCTTACCACCATTTTGCATCCTTTTGCAGCCCCCTATCCCTTACTATGATCATTTTACAGCCATTTTAAAGCACCAAAGTTCGGGTCGCCATTAGACTTCTATTGGGTTTCGGATTTGGGGTCAAGTTCTGATACCAAACTGATCTTTTAACTCTAGTTCTGCCAAACCTGATGAACCCGAACATCCTCGGGTCCGCTCATCCCTAGTTGTTATAGTTGTTAGCAGAAGCCAGCAGGAGGGGTCTATGAATGCTGTGTGCCGGCAGAGATCGGCGCTGGGCACAACAAGCAGGTAGTTAGCAACTAAATGCCTATTAGTTCTTATTCCCAGAGTAAAATATAATTCTATAGTCCTAGATATCCCCTTTAAGTAAAGCACTTCACTTCTTGCATAGTGAGTGCAGGGCATTACCTATTCTCTCAGTGTTTGACTGACTACCTCTGCCGGCATCTGATAGGCTGTAGAGTATGGGAAACCAGAGGCCATTTTCTGGCCCCTTATTACCATGGCAACCTATCAGCACCACACAGAGGGTGCTGATGGGCTGACAGAGGGAGAATTCTCCCTCTGTCAATCTCCTCATCGCCAACATCGACTCTAGCAGTTATAGCTGGAACTTAGCTGTGTATATAGGTCGGGCTCCTACAGTTGATTTCTCTTGTACAGAAGATGTGCTGTGTCAACAGTATTCTGGATATATCTTTCATGGAGTATAAAGTGATCTGTGCTCATGATGGATATGTACATGATATAGCGTTAAGGGGTTAAAGGAGCAAGAACTGGGCATTGTAACAGCACTTTAAAAATACCTGAAGAATAATGACTTACTCTTTACACTCCAACCAAATCTATGCATTGGACTCTAATTACTCATCTTAGCTCTAACAATTAATTTTCAAAATGAACAACCTGAACAAGAATAGAAATGACAAATTCATCGCAGTTATATTATATCTACACATTTTCTGATGTTTTAATTAAATCTGGGATTTCAGCTCTTCTGCATTTTATGATGATGTATTAGCTGGTACCTGCTAGTTGTTTTCCAGACACTCTTGAATTGCTATCATCTTGTATATCTGGAGTTCTATAAATGATTGCCACCTGCTTGAAGCTCGGCATATGCTTTTACATAATCGCTTGACAGCTTGGCATGCAGCATGTGATAAAATGAAAAAAAAAAACCCTTGTGATTATGACATTCTATTTAGCATGTTAATAGAAATAGAGTATGCAGATTTATGCAAGCTGGATACAGAATTATATAAAAGCCTTGTGTATCAGTCAGGCCTAAAGTCACTTAAATGCATTAAAAACAATAATAGATGTTCCAAAGCTAACGCTTCCAACATGTCCAGAGAGCTGCTACATTGGTGCAAGAATTTACAGTAATTTATTTTAGAAAATAAATTCTTAAAAGGGTCAAACACTCAGTTTATTTTGTTACAAATCCCTGTGTTCTTGCAGCCATAAAATTATGGTAAAATTTAGCCTCGAGCTACCACTACAGGGAGCTCACTGCAAACAAGTGTATTATTGAGCTCCCCACAATATCAACTTAGATATTGCAACATATATACACTGCTCAAAAAGACAAAGGGAACACTAAGATACCACATCCTAGATATCACAGGCTGAAATATTCCAGTTGCAAATCTTTATTCATTATTACATAGTGGAATGTGCTGAGAACATTAAAACATAAACATGAACAATTTAAATCAAAACTAATATTCCATGGAGGTCTGGATTTGGAATGATACTCAAAATCAAAGTGGAAAATCAAATTACAGGCTGATCAAACTTCAGTGGAAGTGCCTGTTCATTAGTGTATGTGGCATCCTCGTGCCTGTATGACGTCCCTACGATGCCTGGGCATGTTCCCGATGAGGCGGCGGATGGTCTCCTGAGGGATCTCTTCCCAGACCTGGATTAAAGCATCAGTCGACTCCTGGACAGTCTGTGGTGCAACGTGGCTTTGGTGGATGGACAAGACATGATGTCCCAGATGTGCTCGATTGGATTCAAGTCTGGGAACAGGCGATCCAATCCATAGCATCACTGCCTTCATCATGCAGGACCTGCTGAAACACTTCAGCCACATTAGGACTTGCATTGTCCTGCATCAGAAGGAACCCAGGGCCCAGTGTATGTGCATATGGTCTCACAAAGAGTCTGAGAATCTCATCCCGGTACCTAATGGCTGTCAGGGTACCTCTGGCAAGCACATGGAGGGCTCTGTGTCCCTCCAAAGAAATGCCTCCTCACACCATTACTGACCCATTGCCAAACCAGTCATGCTGGCGGATGTTGCAGGCAGCAGATTGTTCTCTATAGCATCTCCAGACTCTATCATGTCTGTCACATATGCTCAGTGTGAACCTGCTTTCATCTGTGAAGAGCACAGGGTGCCAATGTCAAATTTGCCAATCTTGGTGTTCTCTGGTAAACCCCAATCGCCCTGCATGGAGTTGGTTTCTGACAGTTTAAGCAGACACATGGATCTTAGTGGCCTGCTGGATGTCATTTTGCAGGGCTCTGGCACTGCTCCTCCAGTTCCTCCTTGGACAAAGGAGGTAGCGGTCCTGCTGCTGTGTTGTTGCCCTCCTATGGTTCTACAACGTCTCCTGGTGTACGAGCCTGTCTCATGGTATCTGCTCCATGCTCTAGACACTGTGCTGACAGCCACAGCTACCCTTCTTGCCACATCTCACATTGCTGTGCCATCCTGGATGAGCTACACTACCTGATCAACTTCTGTGGGCTGTAAACACTGCCTCATGTGTTGTGAATTTGGATTCTGGGCTCCCCCGGTGGCCGCTTGTGGAATTGGACTTGTCATCCTCTTTCCTGTTTCACCTGATTCCATCAGTAGTGGGTGTCGCTATTTAAGCTCATTTCTCTGGTGGTTTCTTGCCGGTCAACAATGTTATCTGATGCCTCTCAGTGCTTGTTCCTGCTTCTAGACAACTACTGATAAGTTGGACTTTTGTCCATGTTTTGTTTGCCTATTTGTTCCAGTTCGCAGCTGAAGTTTTGTTACTGTGTCTGGAAAGCTCTCGTCGATCAGGGATTGCTACTCTGGCGTTATGAGTTAATGCCAGAGTTTAAGGTAATCTCTGGATGGTGTTTTGTTAGTATTTTTCTGCTGACCATGAAAGTATACTATCTGTCTTCTGCTATCTAGTAAGCGGACCTCAAATTTGCTAAGACTATTTTCCTGCTGCGTTTGTTGTTTCATCTGAACTCACCGTCATTATATGTGGGGGGCTACTGTCTTCTTTGGAATATTTCTCTAGAGGTGAGCCAGGTCTTATATTTCCCTCTGCTAGCTATTTAGGTCTTAGGCCAGAGCTGGGCATCTAGCGATAAATAGGAAATGCTACCTGGCTATTTCTAGTTGCGCGGCAGGCTTAGTTCATGGTCAGTATAGTTCCATCTTCCGAGAGCTTGTCCCTCTATAGGCTTGCTATGATCTCTGCCTGCAGAGATCATGACAGTTTGACCGGCCAGTTAAGTGTTAAAGACCCAGGTTGAGAAAGGAGAGTTATAAGAAGTCTGCTGGAATTTTTTTTTTTTTTTTTTTTTTTTTTTTTTTTTTTTTTCCTCCAGTCTGCCTTGCTGCAGTCTTTTTTCTCTCTCTCCTCCTAATCTCTGTATGCTCTGTGTGCACCTGACAATAATGGATCTCCAGAGTGTAACTGCGGGTTTGAATAATCTCATCACGAAAGTACAAAATTTACAAGATTTTGTGGTACATGCTCCGGTGTTGGTTGAGGGTGAGTTGGAGTACGTTGTGGAGAAAATTTTGGACTCTCGTGTTTCCAGACGGAAACTCCAGTATCTGGTCAACTGGAAGGGTTACGGCCAGGAGGATAATTCTTGGGTCAATGCATCTGATGTTCATGCTTCTGATCTTGTTCGTGCCTTCCATAGGGCTCATCCTGGTCGCCCTGGTGGATCTGGTGAGGGTTCGGTGCCCCCTCCTTGAGGGGGGGGTACTGTTGTGAATTTGGATTCTGGGCTCCCCCGGTGGCCGCTTGTGGAATTGGACTTGTCATCCTCTTTCCTGTTTCACCTGATTCCATCAGTAGTGGGTGTCGCTATTTAAGCTCATTTCTCTGGTGGTTTCTTGCCGGTCAACAATGTTATCTGATGCCTCTCAGTGCTTGTTCCTGCTTCTAGACAACTACTGATAAGTTGGACTTTTGTCCATGTTTTGTTTGCCTATTTGTTCCAGTTCGCAGCTGAAGTTTTGTTACTGTGTCTGGAAAGCTCTCGTCGATCAGGGATTGCTACTCTGGCGTTATGAGTTAATGCCAGAGTTTAAGGTAATCTCTGGATGGTGTTTTGTTAGTATTTTTCTGCTGACCATGAAAGTATACTATCTGTCTTCTGCTATCTAGTAAGCGGACCTCAAATTTGCTAAGACTATTTTCCTGCTGCGTTTGTTGTTTCATCTGAACTCACCGTCATTATATGTGGGGGGCTACTGTCTTCTTTGGAATATTTCTCTAGAGGTGAGCCAGGTCTTATATTTCCCTCTGCTAGCTATTTAGGTCTTAGGCCAGAGCTGGGCATCTAGCGATAAATAGGAAATGCTACCTGGCTATTTCTAGTTGCGCGGCAGGCTTAGTTCATGGTCAGTATAGTTCCATCTTCCGAGAGCTTGTCCCTCTATAGGCTTGCTATGATCTCTGCCTGCAGAGATCATGACACTCATGCAACTGTACAATACCTCTAGATGTGAGAGCAAAGACAAAATGCAAAAGTGACCAAAACAGCTATTAAAAAGTATGAGAACAGAGAAATGGTTTGTGGTCACCCTCGGCAGTACCTGTTATGATCTTTAGTGGCTGAGGATCACCGAACTGACTAGCTAAGTTACTGAACATAAAACGAGCTCTAGGGAGGTGGTAACTGGACTGACCGCAATTCTGATCCTAAACGAACACACTAAAGGTAGCCGGTGAACGTGCCTAAATTCCTGGACGTCTCGACGCAGCCTGAGAAACTTGCTACCCCTATAGAGAAAGTAAGACCTCACTTGCCTCAGAGAAATGACCCCAAAGATATAGGAAGCCCCCAACAAATAATAACGGTGAGGTAAGGGGAAAATACAAAACGTAGAAATGAAAACAGATTCAGCAAATGAGGCCCACTAATACTAGATAGCAGAAGACAGGCAGGGAACTGTGCGGTCAGTAAAAAACCCTATACAAAATATCCACGCTGAGAATTCAAGAACCCCCACACCAACTAACGGTGTGAGGGGAGAAATTCAGCCCCCTAGAGCTACCAGCAAGCAAGGAAATCACATATTAGCAAGCTGGACAAGGACAAATAAATAACCAAGGAACATATTGAACACTGATGAGCAAAAAATAACCAAACAGAAAACTTAGCTTCTCTAGAAGAGACTGATAGCAAAGGACTTCAGGAGAGATCAAAATAGCACTGAATACATCGACAGCAGGCAACAACTGATAGTCCAGGTGAGCTAAATAAGAAACCAGCTAACAGATAACGAGACAGTTGATCCAGCCTAAGACCTGCAGAATGACACAAAGAGCCACCAGAGGGAGCCCAAAGACAGCACTCACACAGTACCACTTGTGACCACAAGAGGGAGCCCAAAAACAGAGTTCACAACAGTACCCCCCCTTGAGGAGGGGTCACCGAACCCTCATCAAAACCCCCAGGGCGATCAGGATGAGCAACATGGAAGGCATGAACCAAATCGGCCGCATGAACATCAGAGGCGACAACCCAGGAATTATCCTCCTGACCATAGCCCTTCCACTTAACCAAATAATGAAGCCTCCGGCTAGAAATACGAGAATCCAAGATCTTCTCCACCACGTACTCCAATTCACCCTCAACCAGCACCGGGGCAGGGGGCTCAACAGAAGGAACCACAGGCACCACATACCTCTGCAACAAAGACCTATGGAACACGTTATGAATGGCAAACGACGCTGGGAGGTCCAGACGAAATGACACCGGGTTAAGGATTTCCAAAATCTTATAAGGACCGATGAAGCGAGGCTTGAATTTAGGAGAGGAGACCTTCATAGGAACATACCGAGAAGACAGCCATACCAAATCCCCAACATGAAGTCGGGGACCCACACCGCGACGGCGGTTGGCAAAGCGCTGAGCCTTCTCCTGTGACAACTTCAAATTGTCCACCACATGGTTCCAAATCTGCTGCAACCTATCCACCACAGAATCCACCCCAGGACAGTCAGAAGGCTCAACCTGACCCGAGGAAAAACGAGGATGAAAACCAGAATTGCAGAAAAAAGGCGAAACCAAAGTAGCAGAACTAGCCCGATTATTAAGGGCAAACTCGGCCAATGGCAAAAAAGTCACCCAATCATCCTGATCAGCAGAAACAAAACATCTTAAATAAGTTTCCAAGGTCTGATTAGTTCGCTCGGTTTGGCCATTCGTCTGAGGATGGAAGGCCGACGAAAAAGACAAATCAATGCCCATCTTAGCACAAAAGATCCGCCAAAATCTGGACACGAACTGGGATCCTCTGTCAGACACAATATTTTCAGGGATGCCGTGCAAGCGGACCACATTCTGAAAAAACCAAATCGGAGGAGGAAGGCAACTTAGGCAAGGGCACCAAATGGACCATTTTGGAGAAACGATCACACACCACCCAGATGACAGACATTCTCTGAGAGACTGGAAGATCTGAAATAAAATCCATGGAAATGTGCGTCCAAGGCCTCTTCGGGACAGGCAAAGGCAAAAGCAAACCGCTGGCACGAGAACAGCAAGGCTTAGCCCGAGCACAAATCCCACAGGACTGCACAAAGGAACGCACATCCCGCGACAAGGAAGGCCACCAGAAGGACCTAGCCACCAAATCTCTGGTACCAAAAATCCCAGGATGGCCTGCCACCACCGAAGAATGAACCTCGGAAATAACTCTGCTGGTCCATCTATCTGGGACAAACAGTCTCTCTGGTGGGCAACGGTCAGGTCTATCCGCCTGAAATTTCTGCAGCACTCGTCGCAAATCTGGGGAAATGGCAGACAAAATCACTCCCTCTCTGAGGATACCAGCCGGCTCTGAAACTCCCAGAGAGTCAGGCACAAAACTCCTAGAAAGAACATCAGCCTTCACGTTCTTCGAACCAGGCAGGTACGAGACCACGAAATCGAAACGGGAGAAAAACAACGACCAACGAGCCTGTCTAGGATTCAGCCGCTTGGCAGACTCGAGATAAATCAGATTTTTGTGATCAGTCAAGACTACCACACGATGCTTAGCTCCCTCGAGCCAATGTCGCCACTCCTCAAATGCCCACTTCATAGCCAACAACTCCCGATTACCAACATCATAATTCCGCTCAGCAGGCGAAAACTTTCTCGAAAAGAAAGCACAAGGCTTCATCACAGAGCAATCAGCTTCTCTGCGACAAAACAGCCCCTGCTCCAATCTCAGAAGCATCAACCTCGACCTGAAAAGGAAGAGAGACATCAGGCTGACACACAACTGGAGCCGAAGAAAACCGGCGCTTCAGCTCTTGAAAGGCCTCCACGGCCGCAGGAGACCAATTAGTCACATCAGAACCCTTCTTGGTCAAATCCATCAAGGGTTTAACCACGCCAGAAAAATTAGCAATGAAGCGACGGTAAAAATTAGCAAAACCCAAGAACTTCTGAAGACTCTTAACAGATGTAGGCTGAGTCCAGTCATGAATAGCCTGGACCTTGACTGGGTCCATCTCAATAGTAGAAGGAGAAAAAATAAAACCTAAAAAGGAAACCTTCTGTACTCCGAAGAGACATTTTGAGCCCTTCACAAATAAGGCATTAGCACGTAGGACCTGAAATACCATCCTGACCTGCTTCACATGGGACTCCCAGTCCTCAGAAAGACCAAAATGTCATCCAGATACACAATCATAAATTTATCCAGATATTCTCGAAAGATGTCATGCATGAAGGACTGGAACACAGAAGAAGCATTAGAGAGTCCAAAAGGCATCACCAAGTACTCAAAATGGCCTTCGGGCGTATTAAATGCTGTTTTCCATTCATCCCCCTGCTTAATACGCACAAGGAGGAGGCAGGGCACCGGATCTGGGCTCATCAAATACATCCTGGTAGTCCGACAAAAACTCAGGGACCTCAGAAGGAGTGGAAGAAGCAATTGACACCAAAGGAGCATCGCCATGAATCCCCTGGCAACCCCAACTTGAAACAGACATAGCTTTCCAATCCAGTACTGGATTATGGGCCTGCAACCATGGCAGACCCAAAACGACAACATCATGCAAATTATGCAGCACAAGAAAGCGAATCACCTCCTGATGTACAGGAGTCATGCACATGGTCACTTGAGTCCAATACTGAGGCTTATTCTCAGCCAATGGTGTAGCATCAATTCCCCTCAGTGGAATAGGGAATTCTAAAGGCTCCAGGACAAAACCACAGCGCCTGGCAAACGACAAATCCATCAGGTTCAGGGCAGCACCTGAATCCACAAAAGCCATAACCGAGTAGGATGACAGAGAACAAATTAAAGTAACAGACAAAATGAATTTAGGCTGTATAGTACCAACGGTGACAGTTTTAGCAATTTTTTTTTAAGCGCTTAGAGCATGCTGAGATAACATGAGTTGAATCACCACAGTAAAAGCACAACCCATTTTGACGTCTATGATTTTGTCGCTCAATTCTGGTCAGAATTCGGTCACATTGCATAGACTCAGGTCTCTGTTCAGAAAACACCGCCATATGGTGCGCAGATTTGCGCTCCCGCAAACACCGATCAATCTGAATGGCCAAAGCCATTGAGTCATTCAGACTTGCAGGCGTGGGGAACCCCACCATAACGTTCTTAATGGCTTCAGAAAGACCTTCTCTGAAATTTGCAGCCAGGGCACACTCATTCCATTGAGTAAGCACCGACCATTTCCGAAATTTTTGACAATACACCTCAGCTTCATCCTGGCCCTGAGAGAGAGCCAGCAAGGCCTTTTCTGCCTGGTTCTCAAGATTAGGTTCCTCATAAAGCAATCCAAGCGCCAGAAAAAATGCATCCACATTCAGCAATGCAGGATCTCCTGGCGCCAGAGAGAAAGCCCAATCCTGAGGGTCGCCACGTAACAGGGAGATAACAATTCTAACTTGCTGAGCGGAATCACCAGAGGAACGAGGTCTCAAAGAAAGAAATAATTTACAATTATTCTTAAAATTCAGAAACCTAGATCTATCTCCAGAAAACAACTCAGGAATAGGTACTTTTGGCTCAGACATAGGACTGTGAACAACAAAATCCTGAATGCTTTGCACCCTTGCAGCAAGATGATCCACACTAGAAGTCAGACTCTGAATATCCATGTCTGCAGCTGAACTCAAAGCCACCCAGAGATTAAGGGGATGAGAGAACCTGGACAGACTGCAGCAAAGGGAGAGGAAAAAAAAAATTGTACTCAGGGCTTCTCTTATCCCACTTCTGCGATGCATTAAACACTTTTTGGCCTGCTGTACTGTTATGATCCTTAGTGGCTGAGGATCACCGAACTGACTAGCTAAGTTACTGAACATAAAACGAGCTCTAGGGAGGTGGTAACTGGACTGACCGCAATTCTGATCCTAAACGAACACACTAAAGGTAGCCGGTGAATGTGCCTAAATTCCTGGATGTCTCGACGCAGCCTGAGAAACTTGCTACCCCTATAGAGAAAGTAAGACCTCACTTGCCTCAGAGAAATGACCCCAAAGATATAGGAAGCCCCCAACAAATAATAACGGTGAGGTAAGGGGAAAATACAAAACGTAGAAATGAAAACAGATTCAGCAAATGAGGCCCACTAATACTAGATAGCAGAAGACAGGCAGGGAACTGTGCGGTCAGTAAAAAACCCTATACAAAATATCCACGCTGAGAATTCAAGAACCCCCACACCAACTAACGGTGTGAGGGGAGAAACTCAGCCCCCTAGAGCTACCAGCAAGCAAGGAAATCACATATTAGCAAGCTGGACAAGGACAAATAAATAACCAAGGAACATATTGAACACTGATAAGCAAAAAATAACCAAACAGAAAACTTAGCTTCTCTAGAAGAGACTGATAGCGAAGGACTTCAGGAGAGATCAAAATAGCACTGAATACATCGACAGCAGGCAACAACTGATAGTCCAGGTGAGCTAAATAAGAAACCAGCTAACAGATAACGAGACAGCTGATCCAGCCTAAGACCTGCAGAATGACACAAAGAGCCACCAGAGGGAGCCCAAAGACAGCACTCACACAGTACCACTTGTGACCACAAGAGGGATCCCAAAAACAGAGTTCACAACAAGTACCACTCCTTTATAGGGGTTGTATTGCTAATTGCCTATCAGTTCTATCTGTTGTCTGTTCAATTTGCACAACAGTAAAAGAAATTGATTCACAATTGATATTGCTTTATAACTGGACAGGTTGATTTCACATAAGTGTGATTGACTTGACGTTACATTGTGTTGTTTAAGTGTTTCCTTTACATTGTATACATATATTCATATATTTATACACCTCGTATATGTTATACAACTAGAGTTAGATCCAGAGTCCAGAAATATTTGAACAGTGACACAAACTTTGGCATCCTTTCTGTTTACCAAAACATATTCAAGATATAGTTATATAATTAATATAAGCATAAAGTGCAGACTCAGCTTTAATTTGATGACATTCACATCCTAATCAGAATAAGGATTTAGGAATTACAAGTCTTTCATATGTAGCTGCCGCTTTTCAAAGGGACCAAAAGTAATTGGACAGTTACCTCAAAAGCTCTTAAATGGGCTGCTATTCCCTTGTTAATCCATTATCAGTTAAGCAGGTAAAAGGTATGGAGCTGATTCCAAGTGTGGCATTTGTAATTGGAAGCTATTGCTGTGAACCCACAACAAGCAGACAAAAGGAGCTCTCACTGGAAGAGAAACAGACAATCATTAAGCTGAAAAAAAGAATAAATCAACATTTTTGTACATTCTGCAGCAAGGAGCACACAAATGAGCTTGAGAATTTAATAAGGTCTGGACATTCAAGGAAGACAACAGTAGTGGATGATTGCAGAATCCTTTCCATCGTTAAGAAAAAACCCTTGACAACGTCCACCCAAGTGAAGAACATTTTCCAGAAAGTAGGTGGTCAGTATTTAAGTCTAGCATAAAGAGAAGACTTCATGAGACCAAATTCAGAGGGTTCACAACAAGGTGCAAACCATTAATCAGCCTTAAAAATAGAAAGGCCAGATCAGACTTTGTCAAAAAACATCTAAAGAATCTTCTCAGTTCTGGAAGAGCAAAACTAAGATCAACATGTACCAGACTGATGGGAAGAAGAAAGTATGGAGAAGGCTTTAAACGGCTCATGTTCCAAAGCATAGCACATCCTCTGTAAAACATGGTGGAGACAATGTGATGCATAGGCATGCATGGTTTCCAATGGCACTGGGTCACTAGTGTTTATTGATGTGAATGAAGAAAGAAGCAGCTGGATGAATTATGTGTGTACAGGGCAATACTTTCTGCTCAGATTCAGCCAAATGCAGCAAGGTTGATTGTACGGTGCTTCACAGTACAGATGGACAGTGACCCAAAACACACTGCGAAAGCAACCCAGGAGTTTTTATGGCAAAGAAGTGGAATATTCTGTAATGGCCAATTCATTCACCAGATCTCTACCACATCGAGCAGCATTTCACAGGCTTAAAACAAAACTTAAAGCAGAAAGACTCACAAACATGCAACAACTGAAGGCAGCTGCAGCATAGGCCTGGCAAAGCACCAAAAAAGTGGAGTTTGGTCACATCCATGGCTTTCAGACTTCAGGAAGTCTTGACCTGCAAAGGATTCTCTACAAAGTTTTAAAAATGATCATTTTATTTATAAAGCTAATTTGTCCAATTACTTTTGAGCCCCTAAAATGAAGAGGATTTGTAGAAAAATGGCAGCAATTTCTAAACATTTCACAGGATATTTTTGCTAAACCCATTTAGCTAAGCCTGAAAAGCTCCACTTTAATTGCATCTCAACTGTTTTATGTTAAATAAAAAATAGTGGCCTGCAGAGCTGAAATCACTAAAATTCGGCCCCTATCCAAATATTTCTGGACCTAACTGTAATTACTTGTTGCAAATTCTATAAATCTGCAAGAGAAGCAAAAGAGATGCTCTATAATGAAGCCCGTTATAATTAAAAAAGCAGCTATTGCACAACACAAGGTTCCCATTCTCACATTCACCCACCTTGGAAAGTTATCACCGATCTTATCTATAAGTGATAACTTTCAACGTTAGCAAAAAAACCCCTTTTAAATTGCCATGACATATGTAACGGAAGCGGTGGAACCACTGTGCAGTGGTCCGAGGAGAGTCTGGAGGAGCATGACTAAGTGAGCACCTGACTCTTCACTAGAGCCCCAAATAGTGGGGTTAGGCTTGGCTACCGATGGACACCTGGTGATACTCTAGGACAGTCCTCGGAGGTACCGCAGCATTACCCCAAGGGACAGGTAGCTGGAATGGCTTGGTAGGAGAGCACACCTGATACAAGCAGGCATGGCAGGAACACATGTACCAAAGATACAGATGGGTGTGTCTAGTATTCAGACAGGCACTGGAAAGTGCGGACTGGTCCAATTGGTATACGGCTAGGCACTGGCTGGTTCAGACGGGTCCGGCTGATTTACAGCCTGACACGACAGGTGAAGGTGGGTCCGGCTGATATACAGATTGGCAGATGCAGGCAGGTTTGGCTGATATACAGATTGGCACGGCAGGTGCAGGAGGGACCAGCTGATATACAGACTGGCATGGCAGGTGCAGACTGGTCTGGCTGATATACATACTGACATGGCAAGTGCAGGCAGGTCCGGCTATTATACAGATTGGCTCGATAGGTGCAGGTGGGTCCGGCTGATATACAGATTGGCATGGCTGATGCAATCGGGTCCGGCTGAAATACAGATTGACAAGGCAGGTACTAGCATGGAGGTTAAGGACAGACAGACAGACACTAGCGGAACTAGGAGGGATCTAACGAACAGGGACCTGAGAACTAGCAAGTGTGGTGGGAACAAACTAACAACAGTTCACAGGAACCTCAATGCAGGTGGAGGTGCCTTAATAAGTGTTTCCCAGCCACTGGCTGAGGGCACTTTAGGATGGCACACACGGCCCCTTTAAGAAGGAGGAAGCATGCTCCCTAAGCACAATGCCCGGAGATCTGCGTGGATCCTGTGCAGCAACCGGAAAGGAAGGAGGAGGAAATGTGGGATGGGGACCACGGTGGTGAGTGAGTTAGTGTTCCTGCTGGGGAAGAGGAACAACATCCAGGGTGCAGGTGCTACAATATACAGTGTTGCCATCCCCATAAACTGTAAAAATAAAACTGTTTACTGCAAAAGTGCCTAAGTACAGTGCCTTGCGAAAGTATTTGCCTCCCTGGAATTTTTCAACCTTTTCCCACATATCATGCTTCAAACATAAAGATACCAAATGTAAATTTTTGGTGAAGAATTAACTACAAGTGGAACACAATTGTGAAGTTGAATGAAATTTATTGGTTATTTTAAATTTTTGTGGAAATTCAAAAACTGAAAAGTGGGGTGTGCAATATTATTTACTTTCAGTGCAGCAAACTCACTCCAGAAGTTCATTGTGGATCTCTGAATGATCCAATGTTGTCCTAAATGCCTAATGATGATACATATAATCCACCGGTGTGTAATCAAGTCTCTGTATAAATGCACCTGCTCTGGGATAGTCTCAGGGTTCTGTTTGAAGCAAAGAGAGCATCATGAAGACCAAGGAACACAACCGGCAGGTGCGTGATACTGTTGTGGAGAAGTTTAAAGCCAGATTTGAATACAAAATGATTTTCAAAACTTTAAACATCCCAAGGAGCACTGTGCATATTGAAATGGAAGGAGTATCATACCACTGCAAATCTACCAAGACCCGGCCGTCCCTCTAAACCTTCATCTCAAACAAGGAGAAGACTGATCAGAGATGCAGCCAAGAGGCCCACGATCACTCTGGATGAACTGCAGAGATCTACACCTAAGGTAGGACAGTTGTTGTGAATTTGGATTCTGGGCTCCCCCGGTGGCTACTGGTGGAATTGAACTGGTGTCTTCATCTTCTCTGTTCACCTGTTCCCATCAAGATGTGGGAGTCGCTATATAACCTTGCTGCTCTGTTAGTTGCTTGCCGGTCAACAATGTTATCAGAAGCCTCTCTGTGCTTGTTCCTGCTCCTAGACAACTACTAGATAAGTTGGACTCTTGTCCATGTTTGTTTTTGCATTTTGTTCCAGTTCACAGCTGTAGTTTCGTTACTGTGTCTGGAAAGCTCTTGTGAACGGGAATTGCCACTCTGGTGTTATGAGTTAATGCCAGAGTTTTAAAGTAATTTCTGGATGGTGTTTTTGATAGGCTTTTCAGCTGACCATGAAAGTGCCCTTTCTGTCTTCTGCTATGTAGTAAGTGGACCTCAAATTTGCTAAACCTATTTTCATACTACGTTTGTTATTTCATCTCAACTCACCGCCAATACATGTGGGGGGCCTCTGTCTCCTTTCGGGGTATTTCTCTAGAGGTGAGCTAGGACTAATATTTTCCTCTGCTAGCTTTATTTAGTCCTCCGGCTGGGCTGGGCATCTAGAATCAACGTAGGCATGCTACCCGGCCACTGCTAGTTGTGCGTTAGGTTTAGTTCATGGTCAGCTCAGTTCCCATCTTCCAAGAGCTAGTTCCTATATATGCTTATGCTATGTTCTCTTGCCATTGAGATCATGACAGTTTGACCGGCCCGCAAAGTGTTAATTGTTTGGGCTGAAGCAGGAGAAAAAGAAATGTTGAAGGGAAATTTTTTTTTTTCCCCTCAGAGTTTTGCTGCCTAGCCCTTAATTGCTGTCTAGCTGCTTCTTACCTCCTCTTAACCCTTGAATGGCTCTGTGTCCACCTGTTTGTAATGGATCTTCAGAGTGTAACTGCAGGTTTGAATAATCTCGCCACGAAGGTACAAAATTTGCAAGATTTTGTTTGTCATGCACCTGTATCTGAGCCGAGAATTCCTTTGCCGGAATTTTTCTCGGGGAATAGATCCGGGTTTCAGAATTTTCGAAATAATTGCAAATTATTTTTGTCTCTGAAATCTCGCTCTGCCGGAGACCCTGCACAGCAGGTCAGGATTGTGATTTCCTTGCTCCGGGGCGACCCTCAAGACTGGGCTTTTTCATTGACACCAGGGGATCCTGCGTTGCTCAATGTGGATGCGTTTTTTCTGGCCTTGGGGTTGCTTTATGACGAACCTCATTTGGAGCTTCAGGCAGAAAAAACTTTGATGTCCCTATCTCAGGGGCAAGATGAAGCGGAAATTTACTGCCAAAGATTCCGTAAATGGTCTGTGCTTACTCAGTGGAATGAGTGCGCCCTGGCGGCGACTTTCAGAGAGGGTCTCTCTGATGCCATTAAGGATGTTATGGTGGGGTTCCCTGTGCCTGCGGGTCTGAATGAGTCCATGACAATGGCTATTCAGATCGATAGGCGTTTGCGGGAGCGCAAACCAGTGCACCATCTGGCGGTGTCCACTGAGAAGTCGCCAGAGAGTATGCAGTGTGATAGAATTCTGTCCCGAAGCGAGCGGCAGAATTTTAGACGGAAAAATGGGTTGTGTTTCTATTGTGGTGATTCTACTCATGTTATATCAGCATGCTCTAAGCGCACTAAAAAGCTTGGTAAATCTGTTTCCATTTGCACCTTACCGTCTAAATTTATTCTATCTGTGACCCTGATTTGCTCTTTGTCATCTATTACCACGGACGCCTATGTCGACTCTGGCGCCGCTTTGAGTCTTATGGATTGGTCCTTTGCCAAACGCTGTGGGTATGATTTAGAGCCTTTGGAGACTCCTATTCCTCTGAAGGGGATTGACTCCACCCCATTGGCTAATAATAAACCACAATACTGGACACAAGTAACTATGCGTATTAATCCGGATCACCAGGAGATTATTCGCTTTCTGGTGCTGTATAATCTACATGATGATTTGGTGCTAGGATTGCCTTGGCTGCAATCTCACAACCCAGTCCTCGACTGGAGAGCTATGTCTGTGTTGAGCTGGGGATGTAAGGGGGCTCATGGGGATGTACCTGTGGTTTCCATTTCATCATCCATTCCCTCTGAAATTCCTGAGTTCCTGTCTGACTATCGTGACGTCTTTGAAGAATCCAAGCTTGGTTCGTTAAGGTACCTTCACACGAAGCGACGCTGCAGCGATAGCGACAACGATGTCGATCGCTGCAGCGTCGCTGTTTGGTCGCTGGAGAGCTGTCACACAGACCGCTCTCCAGCGATCAACTATGCCGAGGTCCCCTGGTAACCAGGGTAAACATCGGGTAACTAAGCGCAGGGCCGCGCTTAGTAACCCGATGTTTACCCTGGTTACCAGCGTAAAATCTAAAAAAAACAAACAGCACATACTTACATTCACGTCCCCCTGCGTCCACTTCCTGACTGACTGAGCGCCGTACAGTGAGAGCAGAGCGGTGACGTCACCGCTGTGCTGCTTTCACTTTCACTTTGCGGCGCTGAGTCAGAGGAGGAAGCAGACTGCAGGGGACGCAATGTGAGTATGTGCTGTTTGTTTTTTTTACATTTTACGCTAGTAACCAGGGTAAACATCGGGTAACTAAGCGCGGCCCTGCGCTTAGTAACCCGATGTTTACCCTGGTTACCAGTGTAAAATATCGCTGGTATCGTTGCTTTTGCTTTCAAACACAACGATACACAGCGATCGGACGACCAAATAAAGTTCTGGACTTTATTCAGCGACCAGCGACATCACAGCAGGATCCTGATCGCTGCTGCGTGTCAAACGAAACGATATCGCTAGCGAGGACGCTGCAACGTCACGGATCGCTAGCGATATCGTTATAATGTCGTTTCGTGTGAAGGTACCTTTACCTCCGCACCGAGAGTGCGATTGTGCCATAGATTTAATCCCGGGTAGTAAATACCCAAAGGGTCGTTTATTTAATCTGTCTGTGCCTGAACATGCTGCTATGCGAGAATATATAAAGGAGTCCTTGGAAAAGGGACATATTCGTCCATCGTCATCTCCCTTAGGAGCCGGTTTTTTCTTTGTGTCAAAAAAAGACGGCTCTTTGAGACCATGTATTGATTATCGGCTTTTGAATAAAATCACTGTTAAATATCAATACCCATTGCCGTTGCTGACTGATTTGTTTGCTCGCATAAAGGGGGCCAAGTGGTTCTCTAAGATTGACCTTCGTGGGGCGTATAATTTGGTGCGAATCAGGCAGGGGGATGAGTGGAAAACCGCATTTAATACGCCCGAGGGCCACTTTGAGTATTTAGTGATGCCTTTTGGTCTTTCTAATGCTCCGTCAGTTTTCCAGTCCTTTATGCATGATATTTTTCGCGATTATTTGGATAAATTTATGATTGTGTATCTGGATGATATTCTGATTTTTTCGGATGACTGGGACTCTCATGTCCAGCAAGTCAGGAGGGTTTTTCAGGTTTTGCGGTCTAATTCTTTGTGTGTGAAGGGTTCTAAGTGTGTTTTTGGGGTACAGAGGATTTCCTTTTTGGGATATATTTTTTCCCCCTCTTCCATTGAAATGGATCCTGTCAAGGTTCAAGCTATTTGTGATTGGACGCAGCCCTCTTCTCTTAAGAGTCTTCAGAAATTTTTGGGCTTTGCTAACTTTTATCGTCGATTTATTGCTGGTTTTTCGGATATTGCTAAGCCATTGACCGATTTGACTAAGAAGGGTGCTGATGTTGCTGATTGGTCCCCTGATGCTGTGGAGGCCTTTCGGGAGCTTAAGCGCCGTTTTTCCTCTGCCCCTGTGTTGCGTCAGCCTGATGTTGCTCTACCTTTTCAGGTTGAGGTCGACGCTTCTGAGATCGGAGCTGGGGCAGTGTTGTCGCAGAAAAGTTCTGACTGCTCCGTGATGAGGCCTTGTGCCTTCTTTTCCCGTAAATTTTCGCCCGCTGAGCGGAATTATGATGTTGGGAATCGGGAGCTTTTGGCCATGAAGTGGGCTTTTGAGGAGTGGCGCCATTGGCTTGAGGGGGCCAGACATCAGGTGGTGGTATTGACTGACCACAAAAATTTGATTTATCTTGAGACCGCCAGGCGCCTGAATCCTAGACAGGCGCGCTGGTCATTATTTTTCTCTCGGTTTAATTTTGTGGTGTCATACCTACCGGGTTCTAAGAATGTTAAGGCGGATGCCCTTTCTAGGAGTTTTGAGCCTGACTCGCCTGGTAACTCTGAGCCCACAGGTATCCTTAAGGATGGAGTGGTATTGTCAGCCGTTTCTCCAGACCTGCGGCGGGCCTTGCAGGAGTTTCAGGCGGAGAGACCTGATCGTTGCCCACCTGATAAACTGTTTGTTCCTGATGATTGGACCAGTAGAGTCATCTCTGAGGTTCATTCTTCTGCGTTGGCAGGTCATCCTGGCATTTTTGGTACCAGGGATTTGGTGGCAAGGTCCTTCTGGTGGCCTTCCCTGTCACGAGATGTGCGAGGCTTTGTGCAGTCTTGTGACGTTTGTGCTCGGGCCAAGCCTTGTTGTTCTCGGGCTAGTGGATTATTGTTGCCCTTGCCTATTCCTAAGAGGCCTTGGACGCACATCTCGATGGATTTTATTTCAGATCTGCCTGTTTCTCAGAAGATGTCTGTCATTTGGGTGGTGTGTGACCGTTTTTCTAAGATGGTCCATTTGGTTCCTCTGCCCAAGTTACCTTCTTCTTCCGAGTTGGTTCCTCTGTTTTTTCAAAATGTTGTTCGTTTGCATGGTATTCCTGAGAATATCGTTTCTGACAGAGGGACCCAATTCGTGTCTAGATTTTGGCGGGCATTCTGTGCTAGGATGGGCATAGATTTATCTTTTTCGTCCGCTTTCCATCCTCAGACGAATGGCCAGACCGAGCGGATTAATCAGACCCTGGAGACATATCTGAGGTGTTTTGTGTCTGCTGACCAGGATGATTGGGTTGCTTTTTTGCCATTGGCGGAGTTCGCTCTCAATAATCGGGCCAGCTCTGCCACTTTGGTGTCCCCGTTTTTCTGTAATTCGGGGTTTCATCCTCGATTTTCCCCTGGTCAGGTGGAATCTTCGGATTGTCCTGGAGTGGATGCTGTGGTGGAGAGATTGCATCAGATCTGGGGGCAGGTGGTGGACAATTTGAGGTTGTCCCAGGAGAAGACTCAGCTTTTTGCCAACCGCCACCGTCGTGTTGGTCCTCGGCTTTCTGTTGGGGATTTGGTGTGGTTGTCTTCTCGTTTTGTCCCTATGAGGGTCTCTTCTCCTAAGTTTAAGCCTCGGTTTATCGGCCCGTATAAGATATTGGAGATTCTTAACCCTGTTTCCTTCCGTTTGGACCTCCCTGCATCCTTTTCTATTCATAACGTTTTTCATCGGTCATTATTGCGCAGGTATGAGGTACCGGTTGTGCCTTCCGTTGAGCCTCCTGCTCCGGTGTTGGTTGAGGGTGAGTTGGAGTACGTTGTGGAGAAAATCTTGGACTCTCGTGTTTCCAGACGGAGACTCCAGTATCTGGTCAAGTGGAAGGGATACGGCCAGGAGGATAATTCTTGGGTGAATGCATCTGATGTTCATGCCTCCGATCTGGTTCGTGCCTTTCATAGGGCCCATCCTGATCGCCCTGGTGGTTCTGGTGAGGGTTCGGTGCCCCCTCCTTGAGGGGGGGGTACTGTTGTGAATTTGGATTCTGGGCTCCCCCGGTGGCTACTGGTGGAATTGAACTGGTGTCTTCATCTTCTCTGTTCACCTCTTCCCATCAAGATGTGGGAGTCGCTATATAACCTTGCTGCTCTGTTAGTTGCTTGCCGGTCAACAATGTTATCAGAAGCCTCTCTGTGCTTGTTCCTGCTCCTAGACAACTACTAGATAAGTTGGACTCTTGTCCATGTTTGTTTTTGCATTTTGTTCCAGTTCACAGCTGTAGTTTCGTTACTGTGTCTGGAAAGCTCTTGTGAACGGGAATTGCCACTCTGGTGTTATGAGTTAATGCCAGAGTTTTAAAGTAATTTCTGGATGGTGTTTTTGATAGGCTTTTCAGCTGACCATGAAAGTGCCCTTTCTGTCTTCTGCTATGTAGTAAGTGGACCTCAAATTTGCTAAACCTATTTTCATACTACGTTTGTTATTTCATCTCAACTCACCGCCAATACATGTGGGGGGCCTCTGTCTCCTTTCGGGGTATTTCTCTAGAGGTGAGCTAGGACTAATATTTTCCTCTGCTAGCTTTATTTAGTCCTCCGGCTGGGCTGGGCATCTAGAATCAACGTAGGCATGCTACCCGGCCACTGCTAGTTGTGCGTTAGGTTTAGTTCATGGTCAGCTCAGTTCCCATCTTCCAAGAGCTAGTTCCTATATATGCTTATGCTATGTTCTCTTGCCATTGAGATCATGACAGACAGTCTATCCATAGGACAACAATCAGTCGTACACTGCACAAATCTGGCCTTTATGGAAGAGTGGCAAGAAGAAAGCCATTTCTCAAAGATATCGATAAAAAAGTGTAATTTAAAGTTTGCAACAAGCCACCTGGGAGACACACCAAACATGTGGAAGAAGGTGCTCTGGTCAGATGAAACCAAAATCGAACTTTTTGGCAACAATGCCAAACGATATGTTTGGCGTAAAGGCAACACAGCTTATCACCCTGAACACACCATCCCCACTGTCAAACATGGTGGTGGCAGCATCATGGTTTGGGCTTGCTTTTCTTCAGCAGGGACAGGTGAAGATTGATGGGAAGATGGATGGAGCCAAATACAGGACCATTCTTAAAGAAAACCTGTTGGAGTCTACAAAAGACCTGAGACTAGGACGGAGATTTGTCTTACAACAAGACAATGATCCCAAACATAAAGCAAAATCTACAATGGAATGGTTCACAAATAAACATATCCAGCTGTTAGAATGGCCAAGTCAAAGTCCAGACCTCAATCCAATCGAGAATCTGTGGAAAGAGCTGAAAACTGCTGTTCACAAACGATCTCCATCAAACCTCACTGAGCTTGAGCTGTTTGCCAAGGAAGAATGGGCAAGAATTTCAGTCTCTCGATGTACAAAACTGATAGAGACATACCCCAAGTGACTTGCAGCTGTAATCGCAGCAAAAGGTGGCACAACAAAGTATTAAGTTGAAGGGGCCGAATAATATTGCACGCTCCACTTTTCAGTTTTTAAATTTCCACAAAAATTTAAAATAAGCAATACATTTCGTTCAACTTCACAATTGTGTTCCACTTGTTGTTGATTCCTCACCAAAAATTTACATTTGGTATCTTTATGTTTCAAGCATGATATGTGGGGAAAGGTTGAAAAGTTCCAGGGAGCCGAATACTTTCGCAAGGCACTGTAGCAGTGCCATTCAGTGCAAGAATACAGTTATATGAAAAAGTTTGGGCACCCCTATTAATCTTAAGCTTAATGTTTTATAAAAATTGTTTTTTTGCAACAGCTATTTCAGTTTCTTATATCTAATAACTGTTGGACACAGTAATGTTTCTGCCTTGAAATGAGGTTTATTGTACTAACAGAAAATATGCAATCTGCATTCAAACAAAATTTGACAGGTGCATAAGTATGGGCACCTGTTATGGTTCTCAATGGCAAGAGAACATAGCCCAGCATACATAGGAACTAGCTCTTGGAAGGATGGAAACTTAAACTGACCATGAACTAAACCTGCCGCACAACTAACAGTAGCCGGGTAGCGTAGCCTGCGTTTTATCCCTAGACGCCCAGCGCCGGCCGGAGGACTAACTAATCCTGGCAGAGGAAAATATAGTCCTGGCTCACCTCTAGAGAAATTTCCCCGAAAGGCAGACAGAGGCCCCCACATATATTGGCGGTGATTTAAGATGAAAATGACAAACGTAGTATGAAAATAGGTTTAGCAAAATCGAGGTCCGCTTACTAGATAGCAGGAAGACAGAAAGGGTACTTTCATGGTCAGCTGAAAACCCTATCAATACACCATCCTGAAATTACTTTAAGACTCTAGTATTAACTCATAACATCAGAGTGGCAATTTCAGATCACAAGAGCTTTCCAGACACAGAAACGAAACTGCAGCTGTGAACTGGAACAAAATGCAAAAAACAAACAAGGACAAAAGTCCGACTTAGCTGGAAGTTGTCTGGGAGCAGGAACATGCACAGAAAGGCTTCTGATTACAATGTTGACCGGCATGGAAGTGACAGAGGAGCAAGGTTAAATAGCGACTCCCACATCCTGATGGGAACAGGTGAACAGAGGGGATGATGCACACAAGTTCAATTCCACCAGTGGCCACCGGGGGAGCCCAAAATCCAATTTCACAACAGTACCCCCCCCTCAAGGAGGGGGCACCGAACCCTCACCAGAACCACCAGGGCGATCAGGATGAGCCCTATGAAAGGCACGGACCAGATCGGAGGCATGAACATCAGAGGCAGTCACCCAAGAATTATCCTCGTGACCGTATCCCTTCCATTTGACCAGATACTGGAGTTTCCGTCTGGAAACACGGGAGTCCAAGATTTTTTCCACAACGTACTCCAACTCGCCCTCAACCAACCCCGGAGCAGGAGGCTCAACGGAAGGCACAACCGGTACCTCATACCTGCGCAACAATGACCGATGAAAAACATTATGAATAGAAAAAGATGCAGGGAGGTCCAAACGGAAGGACACAGGGTTAAGAATCTCCAATATCTTGTACGGGCCGATGAACCGAGGCTTAAACTTAGGAGAAGAAACCCTCATAGGGACAAAACGAGAAGACAACCACACCAAGTCCCCGACACAAAGCCGAGGACCAACCCGACGCCGGCGGTTGGCAAAAAGCTGAGTCTTCTCCTGGGACAACTTCAAATTGTCCACCACCTGCCCCCAAATCTGATGCAACCTCTCCACCACAGCATCCACTCCAGGACAATCCGAAGATTCCACCTGACCGGAGGAAAATCGAGGATGAAACCCCGAATTACAGAAAAAAGGAGACACCAAGGTGGCAGAGCTGGCCCGATTATTGAGGGCAAACTCCGCTAAAGGCAAAAAAGCAACCCAATCATCCTGATCTGCAGACACAAAACACCTCAAATATGTCTCCAAAGTCTGATTCGTCCGCTGGGTCTGGCCATTAGTCTGAGGATGGAAAGCAGACGAGAAAGACAAATCTATGCCCATCCTAGCACAGAATGCCCGCCAAAATCTAGACACGAATTGGGTTCCTCTGTCAGAAACGATATTCTCCGGAATACCATGCAAACGAACCACATTTTGAAAAAACAGAGGAACCAACTCGGAAGAAGAAGGCAACTTAGGCAGGGGAACCAAATGGACCATCTTAGAGAAACGGTCACACACCACCCAGATGACAGACATCTTCTGAGAAACAGGAAGATCCGAAATAAAATCCATCGAGATGTGCGTCCAAGGCCTCTTCGGGATAGGCAAGGGCAACAACAATCCACTAGCCCGAGAACAACAAGGCTTGGCCCGAGCACAAACGTCACAAGACTGCACAAAGCCTCGTACATCTCGTGACAGGGAAGGCCACCAGAAGGACCTTGCCACCAAATCCCTGGTACCAAAGATTCCAGGATGACCTGCCAACGCAGAAGAATGAACCTCAGAAATGACTTTACTGGTCCAATCATCAGGAACAAACAGTCTACCAGGTGGGCAACGATCAGGTCTATCCGCCTGAAAATCCTGCAAGGCCCGCCGCAGGTCTGGAGAAATGGCAGACAATATCACTCCATCCTTAAGGATACCTGTAGGTTCAGAATTACCAGGGGAGTCAGGCTCAAAACTCCTAGAAAGGGCATCCGCCTTAACATTCTTAGAACCCGGTAGGTATGACACCACAAAATTAAACCGAGAGAAAAACAACGACCAGCGCGCCTGTCTAGGATTCAGGCGTCTGGCGGACTCAAGATAAATTAAATTTTTGTGGTCGGTCAATACCACCACCTGATGTCTAGCCCCCTCAAGCCAATGACGCCACTCCTCAAAAGCCCACTTCATGGCCAAAAGCTCCCGATTCCCAATATCATAATTCCGCTCGGCGGGCGAAAATTTACGAGAAAAAAAAGCACAAGGTTTCATCACGGAGCAGTCGGAACTTCTTTGCGACAAAACCGCCCCAGCTCCGATTTCAGAAGCGTCGACCTCAACCTGAAAAGGAAGAGCAACATCAGGCTGACGCAACACAGGGGCGGAAGAAAAGCGGCGCTTAAGCTCCCGAAAGGCCTCCACAGCAGCAGGGGACCAATCAGCAACATCAGCACCCTTCTTAGTCAAATCAGTCAATGGTTTAACAACATCAGAAAAACCAGCAATAAATCGACGATAAAAGTTAGCAAAGCCCAAAAATTTCTGAAGACTCTTAAGAGAAGAGGGTTGCGTCCAATCACAAATAGCCCGAACCTTGACAGGATCCATCTCGATGGAAGAGGGGGAAAAAATGTATCCCAAGAAGGAAATCTTTTGAACCCCAAAAACGCACTTAGAACCCTTCACACACAAGGAATTAGACCGCAAAACCTGAAAAACCCTCCTGACCTGCTGGACATGAGAGTCCCAGTCATCCGAAAAAATCAGAATATCATCCAGATACACGATCATAAATTTATCCAAATAATCACGGAAAATGTCATGCATAAAGGACTGAAAGACTGAAGGGGCATTTGAAAGGCCAAAAGGCATCACCAAATACTCAAAGTGGCCCTCGGGCGTATTAAATGCGGTTTTCCACTCATCCCCCTGCTTAATTCGCACCAAATTATACGCCCCACGGAGATCTATCTTAGAGAACCACTTGGCCCCCTTTATGCGAGCAAACAAATCAGTCAGCAGTGGCAACGGATATTGATATTTAACCGTGATTTTATTCAAAAGCCGATAATCAATACACGGCCTCAAAGAGCCATCTTTCTTAGACACAAAGAAAAAACCGGCTCCTAAGGGAGATGACGAAGGACGAATATGTCCCTTTTCCAAGGACTCCTTTATATATTCTCGCATAGCAGCATGTTCAGGCACAGACAGATTAAATAAACGACCCTTAGGGTATTTACTACCCGGAATCAAATCTATGGCACAATCGCACTCCCGGTGCGGAGGTAATGAACCAAGCTTAGGTTCTTCAAAAACGTCACGATAGTCAGACAAGAATTCAGGAATCTCAGAGGGAATAGATGACGAAATGGAAACCAAAGGTACGTCCCCATGCATCCCCTTACATCCCCAGCTTAACACAGACATAGCGTTCCAGTCGAGGACTGGGTTATGAGATTGCAGCCATGGCAATCCAAGCACCAACACATCATGTAGATTATACAGCACAAGAAAGCGAACAATCTCCTGATGATCCGGATTAATTCGCATAGTTACTTGTGTCCAGTATTGTGGTTTATTACTAGCCAATGGGGTGGAGTCAATCCCCTTCAGAGGTATAGGAGTTTCAAGAGGCTCTAAATCATACCCACAGCGTTTGGCAAAGGACCAATCCATAAGACTCAAAGCGGCGCCAGAGTCGACATAGGCATCCGCGGTAATAGATGATAAAGAACAAATCAGGGTCACAGATAGAATAAACTTAGACTGAAAAGTGCCAATTGAAACTGACTTATCAAGCTTCTTAGTACGCTTAGAGCATGCTGATATAACATGAGTTGAATCACCACAATAAAAGCACAACCCATTTTTTCGTCTAAAATTCTGCCGTTCGCTTCTGGACAGAATTCTATCACATTGCATATTCTCTGGCGTCTTCTCAGTAGACACCGCCAAATGGTGCACAGGTTTGCGCTCCCGCAGACGTCTATCGATCTGGATAGCCATTGTCATGGACTCATTCAGACCCGCAGGCACAGGGAACCCCACCATAACATCCTTAACGGCATCAGAGAGACCCTCTCTGAAATTCGCCGCCAGGGCGCACTCATTCCACTGAGTAAGCACAGACCATTTACGGAATTTTTGGCAGTATATTTCAACTTCATCTTGCCCCTGAGATAGGGACATCAAGGCTTTTTCCGCCTGAAGCTCTAAATGAGGTTCCTCATAAAGCAACCCCAAGGCCAGAAAAAACGCATCCACATTGAGCAACGCAGGATCCCCTGGAGCCAATGCAAAAGCCCAATCTTGAGGGTCGCCCCGGAGCAAGGAAATCACAATCCTGACCTGCTGAGCAGGATCTCCAGCAGAGCGAGATTTCAGGGACAAAAACAACTTGCAATTATTTTTGAAATTTTGAAAGCAAGATCTATTCCCCGAGAAAAATTCAGGCAAAGGAATTCTAGGTTCAGATATAGGAACATGAACAACAAAATCTTGTAAATTTTGAACTTTCGTGGTGAGATTATTCAAACCTGCAGCTAAACTCTGAATATCCATTTTAAACAGGTGAACACAGAGCTATTCCAGGATTAGAAGGAGAGAGAGAGAGGAAGGCTGCAATATAGGCAGACTTGCAAGTGATTCAATTGAAAGCACACTCAGAACTGAAGGAAAAAAAAAAAAAAAAATTTTCAGCAGACTTCTTTTTTCTCTCCTTTCTCTGCCAATTAATTTAACCCTTTGTGGTCCGGTCAAACTGTTATGGTTCTCAATGGCAAGAGAACATAGCCCAGCATACATAGGAACTAGCTCTTGGAAGGATGGAAACTTAAACTGACCATGAACTAAACCTGCCGCACAACTAACAGTAGCCGGGTAGCGTAGCCTGCGTTTTATCCCTAGACGCCCAGCGCCGGCCGGAGGACTAACTAATCCTGGCAGAGGAAAATATAGTCCTGGCTCACCTCTAGAGAAATTTCCCCGAAAGGCAGACAGAGGCCCCCACATATATTGGCGGTGATTTAAGATGAAAATGACAAACGTAGTATGAAAATAGGTTTAGCAAAATCGAGGTCCGCTTACTAGATAGCAGGAAGACAGAAAGGGTACTTTCATGGTCAGCTGAAAACCCTATCAATACACCATCCTGAAATTACTTTAAGACTCTAGTATTAACTCATAACATCAGAGTGGCAATTTCAGATCACAAGAGCTTTCCAGACACAGAAACGAAACTGCAGCTGTGAACTGGAACAAAATGCAAAAAACAAACAAGGACAAAAGTCCGACTTAGCTGGAAGTTGTCTGGGAGCAGGAACATGCACAGAAAGGCTTCTGATTACAATGTTGACCGGCATGGAAGTGACAGAGGAGCAAGGTTAAATAGCGACTCCCACATCCTGATGGGAACAGGTGAACAGAGGGGATGATGCACACAAGTTCAATTCCACCAGTGGCCACCGGGGGAGCCCAAAATCCAATTTCACAACAGGCACCCTTATCATTTTCTTGTTTAAAAAACTCCTACCTACTTTTTACTGACTTACTAAAGCACTTTTTTGGTTTTGTATCCTCATTGAGCTTTGAACTTCATAGACAGGTGTATGCAATCATGAGAAAAGCTACTTAAAGTGGCCACTTGCAAGTTGTTCTCCTGTTTGAATCTCCTCTGAAGAGTGGCATCATGGGCTCCTCAAAACAACTGTCAAATGATCTGAAAACAAAGATTATTCAACATAGTTGTTCAGGGGAAGGATACAAAAAGCTGTCTCAGAGATTTAACCTGTCAATTTCCACTGTGAGGAACATAGTAAGGAAATGGAAGAACACAGGTACAGCTCTTGTTAAGGCCAGAAGTGGCAGGCCAAGAAAAACATCAGAAAGGCAGAGAAGAAGAATGGTGAGATCAGTCAAGGACAATCCTCAGACCACCTCCAGAGAGCTGCAGCATCATCTTGCTGCAGATGGTGTCACTGTGCATTGGTCAACTATACAACGCACTTTGCACAAGGAGAAGCTGTATGGGAGAGTGATGCGAAAGAAGCCGTTTCTGCAAGCACGCCACAAACAGAGACGGCTGAGGTATGCAAAAGCACATTTGGAGAAGCCAATTTCTTTTTGGAAGAAGGTCCTGTGGACTGATGAAACCAAGATTAAGTTGTTTGGTCATACAAAAAGGCGTTATGCATGGTGGCAAAAAAACACAGTGCGTTGTATAGTTGACCGATGCACAGTGACACCATCTGCAGCAAGTTGATGCTGCAGCTCTCTGGAGGTGGTCTGAGGATTGTCCTTGACTGATCTCACCATTCTTCTTCTCTGCCTTTCTGATGTTTTTCTTGGCCTGCCACTTCTGGCCTTAACAAGAGCTGTACCTGTGTTCTTCCATTTCCTTACTATGTTCCTCACAGTGGAAATTGACAGGTTAAATCTCTGAGACAGCTTTTTGTATCCTTCCCCTGAACAGCTATGTTGAATAATCTTTGTTTTCAGATCATTTGACAGTTGTTTTGAGGAGCCCATGATGCCACTCTTCAGAGGAGATTCAAACAGGAGAACAACTTGCAAGTGGCCACTTTAAGTAGCTTTTCTCATGATTGCATACACCTGGCTATGAAGTTCAAAGCTCAATGAGGTTACAAAACCAAACAAACTGCTTTAGTAAGTCAGTAAAAAGTAGGTAGGAGTATTTAAAACAAGAAAATGATAAGGGTGCCCATACTTATGCACCTGTCAAATTTAGTTTGAATGCAGATTGCACATTTTCTGTTAGTACAATAAACCTCATTTCAAGGCAGAAACATTACTGTGTCCAACAGTTATTAGATATATGAAACTGAAATAGCTGTTGCAAAAAAAAACAATTTTTATAAAACATTAAGCTTAAGATTAATAGGTGTGCCCAAACTTTTTCATATAACTGTAAATACAGTACCACCACTTGCGGTTCAAATAATGTCACATACATTGACCAAATAATAGTTCCATGTATAATAACATGATTCATTATACATTGTTTAAAACTAGACAATCCATATTACTACTTATGGTGGTCTGAAAGAGGACTTGTCGCTTGCCATAAATATGTTTGCTTGTTTTTTTTTACCTGATGTAAACACCGCTATTGTCTGAATTTGAGGAAGTCTTTTTTTGCCCCTGCACCTTTCTTTCCCTGAGATATGGCCCCTTCTACTCTGTATATAAACGTAGTCTTTTTATTCAAGTGGGTGTGGTCCGTAAACTCTTCTCTGCGGGCTATCTTCTTGAGGAACTCGCCCACTTGGCTAACAAGACCAGATTTATATACTTGATCGAGGATGTCAGTAAGGCTTCCTTCACATGTCCTGGTCATTCCTGTACTGGAAAATCCATGGTCCGTGTGCCAACTGTAAGTACGTATGTGATATCCGCGTGACATTCGTGTGACATCCGAGTGTCTGTTTGCTGTCCGTGTTTCACATCCATGTGCAGTTCGTGTGTCTGTGTGACAAAAAATGGTGCTTTGGAAAAGCGGTACAATTCGAACTGATCCCAGGCACCAGCTGTTAAAGGCAGCTCTCATTATTGTTGCTTGGTTTCCTTGAGATCAGCATGACCGGGCAACAGTGATAGGAGTTGTAATCATCAGCAGCTGTGTACCTCCTGTGTAAAATAAAGAATTAATTAAAAAAAACGCGTGGGCTCCTGCACAATTTTATTATCCAGCATAGAGAAAGCCCACAGCGGATGGCTAATGTTAATAATCTGGGAAAAGGGACAATCTCCCAAAAGGTTCCCATGCCATTAATAACAGCTCACAGCTGTTTACTTAGTCTTTCCTGGTGAATTTACCGAGGACCCCAGAAAAAAATGACGTAGGGTCCCCCTAAAAATTCAAGCCAGCAAAGGCTACACAGACAGCTGTGAGTTGATATTAGCTGGTGCCTGGGAACAGAGTGAACTGTACCACTTCCTCCAAGGTGCTGGTACATGTCATGCTGATGACACACGTATGTCATTCGTGTGTCATCAGTATGCACATGTGCAGCATGCATTTTGTCTGTGCTGCTGCTAAAAAAACTGACCTGTCTGCTCGTTTTTCACACGCAGTCTGTGTGAAAAACTTAACATGTGCGCACCTCCATTGAACACAATTAGTGTGCATGTGTCTGTGTTTGTGGCCCCTAAAAAACTGACTGCATACGGACGCAAACAACGGTCATGTGAAAGGAGCCTAATGGAGCGTCACTGGAACAAAAAAAAAGATTCAGAACAGTAACATTTATATTAGATAAAAAAATACATATTTATAGCAAATGGCAGGTTCTCTTTAAACATCACATCACATCTCATGATCTCTCACATATTTTTTTTTTTTTACTTTTTTTATTAATTTTCAAAGCTTTCATGTGGCGAGACAATGCCTGAATATAAACTGATTCAAAATGACAATGGCATCAATTAAACAAAGAAACAAGAGCGAAGAACAGTACCCCCCTTAAGCCCACCATTATTATTGCCTGCTTTACAAAGGATGCGATTCACGAAGGAAACATGGGTGTTCAACCATGCGGAAGGTGAAAACAATACCAAGCTGTATATTTAAAACTGATGTATGGAGTGACGGATTGGTAATGAAAGGGTTTTAATAAAAGATTGTCATGTTCAAAAGAAACACAAGAAAGAGATAAGAAGGAGATATTACTACAAATGAGACTTTAAGAAACTGGATCTGAATGATTTTGAATATGGTAATACTTTTCTTAGTGGTAATGTCCTAGATCAGAGGTGTCAAACTGCATTCCTCGAGGGCCGCCAACAGGTCATTTTTCAGGATTTCCTTGTATTGCACAGGTGATAATTTAATCACCTGCACAGAATGATTCCAGCACCTTGTGGAATGCAATGGAAATCCTGAAAACAGTGCAGCGCCCCAGAGTCCTGGTCGTTGCAGTACTGTGGCTCCGCCACTAAGGGGAGCTATGGTACGTCTGATGGCACTGAAGGAGTTCATCTGACCAGGTATCACAGACACCAATACATTTCACAGCCGGGCCTCCAGGGGGAGCTAAGGGTTCTATTCATTAGGCCACTCCTCACATACTGGTAAAACTGGGGGTCAGGCAGGAAGTTAGATCAGAAGCTGACTGGGTTGGAACCAGGCAACACCTTGTGGCAGAGGGTGTTGTGGGGGAAGATTCGGTAGGGTCCCTGTCAGGGGTGGGATCCTGACAGAGGCCTGGCTACAGGAAGGAACGTCAAGGGACCGTGCCTGCTCAGCATAGCGGCGGTGCCCTAAGGAAGGATCAGAAGCGAGATATATTGTGCTGAGTGAGAAACGAGATCAAAGCAAGAAGGAGAATACCAGTAGGAGTCGTGCTGTAAGACCGAGGCAACATCCTACTGAGGCGCACAGCCGGCGGCCGGAACGCCGAGGAAGTATTTCTATATACAGCTTCAGGCAATACTTCAAACCTACGGCAGGACAGTCAGTCTCAGGCGGGCTGTCTCACCTAAATCATCTATGCAGTCTTGGGGGGCAACTTGTGGAGAGGGGCGACTCTAGGGTCCCGGAAGAGCTCCGAGCCTACTCGTCAAACGGGTGCCGTCCTAACCGTAACATCAGGGAGGGACGGAGGATTAGCAGAACATCATCTAATCGAGTTGTGAGGGAACTTAAGAAACAGACACAACAGTTGTGTGGACTTTCCGTAAGCACAGCAGGGAAGGACCGCAACACATAGCGCTAGCAGGTAGGCACAGATTTCCACCTGCAAAGAGAACTCTGGAGGTGCCATTGGACCGGCCGGACTTGCGCAGCCTGGTGAACCGTATTTCGGACTGAGGACTCAGAGATCTTCAGTAAAGAGGTAAAGAGACTGCACCCCTGTGTCATTGTTATTTACTGCGACCGGCACTGCACCGCAACACCGCACTACCACCATCCACTTCTATCATTCACTGTACGTCGCCTCCCCACCAGCAGGGTCACGGACCGGGCCTAGCCACCGTGACAACCCCAGAGCAGAGAATCAGAGGCCCGGTACCGGGCACCCCTCGGCCCTGCGGCAGTGGGGGGCGCTACAAACTTGGCGTCATGAACAGGATCTACTTAAGCCTGAAGAATCAGGTCATGTGTGCCTTAGAACTGTGATTTATTGTGCTTGAACTGTGTATTGCCACTTGCCGCCAAAAGTTCCCGCCAAAAGTCGCCGCCATTGCAGCACCACAGGGGGCGCAGAGGAAGAAGGAGGGCGTGCCATGGGAGGAGACTACCAAAGTGGCGCGAGAAGTAGCGCCCGCCCCCTCCGGCTCCTGCTGTGAGAAGATGACCTGCCCAGCAGCAGAGGAGAACCACCCCCTGATTTGCAACGGCGGGAATGAGCCGAAGACGGAGCTCGACCTAGGAGAAATGGCGGAGCCAAGTCCATGCGTTGCCGCCGAATGCCAGACAGCGACGATGAGCAGCAAGTGCCCGAGCAACGACGGAGTGATCCCGGCTTGCCCTCACCCGCCAGAAGCAGACTCGCGTCCTCCGCCGGTGAAGGATCTGAACTCCTGGGAGCCACCGATGGAGGAGCCGAGCCTACCTATCCCAACCACGGAGCCACATCCGGAGGCCATCTCGGGGAAGCCGCGGTCCGGGCTGCAGCCGATTCCAGTGTCCTTGTCAACGGAACAGATCGACATCGGTGGAATCACATCAGGCGCAGGTATGGACGGCGCCCCTACTCCCCCGGCCGGTTCTGCTCTCCCGTCCTATCCAGCACTCCTGACCGATCCCGCTCCGGCGACCGACCCTCATCCCAGTAAGAGCCGCCTCCTCTCGGCAGAGCTAGTGGTGTTACCCCCCGATGCAATGGGGAAGCTGGTACCACCGCTGCCGACCAGGATGGGAGAACCCATAGACGTGGGCCCAGACGGGGTGATTCTCCAGTGGGACACCCCCCGGATTGGGCCAGATGGAGCTCGGGAGGAAGGTTTCACCCTTGCTGTGCTTACCTGGGAACAATACAAACAATGTTTGATCCTACATTGGAAAAGACAAAAAGAGGCAGAATTAACTGACCCACCGAGAGTACAACAACAGCCTCTTGCGCGTGGTAGGAAAGACGTGGTAAAGCGGGGAACTGTGTTGGCCTTCCACCCGAAGAGGGGATGGGGCTCCATACAGGAACCGGGGCTACCAACTGACGTCTTCGTTACTAGTCACAACGTGAAAACTCCCTGCTGCAGCCGAGATGGTGACCCGTTGCAAAAGGGGGATCAGGTGACCTACACCCGTCATCGGAATGTGCAAGGATGGTACGCTCGGAATGTTCGCCGATGTGAACCTGAGGGGGCGTCATCTGTTACTTCAACTGGGATTGAACCAGATGTGGCAGACCTTACTACTATTGCCGCCGTACGTCTGATTGCAGCAACAGAGCTGGCGGCTAGAATTCGCCTTCAAATCCAGACATCAGGTGGTCTAACTGCACCCGAGGGACCAACTATTGACACTGGCACCGCATCAGTCGTGGACCAGAGGCCTGCGCAGTCCGGAGGTGTCCACTTTCGGCTGATGTCGTGCAACCTACTATGAGGATAAACCTCGGAAACCTGAAAATGTAAATAGTTAACTGTTCGCTTCCCTGCTTTTTGCTGCTTTAAACCCGTCTTGGGTTAACTCTTAACCCCTTTCTGTCATTAGACGTACTATTCCATCCATGTGGGGTGGGCCCTACTTCCCAAGGACGGAATAGTACGTCATACGCGATCGGCCGCGCTCTCGGGGGGAGCGCGGCTGATCGCGGCCGGGTGTCAGCTGACTATCGCAGCTGACATCCGGCACTATGTGCCAGGACCGGTCACGGACCGCCCCCGGCACATTAACCCCCGGCACACCGCGATCAAACATGATCGCGGTGTGCCGGCGGTATAGGGAAGCATCGCGCAGGGAGGGGGCTCCCTGCGGGCTTCCCTGAGACCCCCGGAGCAACGCGATGTGATCGCATTGCTCTGAGGGTCTCCTACCTCCCTCCTCGCCGCATGTCCCGGATCCAAGATGGCCGCGGCATCCGGGTCCTGCAGGGAGGGAGGTGGCTTACCGAGTGTCTGCTCAGAGCAGACACTTGGTAAGCCTGCAGCCCTGCACAGCAGATCGTCGATCTGACAGAGTGCTGTGCACACTGCCAGATCAATGATCTGTAATGTCCCCCCCTGGGACAAAGTAAAAAAGTTTAAAAAAAATGTCCACATGTGTAAAAAAAAAATAAAAAAATAATTCCTAAATAAATAAATTAAAAAAAAATATTATTCCCATAAATACATTTCTTTATCTAAATAAAAAAAATCAAACAATAAAAGTACACATATTTAGTATCGCCACGTCCGTAACGACCCCACCTATAAAACTTTATCACTAGTTAACCCCTTCAGTGAACACCGTAAAAAAAAAAAAAAAAAAACGAGGCAAAAAACAACGCTTTATTCTCATACCGCCAAACAAAAAGTGGAATAACACGCGATCAAAAAGACGGATATAAATAACCATGGTACCGCTAAAAACGTCATCTTGTCCCGCAAAAAACGAGCCGCCATACACCATCATGTGCGAAAAAATAAAAAAGTTATAGTCCTCAGAATAAAGCGATGCCAAAATAATTATTTTTTCTATAAAATAGCTTTTATCGTATAAAAGCGCCAAAATATAAAAAAATTATATAAATGAGGTATCGCTGTAATCGTACTGACCCGAAGAATAAAACTGCTTTATCAATTTTACCAAACGCGGAACGGTATAAACGCCTCCCCCAAAAGAAATTCATGAATAGCTGGTTTTTGGTCATTCTGCCTCACAAAAATCGGAATAAAAAGCGATCAAAAAAATATCCCGTGCCCGAACATGTTACCAATAAAAACGTCAACTCGTCCCACAAAAAACAAGACCTCACACGACTCTGTGGACTCAAATATGGAAAAATTATAGCTCTCAAAATGTGGTAACGCAAAAAATATTTTTTGCAATAAAAAGCGTCTTTCATGTGTGATGGCTGCCAATCATAAAAATCCGCTAAATAACCCGCTATAAAAGTAAATCAAACCCCCCTTTATCACCCGCTTAGTTAGGGAAAAATTAAAAAAATGTAAAAAATTTATTTATTTCCATTTTCCCATTAGGGTTAGGGCTAGGGTTAGGGTTAGGGCTAGAGTTGGGGCTAAAGTTACGGTTAGGGTTTAGATTACATTTACGGTTGGGATTAGGGTTGGGATTAGGGTTAGGGGTGTGTCTGGGTTAGAGGTGTGGTTAGGGTTACCATTGGGATTAGGGTTAGGGGTGTGTTTGGATTAGGGTTTCAGTTATAATTGGGGGGTTTCCACTGTTTAGGCACATCAGGGGCTCTCCAAACGTGACATGGCGTCCGATTTCATTTCCAGCCAATTCTGCGTTGAAAAAGTAAAACAGTGCTTCTTCCCTTCCAAGCTCTCCCGTGCGCCCAAACAGGGGTTTACCCCAACATATGGGGTATCAGCGTACTCGGAACACATTGGAGAACAACTTTTGGGGTCCAATTTCTCCTGTTACCCTTGGGAAAATACAAAACTAGGGGCTAAAAAATAATTTTTGTGGAAAAAAATTTTTTTTTTATTTGCATGGATCTGCGTTATAAACTGTAGTGAAACACTTGGGGGTTCAAAGCTCTCACAACACATCTAGATGAGTTCCTTAGGGGTTCTACTTTCCAAAATGGTGTCACTTGTGGGGGGTTTTACTGTTTAGGTACATTAGGGGCTCTGCAAACGCAATGTGACGCCTGCAGACCATTCCATCTAAGTCTGCATTCCAAATGGCGCTCCTTCCTTTCCGAGCCCTCCCATGCGCCCAAACGGTGGTTCCCCCCCACATATGGGGTATCAGCGTACTCAAGACAAATTGGACAACAACTTTTGGGGTCCAATTTCTCCTGTTACCATTGGGAAAATACAAAACTGGGGGCTAAAAAATAATTTTTTGGGGAAATTTTTTATTTTTTTTATCTTCACGGCTCTGCGTTCTAAACTGTAGTGAAACGCTTGGGGGTTCAAAGTTCTCACAACACAACTAGATAAGTTCCTTGGGGGGTCTAGTTTCCAATATTGCGTCACTTGTGGGGGGTTTATACTGTTTAGGTACATTAGGGGCTCTGCAAACGCAATGTGACGCCTGTAGACCAATCCATCTAAGTCTGCATTGCAAATGATGATCCTTCCCTTCCGAGCTCTGCCATGCGCTCAAACGGTGGTTCACCCCCAGATATCAGGTATCAGCGTACTCAGGACAAATTGGACAACAATATATAGGGTCCAATTTCTCCTGTTACCCTTGGAAAAATACAAAGCTGGGGGCTAAAAAATAATTTTTGTGGAAAAAAAATATTTTTTATTTGCACGGCTCTGCGTTATAAACTGTAGTGAAACACTTGGAGGTTCAAAGCTCTCACAACACATCTAGATGAGTTCCTTAGGGGGTCTACTTTCCAAAATGGTGTCACTTGTGGGGGGGTTTTACTGTTTAGGTACATTAGGGGCTCTGCAAACGCAATGTGATGCCTGCAGACCATTCCATCTAAGTCTGCATTCCAAATGGCGCTCCATCCCTTCCGAGCCCTCCCATGCGCCCAAATGGTGGTTCCCCCCCACATATGGGGTATCAGCGTACTCAGGAAAAATTGGACAACAACTATTGGGGTCCAATTTCTCCTGTTACCCTTGGGAAAATACAAAACTGGGGGCTAAAAAATAATTTTTGTGGGAAAAAAATTTTGTTTTATTTTTACGGCTCTGCATTATAAACTTCTGTGAAGCACTTGGTGGGTCAAAGTGCTCACCACAGCTCTAGATAAGTTCCTTAGGGGGTCTACTTTCCAAAATGGTGTCACTTGTGGGGGGGCTTCAATGTTTAGGCACATCAGTGGCTCTCCAAACGCAACATGGCGTCCCATCTCAATTCCTGTCAATTTTGCAGTGAAAAGTCAAACGGCGCTCCTTCCCTTCCGAGCTCTCCCATGCGCCCAAACAGTGGTTTACCCCCACATATGGGGTATCAGCGTACTCAGGACAAATTGTACAACAACTTTTGGGGTCCAATTTCTTCTCTTACCCTTGGGAAAATAAAAAATTGGGGGCGAAAAGATCATTTTTGTGAAAAAATATGATTTTTCATTTTTACGGTTCTGCATTATAAACTTCTGTGAAGCACTTGGTCGGTCAAAGTGCTCACCACACATCTAGATAAGTTCCTTAGGGGGTCTACTTTCCAAAATGGTGTCACTTGTGGGGGGTTTCAATGTTTAGGCACATCAGTGGCTCTCCAAACGCAACATGGCGTCCCATCTCAATTCCAGTCAATTTTGCATTGAAAAGTCAAATG
The DNA here is from genome assembly GCF_051348905.1 of Ranitomeya variabilis. NCBI lineage: Eukaryota > Metazoa > Chordata > Amphibia > Anura > Dendrobatidae > Ranitomeya > Ranitomeya variabilis. The sequence continues at coordinate 1,058,318,734 of NC_135233.1, forward strand.
GCGCTCCTTCGCTTCCGAGCTCTGTCATGCGCCCAAACAGTGGTTTACCCCTACATATGGAGTATCGGCGTACTCAGGACAAATTGTGTAACATCTTTTGGGGTCCATTTTTTCCTGTTACCCTTGGTAAAATAAAACAAATTGGAGCTGAAGTAAATTTTGTGTGAAAAAAAGTTAAATGTTCATTTTTATTTAAACATTCCAAAAATTCCTGTGAAACACCTGAAGGGTTAATAAACTTTTTTAATGTGGTTTTGAGCACCTTGAGGGGTGCAGTTTTTAGAATGGTGTCACACTTGGGTATTTTCTATCATATAGACCCCTCAAAATGACTTCAAATGAGATGTGGTCCCTAAAAAAAAATGGTGTTGTAAAAATGAGAAATTGCTGGTCAACTTTTAACCCTTATAACTCCCTAACAAAAAAAAATTTTGGTTCCAAAATGGTGCTGATGTAAAGTAGACATGTGGGAAATGTTACTTATTAAGTATTTTGTGTGACATATCACTGTGATTTAATTGCATAAAAATTCAAATTTGGAAAATTGCGAAATTTTCAAAATTTTCGCCAAATTTCCATTTTTTTCACAAATAAACGCAGGTAATATCAAATAAATTTTACCACTATCATGAAGTACAATATGTCACGAGAAAACAACGTCAGAATCACCAGGATCCATTGAAGCGTTCCAGAGTTATAACCTCATAAAGGGACAGTGGTCAGAATTGTAAAAATTGGCCCGGTCCATAACGTGCAAACCACCCTTGGGGGTGAAGGGGTTAAAGGGATCCCTTTGTTGACCCGGGATCCCTATTGTTTCTGCTTTTTGGATAGTTCCTATTTTCTTCTTTATTATCGAGAACTGCCGCAATCATGAACAGTGCATGATACAAACTGCTTGTAAATAGTTTGCACCTTCTTAAAGGTGCTCCCTACTGGTTTTACTTAAAGAGAGACTCTTTGCAAAGATACCGCACCGGAGCCTTTGCTGAGTATGGACTGGTAGCTTGAGAAGATGCGCTACCTCATAAAGACTTGGTCCCCTCTTAAAGGGGATGTTCACCTGTGTACTTACGAGTAATACTGCCTTAAAACAGTAAAGTGATAATGATGCCTTGAAAGAAAGTAATGCTGCTGATATGTACAAGTTATATGCAACTAACTTGTTGAAAGAAAGAAGTGTTTAATAATGTGTTCTGAGATAAAGTAATTATTGGAAAGGTGCAGTAGACCCGTAGGGGTAGACATGGAGTCCTGCATAAGTGAAAGTTAGAAGAAAGATGCAGTAGACCCGTAGGGGTAGACATAGTGTCCTGCATACATGTTAGTAAGAAAAGTAATGATGGAAGTTTAATGTTTGATAATGTTGATAGAAAAATGAGGACAGAAAGTGAACCCGTAGGGGTTAGTGGCGAGTCTGTTGTGACCCCAATGGCAGAGGGTCTCAGGAATAATGCTAAGTCTGTAAATACAGAAAACCAGCTCATAGGGCAGTGGTAACTGGGCTGACCATATAACTAATCCTAGCACCACAAATACCAGCAGCTGGGGAACGTTCCTACGTTGATCCTAGACGTCTCGCGCCAGCCGGAGAGCTAACTACCCCTAGAAGGGAAAAGAAAGACCTTTCTTGCCTCCAGAGGAAATACCCCAAAAAGTTGGATAGAAGCCCCCCACAAATAATAACGGTGAGGTAAGAGGAAAAGACAAACATAAGAATGAGCTAGGTATTTAGCAAAGAGAGGCCCACTAGCTAATAGCAGAATATAGAAAGATAACTTATATGGTCAGCAAAAAATCCTATCAAAAATATCCACACTGGAAATTCAAGAACCCCCGAACCGTCTAACGGCCCGGGGGGAGAACACCAGCCCCCTAGAGCTTCCAGCAAGGTCAGGAATCACATTTAGTACAAGCTGGACAAAAATGATAGCAAACAAATAATCCAAAAAAAACAAAGAAGCAAGACATAGCTTAATTTAGCACGAACCAGGACCAGCAAACAGGAGCAAACAGAATGTGTCTGATAACACCGATGCCAGGCACTGGACTAAGGTTCCAGGAGGTTTATATAGCAACACCCCTGAAGTAACGACCCAGCTGGGTGCAAACCGAGGGAAGGAAATCCCAGAGTCATATCACTAGTAACCACTAGAGGGAGCCAAAAAAGTCTAATTCACAACAGTACCCCCCCCTTAAGGAGGGGTCACCGAACCCTCACCAAGACCACCAGGGCGATCAGGATGAGCAGCGTGAAAGGCACGAACTAAATCGGCCACATGCACATCAGAGGCAACCACCCAGGAATTATCCTCCTGACCATAACCCTTCCACTTGACCAAATACTGAAGCCTCCGCCTGGAGAGACGAGAATCCAAGATCTTCTCCACCACGTACTCCAACTCGCCCTCAACCAACACCGGAGCAGGAGGCTCAGCAGAAGGAACCACAGGCACAACGTGGCGTCGCAACAAAGACCTATGGAACACGTTGTGAATGGCAAACGAAACCGGAAGATCCAAGCGAAAGGACACTGGATTAAGGATTTCCAATATCTTGTAAGGACCGATGAAGCGAGGCTTAAATTTAGGAGAAGAGACCTTCATAGGAACAAATCGAGAAGACAGCCACACCAAATCCCCAACACGAAGTCGGGGACCCACACCGCGGCGGCGGTTGGCAAAACGCTGAGCCTTCTCCTGTGACAATTTTAAGTTGTCCACCACATGATTCCAGATCTGCTGCAACCTATCCACCACAGAATCTACTCCAGGACAGTCAGAAGGCTCCACATGTCCCGAGGAAAAACGAGGATGGAAACCAGAGTTGCAGAAAAATGGTGAAACCAAAGTAGCGGAACTAGCCCGATTATTTAGGGCAAACTCAGCCAACGGCAAGAAGGTCACCCAATCATCCTGATCTGCCGAAACAAAACACCTCAAGTAAGCTTCCAGAGTCTGATTAGTTCGCTCAGTTTGTCCATTAGTCTGAGGATGAAAGGCAGACGAGAACGATAAATCAATGCCCATCCTAGCACAAAAGGATCGCCAGAACCTGGAAACAAACTGGGATCCTCTGTCAGACACAATATTCTCAGGAATGCCGTGTAAACGAACCACATTCTGAAGAAACACAGGAACCAGATCGGAAGAGGAAGGCAGCTTAGACAAAGGCACCAAATGGACCATTTTTGAAAAGCGATCACATACCACCCAGATGACAGACATACCCCGAGACACCGGGAGATCAGAAATGAAATCCATGGAAATATGTGTCCAAGGCCTCTTCGGGACAGGCAAGGGCAAGAGCAACCCGCTGGCACGGGAACAGCAAGGCTTAGCTCGAGCACAAGTCCCACAGGACTGCACAAATGACCGTACATCCCGTGACAAGGAAGGCCACCAAAATGACCTAGCCACCAGATCTCTGGTGCCAAAAATTCCCAGATGACCTGCCAACACCGAGGAATGAACCTCGGAAATGACTCTGCTGGTCCACTTATCAGGAACAAACAGTCTGTCAGGTGGACAAGAGTCAGGTCTACCAGCTTGAAATCTCTGCAACACACGTCGCAAATCAGGAGAAATGGCTGACAAAATAACTCCTTCTTTAAGAATACCAACAGGTTCTGTGACTCCAGGAGAGTCAGGCACAAAGCTCCTTGAAAGAGCATCAGCTTTCACATTCTTTGAACCTGGTAAATACGAGACCACAAAGTCAAAACGGGAGAAAAACAATGACCAGCGGGCCTGTCTAGGATTCAAGCGTTTAGCAGACTCGAGATACATCAAATTTTTGTGATCAGTCAAGACCACCACACGATGCTTAGCACCCTCGAGCCAATGATGCCACTCCTCAAATGCCCACTTCATGGCCAGTAATTCCCGATTGCCAACATCATAATTCCGCTCAGCAGGCGAAAACTTCCTAGAGAAGAAAGCACATGGTCTCATTACCGAGCAACCAGGGCCTCTCTGTGACAAAACGGCCCCTGCCCCAATCTCAGAAGCATCCACCTCGACCTGAAAGGGAAGTGAGACATCAGGCTGGCACAAAACAGGCGCCGAAGTAAACCGGCGCTTCAACTCCTGGAACGCCTCCACGGCTGCAGGAGCCCAGTTAGCAACATCAGAACCTTTCTTGGTCATATCCGTCAAAGGTTTAACAACGCTAGAAAAATTAGCGATAAAACGACGGTAGAAGTTAGCAAAACCCAAGAACTTCTGAAGACTCTTAACTGACGTGGGTTGAGTCCACTCATGAATAGCTCGGACCTTGACTGGGTCCATCTCCACAGCAGAAGGGGAAAAAATAAACCCCAAAAAGGGAACTTTCTGTACTCCAAAGAGACACTTTGAGCCTTTAACAAACAAGGCATTCTCACGCAAAACCTGAAACACCATCCTGACCTGCTCCACATGTGAGTCCCAATCTTCAGAGAAAACCAGAATATCGTCCAGATAAACAATCATAAATTTATCCAGATACTTCCGGAAAATATCATGCATAAAGGACTGAAATACTGAGGGAGCATTAGAAAGCCCAAAAGGCATCACCAAGTACTCAAAATGACCTTCGGGCGTATTAAATGCAGTCTTCCATTCATCACCTTGCTTAATGCGCACAAGGTTGTACGCACCACGAAGATCTATCTTGGTGAACCACTTGGCACCCTTAATCCGGGCAAACAAGTCCGACAAGAGAGGCAAAGGATACTGAAATTTTACAGTGATTTTATTCAGTAGCCGATAGTCAATACAAGGTCTCAAAGATCCGTCCTTCTTGGCCACAAAAAAGAATCCCGCACCAAGAGGGGAAGAGGATGGACGGATATGCCCCTTCTCCAGAGACTCCTTGATATATGAACGCATTGCGGCATGCTCAGGTACTGACAGATTAAATAATCTTCCCTTAGGAAATTTACTACCTGGAATCAAATCTATGGCGCAGTCACAGTCCCTATGAGGAGGCAGAGCACTGGATCTGGACTCACTGAATACATCCTGATAATCAGACAAATACTCAGGAACTTCCGAAGGAGTAGAGGAAGCAATAGACACCGGCGGGGAATCAGTATGAATTCCCTGACAGCCCCAACTTGACACAGACATTGCCTTCCAATCCAGGACTGGATTGTGGGTCTGTAACCATGGCAGACCCAAAACGACCAAATCATGCATTTTATGCAGAACAAGAAAACGAATCACCTCCCGATGTTCAGGAGTCATGCACATGGTCACCTGCGTCCAAAACTGCGGTTTATTTTCTGCCAATGGCGTAGCATCAATACCTCTAAGAGGAACAGGATTTACTAACGGTTCAAGAACAAAACCACAGCGCTTGGCAAATGACAGATCCATAAGACTCAGGGCGGCACCTGAATCCACAAACGCCATAACAGGGTAAGAAGACAAAGAGCAAATTAAAGTCACAGACAAAATAAATTTAGGTTGCAAATTACCAATGGTGACAGGACTAACAACCCTTGTTAGGCGTTTAGAGCATGCTGATATAATATGTGTAGAATCACCACAGTAAAAACACAACCCATTCTGACGTCTATGATTTTTCCGTTCATTTCTAGTCTGAATTCTATCACATTGCATTAAATCAGGTGTTTGTTCAGACAACACCACCATAGGATTAGCGGTTTTGCGCTCCCGCAAACGCCGGTCAATTTGAATAGCAAGCGCCATAGAATCATTCAGACTTGTAGGAATGGGGAAACCCACCATCACATTCTTAATGGCTTCAGAAAGGCCATTTCTGAAATTTGCGGCCAGAGCACACTCATTCCACTGAGTAAGCACGGACCATTTCCGAAATTTTTGGCAATACACTTCAGCTTCATCCTGACCCTGAGAAATAGCCAGCAAGGCTTTTTCTGCCTGAATTTCAAGATTGGGTTCCTCGTAAAGCAATCCGAGCGCCAGAAAAAACGCATCAATATTCGCCAATGCCGGATCTCCTGGCGCTAGCGAGAAAGCCCAATCCTGAGGGTCGCCCCGCAAAAAAGAAATAACAATTTTAACTTGCTGAGCTGAATCTCCAGATGAACGGGGTCTCAGAGAAAGAAACAATTTACAATTATTCTTGAAATTCCTAAACCTAAATCGATCTCCAGAAAACAATTCCGGAATAGGTATTTTAGGTTCAGACATAGGACTACTGGTAACAAAATCTTGTATACCCTGCACACGAGCTGCCAGCTGGTCAACACTTGTAATCAAGGTCTGCACATTCATGTCTGCAGCAAGCACACGCCACTCAAAGGTAAAGGGGAGGAAGAGAAGGAAAGAAAAAAAACAAAAAAACCTCAGAATTTCCTTTCTTATTATCCCACTTCTGCAATGCTTTAAACATTCAATGTTGGCCTGGCATACTGTTGTGACCCCAATGGCAGAGGGTCTCAGGAATAATGCTAAGTCTGTAAATACAGAAAACCAGCTCATAGGGCAGTGGTAACTGGGCTGACCATATAACTAATCCTAGCACCACAAATACCAGCAGCCGGGGAACGTTCCTACGTTGATCCTAGACGTCTCGCGCCAGCCGGAGAGCTAACTGTCATGATTCCCAATGGCAGGGACATGGGCAAAAACGGACTAGCTCTAGGAAGATGGTATCTCAGGTAACCGCGATGCTGAACCTAACACGCAAATAAAAGTAGCCAGGGGGTGTGCCTACGTTGTATCCCTAGACACCTCGCGCCAGCCGGAGAGCTAACTACCCCTATAAGAGGAATACACAGACCTGGCTTGCCTCCAGGGAAACCCCAAAAGTTATAGTAGCCCCCCACATGTAATAACGGTTAGGTAAGAGGAAAACACAAACGCAGTATGAATATAGATTCAGCAAAGTGAGGCCCTCTGACTAGATAGATGAAAATACAAAAGAGGACTTCGCGGTTACCTCAAAACCCTAAGCAGCCATCCTGAAACTACCTTAACTCCGTTATCAACTCATGACACCGGAGTAGTAATTTCAGATCACTAGAGCTTCCAGCAGCACGAGAAATATAAATGCATGCTGGACAAAACAAACACAAAAATCCAAAGATTTCAACTTAGCTGAATTGCAGACTTGGAACAGGTAGCAAGCAACAGAGATGCTCTGGTAACATTGATTGCCGGCACTAGAGTGACTGAGAAGCCAGACTAAATAGGAAACTCCCAATTTCCTGATGAAAACAGTTGCACTGGAAACACAAGACCAAAGTCAACCAGTACCACCAGTAGCCACCAGAGGGAGCCAAAAACAGAATTCACAACAGTACCCCCCCTTAAGGAGGGGGCACCGAACCCTCATGAGAACCACCAGGGCGATCTGGATGCGCCCTATGAAAGGTGTGAACCAAATCAGAGGCATGAACATCAGAGGCAGTCACCCAAGAATTATCCTCCTGACCGTATCCCTTCCATTTAACCAGATATTGAAGTCTCCGTCTGGAAATACGAGAGTCCAAAATCTTCTCCACAACATACTCCAATTCACCCTCCACCAGCACAGGAGCAGGAGGCTCAACAGAAGGAACAACCGGTACCTCGTACCTCCGCAACAACGACCTATGGAAAACATTATGAATGGTGAAAGATGCTGGAAGGTCCAAACGAAAAGATACAGGATTAAGAATCTCCAAAATCCTATAAGGACCTATGAACCGAGGTTTGAACCTAGGAGAAGAGACCTTCATAGGGACAAAACGAGAAGACAACCACACCAAGTCTCCAACACGGAGATGATGACCCACACGACGATGACGATTAGCAAACTGCTGAGTCTTCTCCTGAGACAACTTCGAATTGTCCACCACATGACTCCAAATCCGGTGCAGTCTATCCACCACAGAATCCACTCCAGGACAATCCGAAGACTCCACCTGACCAGACGAAAAACGACGGTGAAACCCTGAATTGCAAAAGAAAGGAGAAACCAGAGTAGCAGAACTGGCCCGATTATTGAGGGCAAACTCTGCCAACGGCAAAAAGGTGACCCAATCATCCTGATCAGCAGACACAAAACACCTCAAATACGTCTCCAAGGTCTGATTAGTTCGCTCCGTCTGGCCATTAGTCTGAGGATGGAACGCAGATGAAAAAGACAAATCAATGCCCATCCTGGCACAGAACGCTCGCCAGAACCTAGACACAAATTGAGATCCTCTGTCAGACACGATGTTTTCCGGGATACCATGTAAGCGAACCACATTCTGAAAAAATAAAGGAACCAACTCCGATGAAGAAGGCAATTTGGGCAAGGGTACCAAATGAACCATCTTAGAAAAACGGTCACACACCACCCAAATGACGGACATTTTCTGAGAAACCGGGAGATCCGAGATAAAGTCCATAGAGATGTGCGTCCATGGCCTCTTCGGAATAGGCAAGGACAACAACAATCCACTAGCCCGAGAACAGCAAGGCTTGGCTCGAGCACAAACATCACAAGACTGTACAAAGGTACGCACATCCCGAGACAGGGAAGGCCACCAGAAGGACCTGGCCACCAAATCTCTGGTACCAAAAATTCCAGGGTGGCCCGCCAACACAGAAGAATGAACCTCTGAGATGACTCTACTGGTCCAATCTGGAACAAACAATCTCCCAGACGGACAACGATCAGGCCTATCAGTCTGAAACTCCTGCAAAGCACGTCGCAAGTTTGGGGAGACAGCAGACAAAATCACTCCATCCTTAAGGATGCCCGTAGGCTCAGAATCACCAGAGGAGTCAGGCTCAAAACTCCTAGAAAGAGCATCTGCCTTCACATTTTTCGAGCCCGGCAAGTATGAAACCACAAAATTAAACCGAGAGAAAAACAATAACCAGCGCGCCTGTCTAGGATTCAGACGCCTGGCGGACTCAAGGTAAATCAGATTCTTGTGATCAGTCAAGACCACCACCTGATGTCTAGCACCCTCAAGCCAATGACGCCACTCCTCAAATGCCCACTTCATAGCCAAGAGCTCCCGATTACCGACATCATAATTTCGCTCGGCGGGCGAAAACTTTCGAGAGAAAAATGCACATGGTCTCATCACTGAGCAATCGGGACTTTTCTGCGACAAAACCGCCCCCGCTCCAATCTCGGAAGCATCAACCTCAACCTGAAAAGGGAGCGAAACATCAGGCTGGCGCAAAACAGGGGCAGAAGAAAAGCGGCGCTTAAGCTCCCGAAAGGCCTCCACAGCCGCAGAGGACCAATTGGCAACATCAGCACCCTTCTTAGTCAAATCAGTCAGAGGTTTAGCAACACTTGAAAACCCAGTTATAAATCGACGATAGAAATTAGCAAAGCCCAAGAACTTCTGAAGACTCTTCAGGGAAGTAGGCTGCGTCCAATCACAAATAGCCCAAACCTTGACAGGATCCATCTCAACAGAAGAAGGGGAAAAAATATACCCCAAAAAGGAGATCTTCTGAACCCCAAAGATACACTTTGAACCCTTTACAAACAGAGAATTGGACCGCAAAACCTGAAAAACCTTCCTAACCTGTTGAACATGCGACTCCCAGTCATCCGAAAAAATCAAAATATCATCCAAATACACAATCATAAATTTATCCAGGTATTTACGGAAAATATCGTGCATAAAGGACTGAAAGACTGAAGGAGCATTAGAAAGACCAAAAGGCATTACCAAATACTCAAAATGGCCCTCGGGCGTATTAAATGCAGTTTTCCACTCATCTCCCTGCTTGATCCGCACCAAATTATACGCACCCCGAAGATCAACCTTAGAGAACCACTTTGCCCCTTTAATACGAGCAAATAAATCAGTCAGTAGTGGCAAAGGATACTGGTATTTGACTGTAATCTTATTCAACAGGCGATAATCAATACAGGGCCTCAGGGAGCCATCTTTTTTACCCACGAAAAAAAAACCTGCTCCTAAAGGGGATGAGGATGGACGGATATGTCCCTTTTCCAAGGACTCCTTAATATACTCTCGCATAGCAGCATGCTCAGGCACAGATAGATTGAACAAACGACCCTTGGGAAACTTGCTGCCCGGAATCAAGTCTATAGCACAATCGCAATCCCGGTGAGGGGGGAGAGAACTAAGTTTAGGCTCCTCAAAAACATCACCATAATCAGACAAAAATGCCGGAATTTCAGAGGGAGTAGATGAAGCAATGGAAACCAAAGGTACTTCCCCATGAGCCCCCTGACATCCCCAGCTTAACACAGACATTGTTTTCCAGTCAAGGACTGGATTATGAGTTTGCAACCATGGCAATCCAAGCACTAAGACATCATGCAAGTTATGCAACACAAGGAAGCGAATCACCTCCCGATGGTCAGGAGTCATACACATAGTCACTTGTGTCCAGAACTGTGGTTTATTCCTAGCCAAAGGTGTGGAGTCGATACCCTTCAGAGGGATAGGAACTTCCAAAGGCTCTAGGCTAAACCCACAACGTCTGGCAAAGGACCAATCCATAAGACTCAAGGAAGCGCCAGAATCCACATAGGCATCCACAGTAATAGTTGATAATGAACAGATCAAAGTTACAGACAAAATAAACTTAGACTGTAAGGTGCCAATTGCAAAAGACTTATCAACCTTTTTTGTGCGTTTAGAGCATGCTGATATAACATGAGCAGAATCACCACAGTAGAAGCACAACCCATTTTTACGCCTATAATTCTGCCGTTCACTTCTGGACAGAATTCTATCACATTGCATAATCTCCGGTGCCTGCTCAGAAGACACCGCCAAATGGTGCACAGGTTTGCGCCCCCGCAAACGCCGATCAATCTGAATAGCCATAGTCATGGATTCATTCAGACCTGTGGGCGTAGGAAACCCCACCATGACATCTTTAACGGCGTCAGAGAGACCTTCTCTGAAATTCGCCGCCAGGGCGCACTCATTCCACTGAGTAAGCACAGACCATTTTCGAAATTTTTGACAATATACTTCAGCTTCATCATGCCCTTGAGAGAGGGCTAGCAAGGCCTTTTCAGCCTGAATCTCCAAATTAGGTTCCTCATAGAGCAACCCCAGTGCCAGAAAAAACGCATCCACATTGAGCAGCGCAGGATCCCCTGGTGCCAATGCAAATGCCCAATTCTGGGGGTCACCCCGCAACAAGGCAATAACAATTTTAACCTGCTGAGCGGGGTCTCCAGCGGAACGAGATCTCAGAGAAAGATACAATTTACAATTGTGCTTAAAATTCAAAAAGCGAGATCTATCTCCAGAAAAGAACTCAGGTATAGGGATCTTGGGTTCAGACATAGGAGCATGTATCACATAGTCTTGGATATTTTGAACCTTAGAGGCAAGAGTATTAAGATTAGAAGCTAAACTCTGGATATCCATTTCTCAACAGCAGAGATCTGAGCCATTCAGGGGTTAAGAGGAGAGAAAACAAAACAAAAAAAAACAAAACAGCAGATTGCAATTATGGCTAGACAGAACCTCTGAATAAAAAAAAAAAAAGTGTCAGAAACTTCTTTTTTTTTTCTCTCCTTCTTTAGCCAATACCTTTAATACATTATGGCCGGCAATACTGTCATGATTCCCAATGGCAGGGACATGGGCAAAAATAGCAAGCGCCATAGAATCATTCAGACTTGTAGGAATGGGGAAACCCACCATCACATTCTTAATGGCTTCAGAAAGGCCATTTCTGAAATTTGCGGCCAGAGCACACTCATTCCACTGAGTAAGCACGGACCATTTCCGAAATTTTTGGCAATACACTTCAGCTTCATCCTGACCCTGAGAAATAGCCAGCAAGGCATTTTCTGCCTGAATTTCAAGATTGGGTTCCTCGTAAAGCAATCCGAGCGCCAGAAAAAACGCATCAATATTCGCCAATGCCGGATCTCCTGGCGCTAGCGAGAAAGCCCAATCCTGAGGGTCGCCCCGCAAAAAAGAAATAACAATTTTAACTTGCTGAGCTGAATCTCCAGATGAACGTGGTCTCAGAGAAAGAAACAATTTACAATTATTCTTGAAATTCCTAAACCTAAATCGATCTCCAGAAAACAATTCCGGAATAGGTATTTTAGGTTCAGACATAGGACTACTGGTAACAAAATCTTGTATACCCTGCACACGAGCTGCCAGCTGGTCAACACTTGTAATCAAGGTCTGCACATTCATGTCTGCAGCAAGCACACGCCACTCAAAGGTAAAGGGGAGGAAGAGAAGGAAAGAAAAAAAACAAAAAAACCTCAGAATTTCCTTTCTTATTATCCCACTTCTGCAATGCTTTAAACATTCAATGTTGGCCTGGCATACTGTTGTGACCCCAATGGCAGAGGGTCTCAGGAATAATGCTAAGTCTGTAAATACAGAAAACCAGCTCATAGGGCAGTGGTAACTGGGCTGACCATATAACTAATCCTAGCACCACAAATACCAGCAGCCGGGGAACGTTCCTACGTTGATCCTAGACGTCTCGCGCCAGCCGGAGAGCTAACTGTCATGATTCCCAATGGCAGGGACATGGGCAAAAACGGACTAGCTCTAGGAAGATGGTATCTCAGGTAACCGCGATGCTGAACCTAACACGCAAATAAAAGTAGCCAGGGGGTGTGCCTACGTTGTATCCCTAGACACCTCGCGCCAGCCGGAGAGCTAACTACCCCTATAAGAGGAATACACAGACCTGGCTTGCCTCCAGGGAAACCCCAAAAGTTATAGTAGCCCCCCACATGTAATAACGGTTAGGTAAGAGGAAAACACAAACGCAGTATGAATATAGATTCAGCAAAGTGAGGCCCTCTGACTAGATAGATGAAAATACAAAAGAGGACTTCGCGGTTACCTCAAAACCCTAAGCAGCCATCCTGAAACTACCTTAACTCCGTTATCAACTCATGACACCGGAGTAGTAATTTCAGATCACTAGAGCTTCCAGCAGCACGAGAAATATAAATGCATGCTGGACAAAACAAACACAAAAATCCAAAGATTTCAACTTAGCTGAATTGCAGACTTGGAACAGGTAGCAAGCAACAGAGATGCTCTGGTAACATTGATTGCTGGCACTAGAGTGACTGAGAAGCCAGACTAAATAGGAAACTCCCAATTTCCTGATGAAAACAGGTGCACTGGAACCACAAGACCAAAGTCAACCAGTACCACCAGTAGCCACCAGAGGGAGCCAAAAACAGAATTCACAACAGCTAACTACCCCTAGAAGGGAAAAGAAAGACCTTTCTTGCCTCCAGAGGAAATACCCCAAAAAGTTGGATAGAAGCCCCCCACAAATAATAACGGTGAGGTAAGAGGAAAAGACAAACATAAGAATGAGCTAGGTATTTAGCAAAGAGAGGCCCACTAGCTAATAGCAGAATATAGAAAGATAACTTATATGGTCAGCAAAAAATCCTATCAAAAATATCCACACTGGAAATTCAAGAACCCCCGAACCGTCTAACGGCCCGGGGGGAGAACACCAGCCCCCTAGAGCTTCCAGCAAGGTCAGGAATCACATTTAGTACAAGCTGGACAAAAATGATAGCAAACAAATAATCCAAAAAAAACAAAGAAGCAAGACTTAGCTTAATTTAGCACGAACCAGGACAAGCAAACAGGAGCAAACAGAATGTGTCTGATAACACCGATGCCAGGCACTGGACTAAGGTTCCAGGAGGTTTATATAGCAACACCCCTGAAGTAACGACCCAGCTGGGTGCAAACCGAGGGAAGGAAATCCCAGAGTCATATCACTAGTAACCACTAGAGGGAGCCAACAAAGTCTAATTCACAACACGAGTCCTCCTTAGAGCCATATAGAGATGGCTCAGTGATTTCAAACTGAAAGTAATGTTATGTTCTATACTGTGTATAGTAGTTGAAAAGGCAGTAGGCCCGGGCTGAAAGGGGCGGTCCTGTAAAGAAAGGAGAGGCAGTAGGTCTGGAGCCGTTAGGACAGGCGGTCCTGCAGATTTAAAGAAGGAGAATGCATAAAGTTAATAGCCTTATAATGTGTTATAAGAAGGTCTTTAGTGGATTTAGAGTGTGCATCCTTAAAGGCAATGTTAAATTATTGTTCAACAATTTTGCACCAAGTAGAATACCCGGTTGGGTAACAGGAGTTGTTTATAGCCTGTAATTTATAATATTTAACCATGTTTGTAACGTTCAAGTGTCCTCACCTCCCATAAAGGGAAGCTCTGTTCAAATATGCTTATTGTCATTGCACTCAACAAAAATTGTATGTCTTTTTGCTAACCTGTATTGTTGTTTTCTTCCCAGTCCAGGAGTACTGGATGTAACCGGGGGGGAGTGCAGTGCCCCAGAGTCCTGGTCGTTGCAGTACTGTGGCTCCGCCACTAAGGGGAGCTATAGTACGTCTGATGGCACTGAAGGAGTTCATCTGACCAGGTATCACAGACACCAATACATTTCACAGCCGGGCCTCCAGGGGGAGCTAAGGGTTCTATTCATTAGGCCACTCCTCACATACTGGTAAAACTGGGGGTCAGGCAGGAAGTTAGAGAGAAAGCTGACTGGGTTGGAACCAGGCAACACCTTGTGGCAGAGGGTGTTGTGGGAGAAGATTCGGTAGGGTCCCTGTCAGGGGTGGGATCCTGACAGAGGCCTGGCTACAGGAAGGAACGTCAAGGGACCGTGCCTGCTCAGCATAGCGGCGGTGCCCTAAGGAAGGATCAGAAGCGAGATATATTGTGCTGAGTGAGAAACGAGATCAAAGCAAGAAGGAGGATACCAGTAGGAGTCGTGCTGTAAGACCGAGGCAACATCCTACTGAGGCGCACAGCCGGCGGCCGGAACGCCGAGGAAGTATTTCTATATACAGCTTCAGGCAATACTTCAAACCTACGGCAGGACAGTCAGTCTCAGGCGGGCTGTCTCACCTAAATCACCTATGCAGTCTTGGGGGGCAACTTGTGGAGAGGGGCGACTCTAGGGTCCCGGAAGAGCTCCGAGCCTACCTGTCAAACGGGTGCCGTCCTAACCGTAACATCAGGGAGGGACGGAGGATTAGCAGAACATCATCTAATCGAGTTGTGAGGGAACTTAAGAAACAGACACAACAGTTGTTGGGACTTTCCGTAAGCACAGCAGGGAAGGACCGCAACACATAGCGCTAGCAGGTAGGCACAGATTTCCACCTGCAAAGAGAACTCTGGAGGTGCCATTGGAACGGCCGGACTTGCGCAGCCTGGTGAACCGTATTCCGGACTGAGGACTCAGAGATCTTCAGTAAAGAGGTAAAGAGACTGCACCCCTGTGTCATTGTTATTTACTGCAACCGGCACTGCACCGCAACACCGCACTACCACCATCCACTTCTATCATTCACTGTACGTCGCCTCCCCACCAGCAGGGTCACGGACCGGGCCTAGCCACCGTGACAACCCCAGAGCAGAGACTCAGAGGCCCGGTACCGGGTACCCCTCGGCCCTGCGGCAGTGGGGGGCGCTACAAACTGACCTGTTGGCGGCCCTCGAGGAATGCAGTTTGACACCTCTGTCCTAGATAAAAAAGGTGCCTGCCAGACCTTCCAAAGTTGGCTTTTATGACCTGCTGGAAATATGATGTATTGCGAGGCATCGAATTCTGTCAGACATCCAGAGGGACCTAAGCCCGTTCCTCGTTGGCAAGAACTAAAGATGAGCAAATAAATTTGCAAGACCCTGATCCAGTGGCCAAGTCAGTAGCCCATGGCTGCTTAACAGGACCCTGCTAGACATTAGCTTCTGACAGAGACCCTGAGGAATGTTAGCTCATTCCTAGTCGGCAAGAAACAAAGATAAGCAAATACGTTTGCAAGATCCTTATCCAGTGGCCAAGTCACTGGTCCATGACTGCTTAACTGGACCTGTCTGCACACTGACTCCTACCAGATGGCATTCCGTGCTCCTCTTTTGACTAGCCAGTCAGGAGAAACATCATTGTTGTGGCATGACACGCACAATGATTTGTAGATCCCTTTTAGGATCCTGCAATGGTCCATATAGTAAAATAGATAAGATAAGCAAATAAAACACCGGACTCTAGTCCAACCGCCAGGTCACTATTTTGTGGCCATTGGATGGAATCCTGGTGAACTGCTTCCTACATGCCGGCATCCCTGACTCCTCTTTTGCTCAGAAGGCATGACCATCTCTAGCAATGACCTCTAGTTAACTAATATGGTTTTAAAAAAAAGTGTTAAAAAAATTAAGAGAAGAGATCCCCTTCTTCCACAAACAAGAAAAACGATAAAAAAAATTGAAGATACAACAGGAAGCAGAGTTCACAAGTTCAAAGTTGCAGAAACACAGGCTATACTACTGGATGTGGCAGAAAGAGGAGGCTGTCACCAGCTGTAACTAAATATCTGAAAAGGCAAGTGGTCAAAAAATCCTCGGGTGACTGCAAAAGACCTGCAGTGAGATATGGTGCCAGCAGATACTGAGGTATTAATTCGCATTAAGGGCTTGTTCACACGACTGTATACAAATTGTTTGCAGTTTGATCCAGAAAGCTCGGACAATTGTTTTCTCAGTTGTCATCCGTGTATGTACAATCCGTTTTTTTACAGCAGCATCTATTAATCATTTACAAGACCACATACCATTTCCTATGTTAAAGAATTGTATCTGTAAATATTTGATACTATAATGTGGCTCTGTATGGCATCCAATTTTTTTTACGCACCCATGGACTTGAATGGTTGAGTCTCATCTGATTTACAGAAGAAACTAATGAGAAAACAAATCCAGAAAATCACCTTGTCTGATTTGGCAAGATTTACTTTGCAAATTATGGTGGAAAATAAGTATTTGGTCATTAACAAAAGTTCATCTTAATATTTTGTTATACAGTATATACACTCACTGGCCACTTTATTAGGTACACCTGTCCAACTTCTTGTTAACACTTAATTTCTAAACAGCCAATCACATGGCGGCAACTCAGTGCATTTAGGCATGTAGACATGGTCAAGACAATCTCCTGCAGTTCAAACCGAGCATCAGTATGGGGAAGAAAGGTGATTTGAGTGCCTTTGAACGTGGCATGGTTGTTGGTGCCAGAAGGGCTGGTCTGAGTATTTCAGAAACTGCTGATCTACTGGGATTTTCACGCACAACCATCTCTAGGGTTTACAGAGAATGGTCCGAAAAAGAAAAAAAATCCAGTGAGCGGCAGTTCTGTGGGCAGAAATGCCTTGTTGATGCCAGAGGTCAGAGGAGAATGGGCAGACTGGTTCGAGCTGATAGAAAGGCAACAGTGACTCAAATCGCCACCCGTTACAACCAAGGTAGGCCTAAGAGCATCTCTGAACGCACAGTGCGTCGGACTTTGAGGCAGATGGGCTACAGCAGCAGAAGACCACACCGGGTACCACTCCTTTCAGCTAAGAACAGGAAACTGAGGCTACAATTTGTACAAGCTCATCGAAATTGGACAGTAGAAGATTGGAAAAACGTTGCTTGGTCTGATGAGTCTCGATTTCTGCTGCGACATTCGGATGGTAGGGTCAGAATTTGGCGTAAACAACATGAAAGCATGGATCCATCCTGCCTTGTATGGAGCATCTTTGGGATGTGCAGCCGACAAATCTGCGGCAACTGTGTGATGCCATCATGTCAATATGGACCAAAATCTCTGAGGAATGCTTCCAGCACCTTGTTGAATCTATGCCACTAAGAATTGAGGCAGTTCTGAAGGCAAAAGGGGGTCCAACCCGTTACTAGCATGGTGTACCTAATAAAGTGGCCGGTGAGTGTATATCCTTTGTTGGCAATGACAGAGGTCAAACGTTTTCTGAAAGTCTTCACAAGGTTGGCACACACTGTTGGTGGTATTTTGGCCCATTCCTCCATGCAGATCTCCTCTAGAGCAGTGATGTTTTGGGCCTGTCGCTGGGCAACATGGACTTTCAACTCCCTCCAAAGGTTTTCTATGGGGTTGAGATCTGGAGACTGGCTATGCCACTCCAGGACCTTCATGTGCTTCTTACAAAGCCACTCCTTTGTTGCCCTGGCGGTGTGCTTTTGATCATTATCATGCTGAAAGACCCATCCACATTTCATCTTCAATGCCCTTGCTGATGGAAGGAGGTTTGCACTCAAAATCTCACCATACATGGCCCCATTCATTCTTTCATGTATACGGATCAGTTGTTCTGGTCCCTTTGCAGAGAAACAGCGCAAAAGCATGATTTTGCCACCCCCATGCTTCACAGTAGGTATGGTGTTCTTTGGATGCAAATCAGCATTCTGTCCCCTCCAAACACGACAAGTTTTGTTTCTACCAAACAATTCTACTTTGGTTTCATCAGACCATATGACATTCTCCCAATACTCTTCTGGATAATACAAATGCTCTCTAGCAAACTTCAGACGGGCCAGGACATGTACTGGCTTAAGCACGTGGACATGTCTGGCACTGCAGGATCTGAATCTCTGGCGGCGTAGTGTGTTACTGATGGTAGCCTTTGTTATGGTGGTCCCAGCTCTGTGCAGGTCATTCACTAGGTCCCCCTGTGTGGTTCTGGGATTTTTGCTCACCATTCTTGTGATCATTTTGACCCCACAGGGTGAGATATTGCATGGAGCCTCAGATTGAGGGAGATTATCAGTGGTCTTGTATGTCTTCCATTTTCTTATTATTGCTCCCACAGTTGATTTCACCAAGCTGTTTGCCTATTGCAGATTCAGTCTTCCCAGCCTGGTGCAGGGCTACAATTTTGTTTCTGGTGTCCTTCGACAGCTCTTTGGTCTTCACCATAGTGGAGTTTGGAGTGTGACTGAGGTTGTGGACAGTTGTCTTTTATACTGATAACAAGTTCAAACAGGTGCCATTCCTACAGGTAATGAGTGAAGGACAGAGAAGCCTCTTAAAGAAGTTGTTACTGGTCTGTGAGAGCCAGAAATCTTGCATGTTTTTAGGTGACCAAATACTTATTTTCCACCAAAATTTGCTAAGTAAATCTTGCAAAATCAGACAAGGTGATTTTCTGGATTTGTTTTCTCATTTTGACTCTCATAGTTGTGGTCTACCTATGATGTCAATCACAGGCATCTCTCATTTTTCTAAGTGTGAGAACTTGCACAATTGGTGGCTGACTAAATACTTTTTTCCCCACTGTATCTATCATCTATTATCTATCTATTATCTATTATCTATCTATCTACCGTATATACTCGAGTATAAGCTGAGATTTTCAGCCCATTTTTTTGGGCTGAAAGTGCCCTTCTCCGCTTATCCTCGAGTCGTTGTCCCAGGAGCGGCAGCTGTCTAATCATACTTACCTGCTACCGGCGCATCTCTGCATGTCCCTGCTTCTCCGGCACCCGCAGCTCTTCCTGTGCTCAGCGGTCACGTGGTGCCTCTCATTAATGAATATGGACGCTATTCATTACTTTAATGAGCAGTACGATGTGACCGCTGAACATAGGAAGAAGCTGCCGGTGCCCGGAGACAATCTGTCAGGGAGAAGCTGCCAGGGACCGCCCCGGGAGGGTGAGCATTGTGCGATATTCAACTGTCCCTGTTCCACCACTGCGCGCCGCTCCGTCTTACGCATCCTCTGCCTGTGACATTCAGGTTAGAGGGCGCGATGACATCTTTAGTATGCGTGCAGCCCTCTGCCTCAACTGTCACTTTGGAGGACGTGGAAGACGGAGCAGCGTGCAGCGGTTGAACGGGGACAGGTGAATATCGCAACTGCTGGTGTCCCCACCTGCTCAGGACAAGAGGTGAGTATGTCATTTTTTTATTGCAGCAGCAGCATATGGGGCAAATGTTTCTATGGAACATCTTATGGGGCCATAATCAACCTTAATGCAGCATCATATGGGGCACATTTTCTATGGAGCATCTTATGGGGCCATAATCAACCTTTATGCAGCATTGAATGGGGCACATTTTCTATGGGGCATCTTATGGGGCTATAATCAACCTTTATGCAGCATTATATGGGGCACATTTTCTATGGGGCATCTTATGGGGCCATAATCAACCTTTATGCAGCATTATATGGGGTACATTTTCTATGGAGCATCTTATGGGCCCATCATAAACTTTATGGCGCATTATATGGGGCATATTTTATTACGGAGCATCTTATGGGGCCCATCATGAAGTTTATGGAGCATTATATGGGGTGTATTTTGTATGGAGCATCTTATGGGGCCCATCATGAACTTTATGGAGCATTATATGGGGCGTATTTTGTATGGAGCATCTTATGGGGCCCATCATGAACTTTATGGAGCATTATATGGGGCTCCTGATTCAATATGGATATTCAAAAACACTTAACCTACTTATGTCTCAATTAATTTTACTTTTATTGGTATCTATTTTTATTTTTGAAATTTACCAGTAGCTGCTGCATTTCCCACCCTAGGCTTATACTCGAGTGATTAAGTTTTCTTAGTTTTTTGTGGCAAAATTAGGGTCGGCTTATACTCGAGTATATACGGTATCTATCTATCTATCATCTATCTATCTATTATCTATCTATCTATCTATCTATCTATCATCTATCTAACCATCTATCTCCCATTTAGCTATCAACAGAACTACATTTTGGATTCCAACACAATCATCTCTTTTTTATTATTTGACCTTGTATCATTTATTTGCCAACATTTCATTTCCCCTGTGTTTTACGCTCCTTACTTTTTCTTTGTAACCTTTCTTCATTTTTTTTCTCTCCGCTATCCCTCCTTGGCCTTACTACAATTTCATAAGCACTGCTAAATACTTTGGGAAATGGTCTACATGGAAGATCCTATTTGAAACAAAATTACTTTCCTATCTATCTTGACTTCAAGAGGAATTTAAACATTCTCGGATTGAAAAGCTAATGCATTTTGAAGGCAGTAAATAATAGATTTATTATTGTAGAAACAGTTCAAACAATTTCTAAAAGATTGTACTGAAAAGCAATAATAATGTTGGTCAAGCTTCTGCAAAACTGTCCTTGCGGTAAAATTCTGGTATACTCACATGCTTATGTTCTATAAACAAGTTTTTACAACTTTTTCACCCACAGATGTTACTGTCCTATTTAAAGGGAATCTTTCACCAGACCAGGGGCTGAGATCCTGATTCCAGTGATGTGTCATTTTATTGGGTGTTGCAGTTTTGGTTAATTTTCTCTTCTGCAGATCTAGTGGTTCTCTGAGCAAAACTTACCTTTATTAGTAAATGAACTCAAGTCCAAAAGGTGAGGATAAAAAACATGAAATATTGTCACATAGATTTCATAGTCAGTGAGCTGTATCACACCAGAAATGCGTTGTTTGCCTATCCGCTCTGTCGGCTCTTTGATTAGATTGTTTAACCATGCTGTTGGCTCTTTGACTAGATTGCTTAGCCACGCTGTCGGCTCTTTGACTTGATTGTTTAGCCATGCTGTTGGCTCTTTGACTTGATTGTCTAGCCACGCTGTCAGCTCTTTGACTTGATTGCTTAGCCACGCTGTCGGCTCTTTGACTTGATTGCTTAGCCACGCTGTCGGCTCTTTGACTTGATTGTTTAGCCATGCTGTTGGCTCTTTGACTTGATTGTCTAGCCACTCTGTCGACTCTTTGACTTGATTGCTTAGCCATGCTGTTGGCTCTTTGACTAGATTGTTTAGCCATGCTGTCGGCTCTTTGACTAGATTGTTTATCCACGCTGTCGGCTTTTTGACTAGATTGTTTTTCCAAGCTGTCGGCTTTTTGACTAGACTGTTTAGCCACACTGTCGGCTCTCTGACTATGAAGCTTATACAACAATTTCATGGTTTTCATCTTCATCTTTTGGACTTGAGTTCATTCACTAATAAAAGCAAGTTTTATCCCGTGAAGCTGGATTCCTCCTTTTTAACATATTAAGGGACATGCAGATTTGGTGCATTTCACTTCAAAATTATGCAATTTAAGACTGCCATTTGAAACTCAAGTCTTAATAAATTCCCCCCATATTGTTTCTTGCTCTGGAAGATCTGTTCTTAATCAAACAAACCCATTGATTTGGATGGGCATTCGATAATACCTAATGTCCCCTGCGGAGGTGCTGTAGGGAAATTGAACACTTGACAATTTGCTCCATGATTACAGCTGACGACTGAGGGTCTAAGAAGGGAGTACACAATTAGGATTGTCCAGCAATGGAAATATGGAATATGCTTATTTTTTTACATGTTATTATTTTTGTATGTTTGCATTGTTTTAGAGTTTTTAAACTTTTTATTTAGTACATTTCACTTTTTTTTTAGCCCAAATTAGCAACCTGAACCTCTGATTGTTTCTACTATATACTGTTTCCCTGTTTCTCAGCATTGCAGTGTACAGTACAAACAATGATCTCCTTCCTATTAAGCCCAACCTGTAACCAGGTATCACAGTAGCATGAAAGTGGTAGCGATGGGGCCCTTCAGCAGACTCCTAGCTGCCAAGCAAACCCATTGGTATTGTCGCGCGGTGAAGAAGGGATTGGAGCGATGGGCACCGGATCGGCCGTCCCACCGATATTGCGCCACTTAAATGCTGCTGTCAGAGATTTACAGTAAGTGGTTATACTCCGTATAACACAGCCGGTACCTGCCCACACACCCGCACACTCACGAGGACATAGTACTACAATCTGGGAAGGCAAAGGGTTAAAGTAAATTCTAGGAGATATACTGCTTTCACCCTGCCTGATGGTCAGCAGACATTTAGACTGATTTTTGGTGCCAAAATTTTCTGTGTCTTAAGTGACTCCCCTTTCCAGCAAGCCAAGCCCCTTTCCAGTAAGCCATGCCCCTTTCCAGCAAACCAATCCCCTTTCCAGTAAGCCATGCCCCTTTCCAGCAAGCCATGCCCCTTTCCAGTAAGCCATGCCCCTTTCCAGTAAGCCACACTGTTTTTCCGACCAAAATATGTATGAAGCAATTAAAAGCATTGGCTGCTCTTATAGTATGTATGACCCATTGTGTTCAATATTTTTCAAATTTGTGTCTTCATCCGTCAAAATTTATTAAAAAAAATCAGGGCAGATGTTGCTCAGAAAATAATCCAACTAATAGGTTGTATTATCCCAGGCAAATGTGTCTAAAGATGGGTCAAATTTGTCACCCAGCAGGAACCACTGTGATAAATGTGTTCTTTGTACAGACCATCTAGTCTGTGCTCATAAAGCTCATAAGCTCCCTCTAGTGGTAGCTCCAGACAGATACAATTTTATTAATTAAAGGAACTGTCTACCTCTCTGAACCTTTTTTTTTTTTTACTTAAAATTATTTATTTTTGGGGTAAAATATTCTTTGCAGTTTGATTTTGCACCATTTCCGTTCTACATCCTCTGTGTGGCACAGTATTGCTGGCTGCAGTATGAGTTATCTGGGAATCCATTGGTTAGCCCACTATAATGATCTGATGGGACGTTTGTAGCTGTTTTCTCTGTGCTTTTCTGAGCTCCTCACTGCTGATTTATAATTAAAGTTAAATGTGCATTTAAAAAAAAAATGGGCAGGAGGTTCTTAGGTAACATTTTGATCAAAGTGCATAGTATGCCCATTGCCATCTCATGGTGACCTCTGTAGTGGGTCCGTACTCTATTAAAGGGGTTGTCTGGTCCAAATCAATAAGCCTGTAGTCACTCTGTGTGACTGAAGACTTATAAATCCCCCCAGCACACGCACAGCATACTCTTGGCTAGTGGGCATGGCCTCGATCCATAGACATGTATTGAGCAGAGGCTGTGCCCCATCCAGTGGGTGTGTCCAACTAGAGGGTGTGGCCTCGATCCATACAAGTCTATGGAGTAAGGCCACGCCCACTGACCAGAAATATGTATAATACATACATAGCTTCCGGTCACGGGTCGGAAACGGGCGAATCCCCGCCGTTCACAGTGTGTGTGCTGGGGAGATTCATAAGTCTTCAGTCACACAGAGTGACTGTAGATTTATTGATTTGGACCGGACAACTCCTTTAAGGGTAATGCTGCGACTAGGGACCGCAAGATATCCCAACAACATCCCTGCTGTCAAACAAAGCCCCATGGGATTCTTGGCCACTCTATCCCACAGGCACCGCTCCATGGCAACAATGGCCACTGTCACCCAGCATCGATGCCAAGTGAACTCATCGCAAAAACTCACCTTTTTATGTTGACTTTAAAGACCATTGGAACAAATTAAAGGATTCTTGGTACCAAGGAAAGCAAAGCAAGGTGGAACAGATAAATATGCCGTCACAGTAGAGATAAAGTAATTGGTGCCAATTTATCAAACAAATAGTTTGGAATGTGCCAATTTGTTATTTGGGACTTTGACTTTTTTTGACTTGATCCGCTTATTTTTGCAGAGTTTAGCTGGGAGGGGGCATCACTGAGCGCAGCTGACAGATAAAACATTTTATGTCACAAAAAGTAGTGTAAAGTATGTCAGGAACGTTCTCCAGCCAATGGCTGCGCAAAGATGCACCAAGATCATTAGGGGGCTCAGTTTTCTACTCCTCTTAATAAATGTGGAAAATCTTAATAACTTACTTAACTGCAACAAAACATTATTATATTTCATTATTTATATTAAAAATGATTGTTGTCACTGCTCTACTACACCAGTGATCACTGTTCTAGCTCTGCTACACCAGTAATCACTGTTCCTGCTCTGCTACACCTGTAATCTCTGTTCCTGCTCTGCTACACCACTAATCGCTGTTCCAGCTTTGCTACACCTGTAATCGCTGTTCCAGCTCTGCTACACCAGTAATCACTGTTCCAGCTCTGCTACACCAGTAATCACTGCTCCAGCTCTGCTACACCACTAATCGCTGTTCCAGCTCTGCTACACCAGCAATTGCTGTTCCAGCTCTGCTACACCAGTAATCGCTGTTCTAGCTCTGCTACAACAATAATTGCTGTTCCAGCTCTGCTACACCACTAATTGCTGTTCTAGCTCTGCTACAACAATAATTGCTGTTCCAGCTCTGCTACACCTGTAATCGCTGTTCTAGCTCTGCTACACCAGTAATTGCTGTTCTAGCTCTGCTACACCAGTAATTGTTGCTCCAGCTCTGCTACACCTGTAATCGCTGTTCTAGCTCTGCTACACCAGTAATCGCTGTTCTAGCTCTGCTACACCAGTAATCGCTCTTCCAGCTCTGCTACACCTGTAATCGCTGTTCCAGCTCTGCTACACCAGTAATCGCTGTTCCAGCTCTGCTACACCAGTAATCTCTGTTCTAGCTCTGCTACACCTGTAATCGCTGTTCTAGCTCTCCTACACCAGTAATCGCTGTTCCAGCTCTGCTACACCTGTAATCGCTGTTCCAGCTCTGCTACACCAGTAATCGCTGTTCCAGCTCTGCTACACCAGTAATCGCTGTTCTAGCTCTGCTACACCAGTAATCGCTGTTCCAGCTCTGCTACACCTGTAATCGCTGTTCCAGCTCTGCAAATTCTGCAATTTCTGTTCCAGCTCTGTAACATCAGTTATCGCGATTCCTACTCTACTACTTCAGTCATTGCTGTCCTAGCTCTGTACATCTGATATTGTTATTTCAGCTCTGCTACATCAGTCATAGCTCTACTAATTCAGTTATCACTATTCCAATTCTGTTACATCACTAATCTCTGTCCCAGCTCTGCTACATCAGTCATCCCTATGATAGCTCTACCACTTCAGTTTTCACTGTGCCAGCTCTGCTACATCTACATAACCCAGCATTTTTCAGCTCCACTACTGCAGTTACTGTTGTTTCAGCACTGTTACATCAGTCACCATTGCTCCATATTGTTTGCCCTCCTGCACTGGCACCACCTGTCTGTGCTGCATGAGAAATGGTCATCTGAATCAGAGGCTTTAAGGATCCATCTCAGCAGGTGTATTATTTTCTGAGGAAGCATTCCCCTTAGGGTCCAGCATAGGGCTGTCATGGCATGCTCCGATTTGTAGTTTTGCAATAGGAAGATGTCAATGCTATATGTGTCTAAATGGGGCCACCTAGTGGCTGTGATCTGCATTTCAGGTCTGTATAGACTTGCTAGCATTTTGTGGTAATGTATTACATTTATATACTGAGAACTTGGAGGACCTAACGACGACCTGTCATCAGATCAAAAGTGGCCGGTGTTTACGCTTATTTAATTCCTCCCGCTCACCCTGAGTATTTTTTTTTTAAATACACCATATGGTTCCAGAAATATGGGTCTTTTTAGTTATGGCTAAGTCCTATTGTCTTTCCAACAAGGCGTGGCTCACAGGGTAATAATGCAGTGCAGCCTAAAGACACACCCCCGAGGATCCTGTTAGCACCGCCCTCTTAGTGAAGATCATAAAAATTAGCAACAAATAAAGAGGCTCGTATCTCTGGAACGTTTGGTGGACAAAAAGCTAATTATAGTAGCTAGAATAAAATAAAGTCAAAAACTGTATCGTCCGTATCGTCACATTTGACCGATTTATCTCGCAGTCATTCTGTCCAAGATCCTACATCACTGTACATTATATATATTGTTCTTGCATTGCTCTGTACATCCACAACCAGAAGGACGACAAATCTGTTTAACTCTGAAAGTAACCACTGTCAGCTTATGAGCAGGGAGACGCTCCTTCCCTCTCTGCCTGCTAGATGGCGCTGTGGAATATGAAATGGATATAGCAGCCGTGAATCCCGCCGGCTCTGCTGAACTTCAGTCATTTACCGGGGAAAATATTTGTATGATTTTTTTAATAAATGCACATTTTGGGTGAATGCTAATGAAAATTATATGTAGAAAAGTTATTCAGTGTGTAGTGTAAATATATCAAGGCAAGTTACAAAAAAAACTTCTTTGCTTAGGGGATTTGCTGCTCAGTTATGTATATATATATATATATATATATATATATATATATATATATATATATGTGTATATATATATATATATATATATATATATATATATATATATATATATATATATATATATATATATATATATATATACAGGTGCCAGGTGCTTCTCACAAAATTAGAATATCATCAAAAAGTTAATTTATTTCAGTTCTTCAATGCAAAAAGTGAAACTCACATACAGTCATTAAAAACAGAGTGATCTATTTCAAGTATTTATTTCTATTAATGTTAATGATTGTGGCTTACAGCCAATGAAAACCCAAACATCATTATCTCGGTAAATTAGAATAATTAGGAAAAACACCTGAAAAGGCTTCCTAAGCATTTAAAAGGTCCCTTAGTCTGTTTCAGTAGCTCCACAATCATGGGGAAGACTGCTGACTGACAGATGTCCAGAAGGCAGTCATTGACACACTCCACAAGGAGGGGAAGCCACAAAAGGTCATTGCTAAAGAATCTGGCTGTTCACAGCATATCCTGTGTATGTATCCAAGCATATTAATGGAAAGTTGAGTGGAAGGAAAAAGTGTGGTAGAAAAAGGTGCATAAGCGACCGGGATAACCGCAGCCTTGAAAGGATTGTTAAGAAAAGGCCATTTAAAAATTTGAGAGAGATTCAGAAGGAGTGGACTGCTGCTGGAGTCATTGCTTCAAGAGCCACCACACACAGACGTATCCAGGACATGGTCTACAAGTGTCACATTCCTTGTGTCAGCCACTCATGACCAATACACAACGCCAGAAGCTTCTTACCTGGGCCAAGGAGAAAAAGAACCGGACTGTTGTCAGTGGTCCAAGGTGTTGTTTTCAGATGAAAGTAAATTTTGCATTTCATTTGGAAATCAAGGTCCCAGAGTCAGAAGGAAGAGTGGAGAGGCCACAATCCAAGATGCTGGAGGTCTAGTGTGAAGTCTCCACAATCAGTGATGGTTTGGGGAGCCATGTCATCTGCTGGTGTAGGTCCACTGTGTTTTATCAAGACCAAAGTCAGTGCAGGTGTCTACCAGGAAATTTTAGAGCACTTCCTATTTCCCTCTGCCGACAAGCTCTTTGGAGATGGAAATTTCATTCTCCAGCAGGACTTGGCACCTGTCCACACTGCCAAAAGTACCAATACTTGGTTTACAAACAACAGTATCACTGGGCTTGATTGGCAGCAAACTCGCCTGACCTTAACCCTATAGAGAATCTATGGGGTATTTGTTAGCAGCGGGTTGATCAGCGTGATGTCCACAACGAGCAACAGAGAATGTTCATTTATTAAGAACTAAGAACATTCAGCATACAACATGAGAACAGGATCAATCTGGTTTCTGAGAGAGAGATATGCTGTTACTTTCAGTTTCAATTCCACACACAAGAAATGTGCTCACAGGGAAGGAGGAGGAGGAGCATCCTGTCTGTACATGAGGACTCCTTTTTTTTTTAAAACTTTGTTAACAGATGAACAATATGCATGCAGACATAAAAATCACATCATATTAAACAAACAATAGTTGTTGCAATACATACAGATCAATATGCATTAGGCCAACACCCCCACTCAACAACTACTTATTCTGTCAGTCCCATAGTGGTTCTCAGTTCTTGGAACCTAGGTCGTGGCAATGGCTTGGTCAAAATATCAGCTAACATTTTATCAGTTTCACAATAAACAAACTGAATTATGCCACGGTCTATTAAGTCACGTAGATGATGACATCTGACGTCGATGTGCTTAGTTCTAGCACTGATCTTTTCACTGCATGAAAGTTTAATGCATTCTTGGTTGTCCTCATACATCACTGTTGGCTGAGTTAACGGTTTACCAAGATCATCCATCAGTTGTCTTAGCCAAATGATCTCCTGACTTGCATAGGCTGCGGACACATACTCAGCTTCTGTAGATGACAAAGCAACAGATACTTGTTTTCTACTAGACCAGGAGATTGTTGTTGTTGCTTCATCTGGACTACTGGCATAATGTCATGAAACTTGGGGGACACAAAGTTTTCATCAAACACTACATCTTTACTTATTGTGACCTTGTTTGTCTCTGGGTGTAGAATTCTATAACCTTTCTGGGTTTCACTGTAGCCTACCAGGATGCCTTCCTTGGCATGAGATTCCCACTTAGTTCGTTTTTCTTTGGGAACATGTGCAAATGCTTTACTTCCGAAAATCCTTATGTGTTGTAGTTTTGGTTTTGTACCATTCCATTGCTCAAATGGAGTTTTCTCTGTCGCTTTACTTGGTAGTCTGTTCTGAAGATAACAAGCCATCATAATAGCTTCGCCCCAATATACTGTAGGCAAATTTGCATCAAATAACATACTCCTTGCGCTTTCACAGTGTCCGGTTCCTTCTTTCTGCTACACCATTTTGCTCAGGGTTGTATGGTACAGTAGTTTGAAATATGATTCCATTTTTCTTTAAAATGCTCTGGGTTTCATTACTTGTATACTCGTTTCCATTATCTGCACGTAAAGTTTTTGGCATTCTTCCAAACTTGTTATGTACTTCAGCTAGATATATTCCAAGTTTCTCTGGAACTTCATTTTTGCTGTGAAGTAAATAGACAACTGTATATCTTGAATTGTCATCAATAAATGTAATAAAATATCTCTTCTTTCCAGGGGTCTGAGTACGCATTGGACCACAGATATTCGTGTGTACTAAATCTAGTGGTTGTTCTGTTCTTGTAGTACTTTTCTTAGGAAAGGCCTTTCTGGACATTTTCCCTTTAATACAGCTGGAACACTTCATTGTCTGATTACATGAATCAATTGTAATATTGTCAGCTAATTGTTCTTGAAATAACTTTCTTATTGCTTCTGGGTCTCTATGCGCAAGCCGCCTGTGCCATACATGAATACAGTTGTTGTGCAGTTCTTGCTTGGCTGTGCATGCACACTCTTTACATTTCAACTGATACAGTTCATCTCTGATTTTTCCTTTTGCTAATGTGTGACCCTCTTTTGAGATGATGCAGCTATCTTCCTTAAATGTAACTTCATTACCCTGTTTTGTGAGCTTTTTCACAGATAACAGATTACTTTCAAGACTAGGCACATATAGTACATCTTTTACATGAATCCTTCTACTTTGTGTTGCAGAGATGTTACAATCAATGTAACCGTCTCCTATGCCTTCTGAGTTCATGCACTGACCGTTCGCCATTATCACTTTCTCTGACTTATTTTGGTTAAGCTTAGTAAAGAAGTCTCTGTCATTGGTCATGTGACTGGTTGCACCAGAATCTATACACCATGCATGCTTTGATTTAAATGCATTGACTGATGTGAATGCAGCTTCAGTATTCAATGAATCATTGCTTTCAGATACAGCACTCTTAACTCTCTGTTGACTGTTTTGCTTTTTCAGCTGATTCATTTTAGCTTTCCAGACTCTGCATTCAGCCTTTAAATGACCTGGCTTCTTGCATACAAAACATTCACGTGTCTCTTTAGGGTGGTTTCTGCTGGTGGGCACACCCTGTGTTTGTAAAGCAGTTTCCTTGTTACATGTTTTGCTGCTCACATTTTCAGCTTTTCTCTTATATTCATCTACAAGCTTTCCTCTGACGTACTCCAATGTAAGCTCATCATCTGGGCGTGCATCTAATGCTGTTACAAGCGTATCATAGCTTTCTGGGAGACCACTAAGTAATAGTGCTGCTACATGGAAGTCCTTCATATCTTCCCCAATGCCCCGCAGGTGCTCTACAGTCTCTAGAGTATTTCTAATGTAGTCCTGCATGTCCTGGTCATTGTGTAGCTTAGACTGATACAGCTTTCTCATTAGATACAGTTTATTACTTAAATTTATTCTCTCATGTACTTTCTGCAACTGCTCCCACATTTCCTTTGCAGATTCACACTTGCACACATGCACAATCTGATCATCCTCTATACTGAGTGATATGGTACTCTGTGCTTTCTGATCCATTTCTAGCCATTCCTGTGGTACTGGGTCAGGCTTAGGCTCCTGAGTGTATTTCCACGTACCTTCTCTTATCAGCAGCATCTTCACCTTGAATTTCCAGGATTGCTAGTTCTGGTTATTCAGGCTTGGCACTGTAAACTTTGTTGAGTTGCTGCTGGCGGCCATTTTACTTCTTCTCAGTTTGCTGTTGTCTTTCTATCTCTGTGCTCTGCAGGTTTGGGATTGCTTTGACTTCTGGGCCCATAACCTGTTAGCAGCGGGTTAATCAGCGTGATGTCCACAACGAGCAACAGAGAATGTTCATTTATTAAGAACTAAGAACATTCAGCATACAACATGAGAACAGGATCAATCTGGTATCTGAGAGAGAGATATGCTGTTACTTTCAGTTTCAATTCCACACACAAGAAATGTGCTCACAGGGAAGGAGGAGGAGGAGCATCCTGTCTGTACATGAGGACTCCTTTTTTTTTTTTTTTAAACTTTGTTAACAGATGAACAATATGCATGCAGACATAAAAATCACATCATATTAAACAAACAATAGTTGTTGCAATACATACAGATCAATATGCATTAGGCCAACAGTATTGTCAAGAGGAAGATGAGACACCAGACCCAACAATGTAGATGAGCTGAAGGCTGCTATCAAAGCAACCTGGGCTTCCATAACACCTCAGCAGTGCCACAGGCTGATCGCCTCCATGTCATACAGCATTGATGCAGTAACTGATGCAAAAGGAGCCACTACCAAGTATTGAGTGCATTTACTGAACATACATTTCAGTAGGCCAACATTTCAGATTTTAAAATCATTTTTCAAGCTGATGTTATAAAGTATTCTAATTTACTGAGATAATGACTTTTGGGTCATTGCAGTCAATGATTGGACTGAGATCCATGGACAACTAGAGAGACAGGTGTGTAATGATTGCAGTCACAGAGGGTGAGACCGCGACCAGGCCCGTGCGTTAGGTGGGCCCACCAACACCAATTTCACCTAGATATGTGTCCTTGGATGCACTTTCAGGTGACATGTATTGTAGGGTAGAGACTTGCCAGCTCCCTGAGCTGCAATACACGCTACCGGTCAGTCAAAGGCTGGTAGCTGGCATCGACTTGCCATTGATTTGAGGCACATGGCAGTGACGTCATGCACTGCCCATGCCAACACGCCAAAGTCAGCTGGCTATAGCAGAGGACGTGGGAAGGTAAGAATAATCTTTACTTTCTATTTAAAATGTGCTGGAGAATAACTTAAGTGTCCCAGAATGGGGGGCATTATACCACAATGGGGGACATTATACTAGAATGGGGGACAATATACCAGAATGGGAGACATTATACCAGAATGGGGGGCATTATACTAGAATAGGGGACAATATACCATAATGGGGGGCATTAAACAAGAATGGGGGGCATTATACCATAATGGGGGACAATATACCAGAATGGGGGACATTATACCAGAATGGTTACAATATGCCAGAATGGGTGTAATTTTGGAATGGGTCAGAGAATAAGGTAAAAGGACCCCTAAAGTACCTCCTCCCCCTTTTCACCAAAAAATACCAGCACAGGTAAAAAAAAAAAAATGATGTACTTTAGGGGTGAGGCTCAACAGAGAGTGTGGCAGTTTGATTTCAATTAAAGTGTCCATCATTTGGCAGAAAAAGAAGCACTCCTTCTCCCTCTCCTCCTCCTAGCAAAATTGTTATCCTCTTAATATATTGCAGTCATTATATTATACAACACTGTGTACTTACATTTGCTCATTTTACCCTTCTACCCAGTTAATTCTTCTCTTTTCCATTAGGTCTATGACATCATGTGATTAAAAACTAATGAGCTGAATCCTTCTAAGTCAGCCCCATATATAATTGTATCTCACGGATCTACAACTCCCAGTATGTCCTTAACAATTGTAAAGAGAGGTTGAGAGTTGTTTTGGGGCACCCCAGGAGTCCAGTTGCCACAGTGGCATTGCCTCCCTTACAGGGAGTAATGTCATGCCTGGAAGCAAGGAGGAGTCCCCTTACCAGGTGTCAGTAGGAGAGAAGTAGAGCAGAACCTTGGGAGTGGTGCTGTGATTAAATTCGCCAGAGCTGAGCGCTAGAAACGGATAATGGAGTCCGTGGTTGCGTGGGTACTGAAGTCCCGGCAGCTAAATCCGGATGGCTGGAGCTGCCTGCCATGTGGGCAATGGTTAGTTTTTATAAAAAACAGAGAGAGACAGTGAGTTAGCAGCAGGAGGGTGAGCTGTTAGGCAGCAAGGAAAAAGGAAGGCCTCCATACCTACCTGGCCAGGTGTTTCCAAAAATTGCATCTAGGCTGCCCAGTTCTCCATTATGATCTGTTACCAGTACTCCGGTCTGTACTATCAACCATCAAGTAAAGGAAAAGAAAACTACAGCCCTTGTGTCATTCAGTGAGCTCTTGCGCCCTGAGTCCTGCACCACAAGGTACACGAAGCCTGACATAAACGGGTCCGGTAGCCCTGGGGCCCCGCTCCACCTGTGGGGAGCAAAACCATCCCAGCTGCGTCACCATCAGCCCCAGCGGTCTCCTATAGCAGCGTCGGCCATCCGTTGCCGAACACCACACGTGGGGTCATGTTAAATCCCATATACATATCCCCCATTTTACGGCACAGCCAGGGCCGCGGAGTTGGGTCACGGCCCCGTGACTTCCCCAAAGAACTGGCACTCAACTTAAGGTGAATCTCCTTTTATTGTGGCAAAGGAGAAATTTAAACATTTCGGCCTTTTTGGCCTTCCTCAGGAACTAAACATAGAATAATAAAAAACTAAATGAGTTGTCATCACTCAGAAAATAAATAAAGTATATACATAAATAGTAACAGTGGTCAAAGAACATGTCAAATAGATAACTCTACGGAGAAAGTACACACCAACATATTGTACATCCACATAATCCCATAGCAAAGCTTTTTGGTTTCAAAAGTACAAAACAGCAGGAGATATTCAGATATAGTTGCATGGAGAAAAAAAGATGTAATATCCCATAGAATGTAAGTCCGCAAGGACAGGGTCCTCTCCCCTCTGTACCAGTCTGTCACTGTAAACTTGATTACTGTAAATGATATCTATAACCCTGTATGTAACCCATTCTCATGTGCAGCACCATGGAATTAATGGTGCTATATAAATAATAATAATAATAATATGACATACCCTATTTGTCAAGAAGAAGCAGGAATTTTTATGAACCGTGCTGTGGAGCTGTGGTACGCCTATGATCTATAGGTAAAGCGTGGACATAGGAATAAGTGACGTGCTGCACTGTTAGATAAAAGTGAGCTGGCGGTGTGCCTACCAGGTTTGTATAGGAATAGGCTCCTGTGAATCCAGCTATATTTTTGTCCAGTATGCAGACTGCAGCCTGAAATAATGCAGGATATTGAGGTCCATATAATTGGTGATTCAGCGGTGATATAGCGGTGTGTAAATAAAGTGACTAACCGACCTGTATTCCTCCAAGTGTCCGGCGTGTAGCCCAGCGACGCGGTGTCCACCGCTTGTCTGTTGTGGGAGTGTTGAGCGCCGTAACTTAAAGGGAAGGTGCCATCAAAAAAAAATTTTTTTCCAGCGATTGAAAAAATGTAAAGAATTAATGTTTACATTTTCTTAAAAAATATTATCATTTGTTTATAATTTAGTAAAATATGAAAAATAATTTTAAAAGGTTTGGCATTTCCACTTTTAAACACTAGGGGGAGCAGCTAATGAAATTTGACAAAAACCTAGTGTACAACTAGCTCACATTACAGCACTGCAGTAATTATGGGCGGAGTCTGCTGACATGTGTGATGTCTCCTCTCCTCCCCTTCTAGGTGTTTGCTAAGGGATAAGAGAGGATGATATTCAGGAACACAGTGAGCAGCCATTTTGTTGGTGACTGCAGCCTTATACTGACAAGTAGACAGTCACCGAGGATGGCAGGCAGCAAGGATTCTGGGAGATATGTGGTGGAGGGAGCAGGGTGACAGCAGCACAGAGTATTTCAGGAGAGCAGTGTGCAGGTCTATGGAGGGCACCCCGTTCGGTGCGCGGAGCAGCCAGGGATTGTACATAGAGCGCTGTCTTTTATACACATGGATGGGCCATCTGCTTGTCTGCTCCTCAGAAATCCAGGAAACATGTCTGTGGATTGATGGCCTGTTC
Organism: Ranitomeya variabilis; assembly: GCF_051348905.1. Lineage (NCBI taxonomy): Eukaryota > Metazoa > Chordata > Amphibia > Anura > Dendrobatidae > Ranitomeya > Ranitomeya variabilis. The sequence continues at coordinate 1,058,353,641 of NC_135233.1, forward strand.
TGATCCAGACTTTGCCTGCAGACCCCATTGGCAATGTGTGAAAGCGAGGCGACAGGCGAAGTACGGGGTGACGCTGGGGGGGAATGTAGCCATATAGTAACAATAATTGTCTAAGGGTACTTCCGTCTTTCTGTCTGTCCTTCTTTCTGTCGCGGTTATTAGTTCGCTGATTGGTCTCGGCAGCTGCCTGTCATGGCTGCCGCGACCAATCAGCGACGCGCACAGTCTGGAAAAAAATGGCCGCTCCTTACTCCCCGCACTCACTGCCCGGCGCCTGCATACACCCCTCCGGTCAGCGCTCACACAGGGTTAATGCCGGCGGTAAAGGACGTTATGCCGCGGGTAACGCACTCCGTTACCGCCGCTATTAACCCTGTATGTCCCCAACTTTGTACTATTGACGCTGCCTATGCGGCATCAATAGTAGAAAATGTAATGTTAAAAATAATAAATAAAAAAAAAAACCTGCTATACTCACCCTCTGTAGTCCGCTGAGCCGCTCGCCATCTTCCGTTGCAGGTTGCGGTGGCAAAGATGGTATGGCAGAAGGACCTGCCATGACGTCACGGTCATGTGACCGCTACACGGTCATGTGACCGCGACGTCATCACAGGTCCTGCGCTCAGACCAACCCTGGGACCAGAAGCTGCCGTGGACTACAAGGGGCCCTCGGAAAGGTGAGTATATGTTTATTTTTTATTTTTTAACCTGTGACAAACGTGGCTGGGCAATATACTACGCGACTGGCCAATATACTACGTGGCTCTGTGCTGTATACTACATCACTGGGCAATATACTACGTAACTGGGCAACATACTACGTGACTGGGAAATATACTACGTCACTGGGCAATATACTGCGTGGCTGGGCAATATACTACGTGGCTGGGCAATATACTATGTGGCTGGGCAATATACTACGTGACTGGGCAATATACTACGTGGCTGGGCAATATACTACGTGGCTGGGCAATATACTACGTGGCTGGGCAATATACTACGTGGCTGGGCAATATACTAGGTGACTGGGCAATATACTACGTGGCTGGGCAATATACTACGTGGCTGGGCAATATACTACGTGGCCATGCATATTCTAGAATACCCGATGCGTTAGAATAGGGCCACTATCTAGTAGTAACAATAAACATGAGACCCCTCTCTTCAGCTGCCTCACCAGCCCTGACTGCACCTAACTGGAGGTCATGCTGCCCCCTCTATTACTCCAGACCCGTGTGCAGCTGCTCAGCCAGGACCACCCTAGAATGGGTCCACTTTCTGAAGATAATACTGCCATAGTGTTCTCACATAATATCGCCATATATATCACACATAGTACTGTCCTATAGTTCTCACATAATACCATCATATAGATCCCAAATAATGACGCCATAGTGCTCTCACATAATACCGACATATACACTCACCGGCCACTTTATTAGGTACACCATGCTAGTAACGGGTTGGACCCCCTTTTGCCTTCAGAACTGCCTCAATTCTTCGTGGCATAGATTCAACAAGGTGCTGGAAGCATTCCTCAGAGATTTTGGTCCATATTGACATGATGGCATCACACAGTTGCCGCAGATTTGTCGGCTGCACATCCCAAAGATGCTCCATACAAGGCAGGATGGATCCATGCTTTCATGTTGTTTACGCCAAATTCTGACCCTACCATCCGAATGTCGCAGCAGAAATCGAGACTCATCAGACCAAGCAACGTTTTTCCAATCTTCTACTGTCCAATTTCGATGAGCTTGTACAAATTGTAGCCTCAGTTTCCTGTTCTTAGCTGAAAGGAGTGGTACCCAGTGTGGTCTTCTGCTGCTGTAGCCCATCTGCCTCAAAGTTCGACGCACTGTGCATTCAGAGATGCTCTTAGGCCTACCTTGGTTGTAACGGGTGGCGATTTGAGTCACTGTTGCCTTTCTATCAGCTCGAACCAGTCTGCCCATTCTCCTCTGACCTCTGGCATCAACAAGGCATTTCCGCCCACAGAACTGCCGCTCACTGGATTTTTTTTCTTTTTCGGACCATTCTCTGTAAACCCTAGAGATGGTTGTGCGTGAAAATCCCAGTAGATCAGCAGTTTCTGAAATACTCAGACCAGCCCTTCTGGCACCAACAACCATGCCACGTTCAAAGGCACTCAAATCACCTTTCTTCCCCATACTGATGCTCGGTTTGAACTGCAGGAGATTGTCTTGACCATGTCTACATGCCTAAATGCACTGAGTTGCCGCCATGTGATTGGCTGATTAGAAATTAAGTGTTAACAAGAAGTTGGACAGGTGTACCTAATAAAGTGGCCAGTGAGTGTAGATCTCACATAATACCGCCAGTGTTCTCACATAATACCGCCATACAGAGCACACATAATACCGCCATACAGAGCACACAATAACGCCATATACTTCCCACATAATACCGCCATATAGATCTCAAATAATGCCACCAGTGTTCTCACATAATACCACCATATAGATCACACATATACTTCTCACATAACGAGGGAGAGGAGTGCATAGGAGAGGATTAGGCTATGTTCACATTTGCGGTCTGCGCCGCAGCGTCGGGCGCCGCAGCGTCGCCGCATGCGTCATGCGCCCCTATATTTAACATGGGGGCGCATGGACATGCGTCGCACTTGCGTTTTGCGCCGCATGCGTCCCTGCGGCGCCCGCGTCCGGGCGCAGAGGACGCAGCAAGTTGCATTTTTGCTGCGTCCAAAATCAATCAAAAAAAGGACGCATGCGGCGCAAAACGCAGCGTTGTGCATGCGTTTTGCTGCGGTTTTGTTTGCGTTGTGCGTTGCGGCGCCAACGCTGCGGCGCACAACACAAATGTGAACGTAGCCTTAGATACACAGCTCAGCAGTCAGTATCACACAGGACAGTATTAGATACACAGCTGTCAGTATCATACAGGATAGGATTAGATACATGGCTCAGCCGTCAGTATCACAAAGGATAGCATTAGATACACTGCTCAGCAGTCAATATCACACAGGGGAGGATTAGATACACATCTCAGCACAATAACACACAGAATAGGATTAGATACACGGCTCAGCAGACAGTATCACACAAGATAGGATTAGATACACGGCTCAGCAGACAGTATCACACAGGAGAGGATTAGATACACAGCTCAGTCAGTATCACACAGGATAGGATTAGATACATGGCTCAGCAGACAGTATCACACAGGACAGGATTAGATACACATCTCAGCACAGTATCACACAGGGTAGGATTAGATACATGGCTCAGCAGACAGTTTCACACGAGCGGATTAGATACACGGCTCAACAGACTGTATCACACAGGAGGATTAGATACACGGCTCAGCAGACAGTATCACATGAGCGGATTAGATACACGGCTCAGCAGTCAGTATCACACAGGCGAGGATTAGATACACGGCTCAGTCAGTATCACACAGGAGAGGATTAGATACACAGCTCAGCAGTCAGTATCACACAGGAGAGGATTAGATACACAGCTCAGTTGGTATCACACAGGATAGGATTAGATGCATGGCTCAGCAGACAGTATCACACAGGAGAGGATTAGATACACAGCTCAGCACAGTAAGGGTACTGTCACACAGTCACACTTTGATCGCTACGACCGTACGATCCGTGACGTTCTAGCGATATCGTTACGATATCGCAGTGTCTGACACGCAGCAGCGATCAGGGATCCTGCTGAGAATCGTACGTCGTAGCAGATCGTTTGGAACTTTCTTTCGTCGCTGGATCTCCCGCTGACATCGCTGGATCATTGTGTGTGACAGCGATCCAGCGATGTGTTCGCTTGTAACCAGGGTAAACATTGGGTTACTAAGCACAGGGCCGCGCTTAGTAACCCGATGTTTACCGTGGTTACCAGCGTAAAAGTAAAAAAAAAAAAACAGTACATACTCACATTCCGGTGTCCGTCCTCCGGCGTCTCAGCTTCTCTGCACTGTGAGCGCCTGCCTGCCGGAAAGCGAGCACGTCACCGCTGTGCTTTCCGGCTCTGCTGCTTACACAGTGGAGAGAAGCAGAACGCCGGGGACAGACACCGGAATGTAAGTATGTACGGTTTGTTTTTTTTACGTTTACGCTGGTAACCAGGGTAAACATCGGGTTACTAAGCGCGGCCCTGCGCTTAGTAACCCGATGTTTACCCTGGTTACCCGGGGACTTCGGCATCGCTCCAGTGCCGTGATTGCAACGTGTGACCGCAGTCTACGACGCTGGAGCGATACTCATACGACGCTGCGACGTCACAGATCGTGCCGTCGTAGCGTCCAAAGTGTGACTGTGTGACAGTACCCTAACACATGGGAGGAGATAACTGCTCAGAGTCAGCACCACAAAGGATAGGATTAGATTACCTCTCCCCTCCCCACTGATACTTCACGGCTCCCTGCTGAGTCTTTTCTCCCTCCCGTCCTTGGTCTCCTCCTCCTCCTATAACTGCAGGGCTCCTGCTATTATCCTGGGAAGCTGGAGCTCACAGATGCACTGTGAGCTCCAAGAAGATGGCGCTGATCTCCTGCCTCTGCTGTGGTGTGGACAGCTCAGGGGGCATGGCCAGACCAGAGCAGAGAACAGCACAATGTAAACTATACGGTCGGACGCCGACTGCAGATGTCCATGCTCAGGGCAGCCGTATTTGCAGAGTGTAAGTGTCGTGCAGCTACACTTACACTCCTGCAAAGCAAAATGGCGGCGCCCAGTGGCTGCAAAAAAAATTAATAATAAAAAAATGTTAAAGTTAAAAAATGTAAATTTGTATTAAAAATAATTGTTTATATAAACAATCATTTTTAATACAAAAAATAAAATGCGGCACCTTCCCTTTAAGAGGAAGTGGGCGTGGCTAAAGTCCGGCCAGCATGTGAGTGCAGGAGCTTCATTGAAGGTGCTGGGCGTGCACACATAACGTGTGTTCCAGCAGACATATTTGTGTACCACCAAAGTACGGTGGCTGATGAGGAAAAAGTGCCTTATGCTATGTTGTCCCTCAAGTTATTCCTATGTCCACGCTTTTCCTATAGATCATAGGCGTACCACAGCTCCACAGCACGGTTCATAAAAATTCCTGCTTCTTCTTGACAAATAGGGTATGTCATATTACATCTTTTTTTCTCCATGCAACTATATCTGAATATCTCCTGCTGTTTTGTACTTTTGAAAGCAAAAAGCTTTGCTATGGGATTATGTGGATGTACAATATGTTGGTGTGTACTTTCTCCATAGAGTTATCTATTTGACATGTTCTTTGACCACTGTTACTATTTATGTATATACTTTATTTATTTTCTGAGTGATGACAACTCATTTTTTTTAGTTTTTTTTAAATTATTCTATGTTTAGTTCCTGAGGAAGGCCAAAAAGGCCGAAACGTTTAAATTTCTCCTTTGCCACAATAAAAGGAGGTTCACCTTAAGTTGAGTGCCAGGTTTTATTTATTTCACTGTAACACAGTGTGGGAACTACCTTGGCACCTCTTTCGGTAGTGCATACGTTATCTATCTCCACATTCCCCAAAGAACTGTCTGACGTGGTTCCGAGTACCCCCCGGCCCTGGTGGGCGTGTCAGTTGTATCAGTCATTATCAGACTGCAGACCATACACGAGCCACAGTACTAAGGAGATGCAGTCAGTATCAATAAGTAACCATTTACATCCTTATAGGTGACATCTTCTCTGATTGAGTCTGTTCTTTCCTTTCGTCTCTGTCTTTTCCAGACGCAATGATGACTTTTCATATCCACATCTCGTCTCTCCAGATTCCCTCTTCTGCAGCACCTCCCCACACGGTGCCCTTTAAAAAAAACAGTGTTAGTAAATGCCCCTTGTATAAAAAATATCTGTCCATAGTATGAACAAAATAAGCTTCCTATACTATATGACCTCCACACTGTCTGCTCTACTGATCTATAACCACCCCACTGTCTGCCATTATCAGCTATTACTGCCACATCGTCCGCCCTTATGAGCCACGACCTACACCATGGTTGTCCCTCTCTAGTTCTTCCTATTTCTCTACATTGTCCCCCCACCATGCTAACCTCTCTCCATACCCATTTCACACTGCTCTTCTCCATATCCATGGCAACACAAGTCTAATTCATATTAGACTAATTCTAATTCTAATTCTAATTCATGCAGCTTTACATGAACACCCGAGCCTTACACTATGGCTGGTCCAAATAACTAAAGCAATTGTTACCATCCACCTCTTGTGTCTCCCCTTTTCCTCATAGATTGTAAGCTTGCGAGCAGCAGGGCCCTCATTCCTCCTGGTATCTGTTTTGAACTGTGATTTCTGTTATGCTGTAATGTCTGTTGTCTGTATAAGTCCCCTCTATAAGTTGTAAAGCGCTGCGGAATATGTTGGCGCTATATAAATAAAATTATTATTATTATTATTATTATTATATTAAAATAAAGACAAGACAAAATTTTGTGGAGTAAAATTGGCCGTGATGTTTATTCTTGGGTAACTTTAAAACGTAACAGTAAAATACCAATAGAAAGCTTCATATAAATAACCAAACATTCCAAGACTCCATTAAACAATCCACCCAGAGACTGGGTGATTTTCCCAAGAGCCTTAACTCAAAGAGTTGAGTCCCCCCAAAAACACACAGCCATTTTTCCACAATATTTTGTAAATTTAGATTAAAAATGTCGAGGCCAATGTTGGATAAATGAATCATATCCTGGTGGTACAGCCCCGGTAAAAACCCTTCGAGGTCATCATGTCTAAAGGAAAAACCATTAACTTGTGGTAAGAATTTTTCCATGCTCTTGTTAACTCTCTTGTGAACCTTTTCCATAAATCGTAGTTCCGGTGAATTCCATATAAGCCTGGGAATGATCTCAGAGAAAACAAAGCCTGGAATTGTAAAAGATTGTCTGAGACTGACCATATCGGAGCGCATAATGGCTAATAGATCCAGGGTTTTCAATTTCCCGAGATCATTCCCACCCACATGAAAAACAACTAAATCTGGGAATGGAAACAGATTAAAACACTTTTTAAATTCTAAAACCAAATTGAACCATCTCAGACCCCGAACTCCATGCCAGAAGATCTGCACCTTAGAAACATCAAAAGCCAAATTCTCGGAGTAGCATCGTTGACACGCTCTCTTCTGGGCCCAATAAATGAAAGAGTGTCCGATAACCCAAATTATGAAGGGACCTGAAATTGAGATATATATTAGTTGTCATATAAATCATGCCGAATATACAGTTTAAACCTCCCCGACTCCCATCGTCCAATTTTCTTGATTTGGGAGTCACAAAGGCCGACCCTAGCCGCCTCCGTCGCGGCACCAATCCTGAAAGAATGAGACGTTATTCGAAGATGTTGTTTCCCTATAACACTCAAACCCTTCTTCAAAATAAAATTAAATTGAAAAATTGTAGCTGGAGAACCGTCCTTATGCAAAAATAAGGGGCCCTCCTTTTTAGGTCTAACAAGCAGCCACTTTTTAATGTTAAGTACTGGACAAATCGCAGGGTCAGCAAAAGAAACAATTTTCAAGCTTGATCCCCTGGCCAACTGATCTGTTTTAGACTTCCTAATGACTACAATAATAAAATTGTCACTGGTTTTTAAAGCTGAAACCATCAAACCTGAGATTTCTTACCGGATACCACATCACCTATGCAGAGAGCCCGAAAAAATGAAAGGCAAAATGCGGCACAAAATAAAGAGACTTCATCTGCATCAGAACAAACTTGGCTTAAGGCTGAGCAAAGATCTTTTAAAATTGGGAGAGAGATTGGGCGTCTGTTGTCCGGCTGAAAGCTACCTTTCTTGTAGCCTTTCAGAAGTTGCCTAATTGGGAAAATTGAAGTCAGGGATGGTTCGGCACCCAGTCTAAGGAAAAATGAGACACCTGCTAAATGTTTGGTTACGGCAGAATATGATAGGCCCTGATTAATCAAAAATTCCGTGAATTTGAAACCGGAAATCGAGCAAGCAATTTTAGGATTAAAAAGGTTTAAACTACAAAATTCATTCCACAATTTCCATGCGGCCGAGTAACTGGCCCATGACCGAACAGATAAAGAATTTTTAATAAGCCGAGGGATCAAATTAAAATCACATCCCATATAGACTGGGGGCAGGTAGTCGCTTCTGGATCCACATCGGGCACCTGCAAATGAAAGAGCGACCAATGATGATCCCATAGTGCATTGGCTGCTGCGCTCCATTTGCTCTTGCCAGAATAAGCCTTCAGCCAAATGTTTGATTTAAGACAAACTAATACCAGTTGTCTCAAAATGCAAGAAACCCATTTGTTTTTTGACGATAATGTGTTAATTGAAAAAATAACACCCGGGTCCATGGATAGAATATTTATTCTTGAATTTCGCATACCGTACCCCCATAGGGAAAAGGCAGTAAAAATTGAAAATATTTCATGAACCATTGTGTTCCTAGTCAAACCAGAAACAACCCATGACGTAGGCCAAGATTGTGAGATCCAATGTGTTGAAAAAAGAATGCCACATCCACAATCATTATCCACTGAAAAAACAAATGGAAAACAATCTGAAGAAACAAAAGGACATTGCAAACAGGTTTTGCGGTTAAAATTGGCAAGAAAAGAGAGCCAAATTTTAACATCTTCTCTTATTTCAGCACCGATTCTAATGTGTGAATTAGGAGACGAAAAACCCCGTGTAGCATCGTAAAGGCGCCGAGAGAATGCCCGACCAATCGTTATGATCCTTAATGCAAAGTTCAATAAACCCAATAAGGACTGCAAGTCCCTTAGGGTGATTTTTTGCTTAGAGAGCAATTAATTCAATGCAGAACGCAATTTGGTAATTTTGTCCTCCGGAAGCCTACATTCCATTGTAGAGGAATCTAAAGTTATCCCCAAAAATTCAATGACAGTAGATGGGGGAACCGTTTTTTCGCCAGCGATTGGGACGCCAAAGTGACTACACATACCAATAAAACTATTCAGTGTATGCAGACACTTAGAAGAAGAGGGAAGACCTATGAAAAGAAAGTCATCAAGGTAGTGAAGTATACCAACCCCTGAAGATTGACATTCCAAAACCCACTGTAGAAAGGAGGAAAAGCTCTCAAAATAAAAACATGAAAGCGAGAACCCCATGGGAAGGCATCTATCAAAGAAAAATTCATTCTCAAAATGAAAACCCAAGGAAGAAAAACTATCAGGGTGAACTGGAAGGAGTCTGAAAGCAGACTTAATGTCAGATTTTGACATCAAAGCTCCGCTTCCAAACTGCCTCAGAAAATCGATCGCCACATCAAATGATGAATAAGTAACGGAACAAGCCGTTTTATCAATTTCATCATTTAATGAATTACCAGGAGGGTACGACAAGTGATGAATGAGGCGGAATGAGCCAGCCTCCTTCTTAGGGACTACGCCCAACGGAGAAATTCTAAAATTCCGAAAAGGTGGGGAAGAAAAAGGGCAAGCCACTCTGCCTAGTAACAATTCGCTTGAAATTTTTTCCCTAACCACCTCGGGATGCATGAAAACTGAATGTAAGTTTTTTACAATTTTACAGCCAGACCCCTGGAATGACGGAACGAAAAAGCCATAAGAAAAACTGTTGAAAAGCAGATCACTGATCGTTCGATCTGTGAAACGGTTTAGCCAAGGGGCCATTCTTTCCACCATCACCGGGGTCTGTGCCTTTTGAATTAGGATCCTTGGATGAAGACTGAGCTTGCTTTTTAAAGCATTTGGAGGAGGGGTGTGAGTATCCACAAAAGGAACACTCATGACGAAACCTGCAACTGCTACCCCATTTACATACTGTTTCATTAAAAGCGAAGCAAAAGCCTTTCCTCGGTTGAGATGTGGACGGTGATCTAGTAGAAAATTGTCTTTAAGGAAGCATTAGATTGAGCCATAGCCCCACATCTTTGCTACCCCAAATCACTTCGGGATGAACCGCTAACTTTTGGCGGAAGGCTTCATCATAATTCAACCAATCTAATCCGCCAAAATTTCTGTATGCTTCCAAAATAATGTCGACATGCTGAAATAGCTTACTACACAAATGGGGGGATTTCTCGCCAAGAACAGCTGCATAAATAGAGAAAGCCTGGATCCAATTATTGAATGATCTAAGTGAACCACGCTTATCATCCGGGTCACTTTTATCATCTTTTTTATCTGATTTATTCAGCTGTTCTCTACGAGGAAGGAGGGAGAATAAATCCACATACTGTTTGCTCCATATAAGCTCTTTTGTGGAAGAGCTTAGGTGGAAGCCAAGGGGAGAGAGATCGCACATAAGGGCTTCTTTAAAAGTATTTTTTGGAGGATAATCGCTAGATAAGTCTATAGTATGTTGTACAGGTGAAGCAGACTTAAATGCATCACCCAAAGCCTCCGCAATGACATTCTGTAAAATGTGTTTAAATCCCTCATTACATACAGGTACTGACACAGGCAAGCTCTCACCCCTTCGATGCTGTCTGTCATCTGTAGGACCATCGGGCGTGCAGCCGGCGCTCAAGCCTTCCATGTTAGGCGAGCGCATCTGTGCACGAATAGGAGGCCTGTCTTCAGGGTCCGTGGAATGGCTGGGTCGCGGGCTTGGTGTTGCTTCCTGACGTGCACTCACAGTGGCTGAGGGAACCGTCCGGGATTTCAAATTTGGCGCCGCATCCGCGGCGCTTTTACAGCCGTGCTGTGCTCTTGTAGTGGCGGCGACTCCTGATGACACCGCCGTCGTGTCTTCTAGCTGCTGTGGGAAGTCTCGCGCCGGGCTGCGAGACTTCTCAGTTGAAGGCGGGCGGGACTTCCTGCTTGACCCCATCTGCCGGCTGGAACGTGAGGACACTGAGGACGGGGAATACGCCATCCTGGGCTTCCGTCTTCGCCCGCCATTGCGTGAACTCGGCGGGGACACAGGAGGAGGAGTCGGCTGGAGCTGTGGTAAGCTTGGGCTAAGCGGAGGAGGGAAGGCATCCGGAGCTGCCGTTATAGGTTTTACAGCAAGGCAGCTCCTCAGCCATTCCGCTCCATCCTCTTCTCCAGCCCTTGACAGGATCTGTTGTAGTAACCCTTCCATGGAGCGGAGATCTTCTTTTCTTCAGCACTCTCCTCAGAGTGCCTGAAATCTGCCATATCAGGCCTTAAATAAACCAGTAACTGCCCAGCAACGCACTGTCCACCAATGAGCAGCCGTTAAAAAGGGCGCAAAAAACTGCTGGTCTAAACCAATATTTCTAAAAATAACTTATACTTGCCCAGAAGTTGACCTCATAAATTAACCCCTTATAGTATTGTGGCCTCGACCAATTCATAGCCTGTGTGGCCATGTGACCCCCCCTCATTCCCTATTTCTTTGCGGGGGGGGGGGACTGCCATTCTTTGCCCCTTTTCACACTATGCCCTCATAATGCCCATCACGTTGTCCTCTCCAAACTGTATCCCCCTCACACTGTTCTCCCACATGGTATGATGGTGACCACAGCCGTCCACACAGTGTGATATCCACATCTCCCCAAAATACAATATGATGTCCGCCACAACCCCCAATATAGAGTATGATGTCCCCACAGCATCTGCCCCTTTTCCTTTTTGCAATTTTTAAAATGTAAAAGATGAAAAAATATATATATATTTTTTTTTGCCTAAAATACAAAGGAAATGTAACTTTAACTTTAGGCCTTTTAGAGATCATTTCATCTTCAACTTGCTTAACTGTTCACAATAACAGTAGTTTTGACCTGGTGTGCCCAAACTTTTACATGCCACTATAGTATGATGTTGCCACAGCCCAGGTATAACGTCCCCCACAGCTCCCAGTATAATGTTCCCCAAAGTCTCAGAAAATAATATGATGTCATGAAACAGCCCCTTTATGATAGCCCCCACTGCCGGCCCCTTGTATATCCCCACAGCCATCCCATCTTATGTTCCCCCACAGCCATCCCATCTTATGTTCCCCCACAGCCATCCCATCTTATGTTCCCCCACAGCCATCCCATCTTATGTTCCCCCACAGCCATCCCATCTTATGCTTCCCACAGCCTGCCCCTTATGTACTCCACAGGCAGCCTCTCTTATGTCTCCCATAGCCAGCCCCTCTTATGTCGCCATGGCCAGCCCTTCTTGTGTCCCTCACAGTCAGCCCCTTATTTCCCTCATGGCAAACCCCTCTTATGTCTCCCATAGCCAGCTCTTCTTGTGTCCCGCAAAGCCAGCACCTCTTGTGCCCCCCATAGCCAGCCCCTCTTGTGTCCTGCACAGCCATCCCCATATGTCCCCCAATAGCCAGCCCCTTATGTCCCCTAGCCAGCCCCTCTTATGTCCCCCATAGCCAAACTCTCATATGTCCTCCATAGCTCATCCCTATTATGTCCTCCATAGCCTGAATGTGGGAGACATATGAGGATATGTCCCCCCACATTCAGCCCCTCTTATGTTCCCCACATCCAGCACCTCTTATGTCCTTCATAGCCAGCCCCTCTTATTTCTCCAAATTGCCAGCCCATCATATGTCCACCATTCATTGGCAAAATATAGAACAGGCTTATACTCACCTAATGCCAGCTCCCTGTACATCGCGGCCGCCGACTACTCTTGCTTCCTGTACAGCAGTGGATGCTGGATGGTGCAAGTGCAGCACCCCAGAGTCCTGGTTGTTGCAGTACTGTGGCTCCGCCACTATGGGGAGCTATGGTACGTCTGATTGCACTAAGGAGTTTCTCTGACCAGGTACACTCACACCACACTTCACACTCCGGCCACCAGGGGGGGTGGTCCTATCTAGTAGGCCACTCCTCACAACTCTGGTAAAACTGGGGGTTGGACAGGAAGATAGGGAGAAGTAGCTGGGAAAAGCTAGTGAGAGGACCTGTCAGGGATGGGGATCCTGGCAGACTCCTCAGAGCAGAACTAACCAGTAAACAACGGGAATACAGAAAAGGAGAAATACCAGAAGGGGTCCTGCTGTTAGACCGAGGCAACATCCTTCTGAGGCGCAAACAGTCGGTGGCCGGAACGCCGAGCAAGTAAGAGACTTTAAGTACGTTGCAAACCACGGCAGGACAGCTAATTACAGGTTGGCTGTCTCACTTAACACCTAAGCAGACAACGGAGGCAGTTGTGGGAGAGGGGCGACTCTAGGGTCCCGGAAGAACTCCAGGCCTACCCCGTCATACGGGTGCGTCCTACCATATCATCTGGGGGACGGAGACAGAACAGTAGAGACAGAAAAGAAACAGTTGTGAGGACTATCCCGGGAGCTCAGCAGGGAAGGACTACAACACCCAGCGCTAGAAGGTAGATACTGATTCCCACCTGTAAGGAGAACTCTGGAGGTGCCATTGGACCGGTCAGACTTGCGCAGCCTGGTGAACCGTATTCTGGACTGAGGACTCAGAGATCTCCAGTAAAGAGGTAAAGAGACTGCAACCTGGTGTCCTCGTTATTTGCCGCGACCTGCACCGCTACACCACCATTAACCCCACTTATTGCATCGGACGTCCCCCACTGACAGACAGGGCCACGGACCGGGCCTAGCCACCGTGATAACCCCAGGACTGAGACTCAGAGGCCCGGCTCCGGGTACCCCTCGGCCCTGCGGCGGTGTGGGGGCGCTCCACAACTTGGCGTCACGAACAGGATCTACTTAAGCCTGAATAATCAGGTCATGTGTGCCTTGGAACTGTGATTTATCGTGCTTGGACTGTACTTTATTGAGAGAACTGTGCTGCTTGCCGCGGAAAGTTACCGCCAAAATTCGCCATTGCCGCGCGCGGAGGGAGGAGCCTTAGTTACGTGGGCGGGATCAGCCAAAAGAAGCGCGGAACGGAAAGCGCGGTGAGGCGCCAATCCCGGAAGAGGAACTCCGACCTCCAGCAGGTTAGTGGGAGGAAGGGACGGCCATGTCCGAGTCGGGAGGAGAGGAGGTGGCGGTCGCAGCCGCAGACACAGGGGCAGCTCCGGTCCCCGTGGCGGGCGAAGCCGCGGCCCTAATACCACCACTGGCTGCCGCGGAACCCGCTGCCCCCATCAGCCAGTCGGACACTGCCGCTAATGCAAAAGCCATAATGCCCTTCTCCATGCCCTACCTGCCCGGAGCGGCCTGGCTCCCACGATACTCTGGGGAGGCACATACGTTCACTGACTTTAAAGAAGGGCTCTGCAGCCTGCTCGAGTTCTATCCCCTAACCGAGCCCCAGAAAGTCCATATGATAACTGGCCAACTCTTTGGGGCGGCTCTTAGAGAATTGAAATCCTGGCCCGCTGAGGATAAAGGAACTGCACAACAGATTTTTGCCAAGCTTAAAGCCACCTTTGATACTCGCACTGCCACAGAGATTAAACTGACTTTCTATGGATGCAAACAGAGGCCGCAGGATAGCTTACGGGACTATGCCCTTAATCTCCAGGAAGCGATGCGGGCCATTAAGCAGAGTGACCCCGGCAGCATGCAGGATGAGGATAAAATCCTGAAGGAGCGGTTCATTGAGGGGCTCCTATGCATTCACCAGCGGGGCCAATTGCACTTTCTAGCCATGCAAAATCCATACTTGACTTTTGCGCAGTTTAAAGATAAAGCTATCCAGGCATTGCAGGAGCGACAGCCCAGCCGCGCAGTACCACCCAGGTGCCCCGCTCTCACATACCACCAGGAGGTGGCATCGGATGTCCCAGTCGCCGCCGAGGCCGATGCCCAGAGCCTAGAGGACGACTCCCCTGCAGGACTCCGTCTCCAAATGCAAGAGCTAACCAAGAGCGTTGCTGCCCTGGCCCGGACGGTGCAGTCCCTACAGGAGGCCCCCAAAGAGAAGATCCAGTTGGCTTCCAGCCCGGAGGATGTCCCTTGGATGCGACAGAGGAGGACTCCACCGACTAGGAGCCGGCCCGACGATCGCTTCCACCCGGATGGACGACCCATCTGCCGCCGCTGTCACCAGGTGGGCCATCTTGCAAGGTACTGTCCTTTAAACGAGCAACCCCTGGGGCAAAGGGCCAACCCCCAGGAGTAGGACGGTCAGGCCCGCAGCATTGGAGAACCAAGTATATTGGAGGACGACCAGTTCTCCCTGTAGTGATTGATGGAATCCCCTTGAATGCTTTGCTGGACACCGGTTCTCAGGTGACGACTATACCTTACGTGCTCTACAAACGGTATTGGGAGGACGCTGATATTACTCGTGGCCCTGACGATGATTTCACCATAATCGCCAGTAATGGTCAGCCGTTGCCACAAGTGGGGTATAAGGAGGTCACCATCAAAGGGGGGCGGGTGGAATTGAAAGCCCAAGGGATTGTGATTGTAGATATTGATCGTCGAGAATGTAATCCCATGATGACTCTGGGTACTAATGTTATAGAAAATTGTCTTGCAGAAGTGATTGTTTTGTTGCAACAGGTGGCAGAAACTGCTGGCCACAGTGAGCAACGTGCCCTGCAGAAGGAAATCAGAGCTCTGATGCAGAGACAGCAGGTAGAGCTGACTGGTGGTGAGATTGGTCGTGTCACTGTGAGTGATTCAAACCCCATCGCGATACCCCCCAAAAGTGAAATGTTAATATGGTGTCGAGCAGCTATAGGCCTCAGGGGTAAGGACTACCAGGCCTTGGTAGAACCTGTATATTCAGACAATAGGCCTACTGTTCTGACAGCCCGGGGGGTGGTCGACGTCCGACAGGGGAGAGTGCCCGTACGTGTCCTCAATTGTGGGGAGGAAGAGGTCCACCTAACCAAGTATACCACGCTCGCCAAACTGTTCACTGTCAATAATAGTGTAATACAGACACCTGAACCCTTGGTCCCGTCAAATGTGACGGAGAACAAAGGTTCTGCCGAGCACTTGAAAGACTGGTG
Source organism: Ranitomeya variabilis (assembly GCF_051348905.1). NCBI lineage: Eukaryota > Metazoa > Chordata > Amphibia > Anura > Dendrobatidae > Ranitomeya > Ranitomeya variabilis. Next base: position 1,058,369,496 of record NC_135233.1, read on the forward strand.
TCGGGAATTGCATGTGGGCACTGACTCTACCCCATCTCATCAAATACAGGGGGCTTACAGAGTGGTACACGAGTACGAGCAGGTATTTAGCAAACACCCCTCAGATTTTGGGCAGGTGAAAGGGATCCAACATCACATCCCCACGGGCGATCACCGACCCATAAAAGAGAGATATCGCCCTGTACCCCCAGCTCATTACCAGTGTGCCAAGGACATGTTGCGAGAAATGAAGGAGGCTGGGGTGGTGAGAGACAGCTGTAGCCCCTGGGCGGCTCCGTTAGTCCTTGTTAAAAAAAAAGATGGTACAATGAGGATGTGTGTTGATTACAGACAGTTGAATCGCATTACACATAAGGACGCATACCCACTGCCTAGGATAGAGGAGTCTCTGGCTGCCTTAAAATCTGCTAACTATTTCTCTACCTTAGATCTCACCAGTGGGTACTGGCAGGTTCCTGTGGCGGAGGCGGACAAAGAGAAGATGGCCTTCACGACGCCAATGGGCCTCTGTGAGTTCAACTACATGCCCTTCGGATTGTGCAATGCTCCCGGAACGTTCCAGAGGATGATGGAGAGCTGCCTGGGACACCTGAACTTTGAAACCGTGCTGCTATATCTGGATGATGTCATAGTCTTCTCTAAAACCTACGAAGACCACCTGAAGCACCTGGCCGAGGTGTTTGAAGCCTTGTCCAACTTCGGCCTAAAAGTGAAACCGTCCAAGTGTCATCTGCTGAAACCTAAAGTGCAGTACCTGGGCCATGTGGTGAGCGCTGAAGGAGTGGCCCCAGACCCTGACAAGGTCACAGTGATCAAGGACTGGCCAAAGCCCAGTGACCTTCACGAAGTCCGGCAGTTCCTCGGGCTGGTAGGCTATTACCGGAGGTTCATTAAAGACTTCACCAAAAAGGCCGCACCCTTGCAAAACCTGTTGGTGGGCCAACCAAAGAAGACCAGGGGGAAGAACACCCCATTTGACTGGAACGGGGAGCTGGAAGAATCCTTCACCTGCTTGAAGTCGGCGCTGACGGGGGAAGAGGTACTGGCTTACCCCGAATACGACCAACCGTTTGTGCTGTACACAGATGCCAGTAATGTGGGATTAGGAGCCGTGCTGTCTCAAGTCCAGAAAGGCAAGGAAAGAGTGATTGCTTACGCCAGCAGGAAACTCCGTCCCACGGAAAGGAACCCTGACAACTACAGTTCCTTCAAACTGGAATTCCTTGCCCTTGTCTGGGCGGTGACAGAGAGGTTTAAGCACTACCTGGCCTCTGCGAAATTCACCGTCTTCACGGACAACAATCCGCTAACGCATCTGGATACTGCCAAACTCGGGGCTTTGGAACAGCGGTGGATGGCCCGGCTGTCCAACTATGATTTCACCATCAAATATCGGGCAGGGCACCAGAATGCCAATGCCGATGCTCTGTCCCGAATGCCCAATTTACCAGAAGTGGGAGAAGACCCGGAGGCACTTGAAGAAGTGGAGCTGCCTGCCTTCCATCGCCCCAAAGCCACTCAGAACTCTCACCATGTGAAGAACAGGCACAAGAACCAACCGGATGCCACGCTGAATCCCCTGCCCCACCACGGATGGGCAGAAACCCAGGATAGTGACCCCGCGGTCCGTCAGGTGAAGGAACTCTTGACGCAGGCTGGCTTGCACCCTGGCCCAGATGATCCACAAGAGACCCAACAGCTGTGGAAGGGGAGAAGCAAACTGTTTATCCATGATGGCAAGTTGTGCAGGAGGAGCATCGACCCACGTACTCATGAATTGGTGTGGCAGATAGTGGTGCCAAGGCGAGATGCGCCCATGGTTCTGGGAGCCTACCATGATGGAGCCGGACACTTCGGATGGAAGAAGCTGGAGAAGTTGCTCCGAGGGAGGTTCTATTGGATTGGCATGAAGAGAACCATTGAGAAGTGGTGTCGGGAGTGTGGTCCATGTAGTCTGCGCAGGAAAGACCGTGACAGTCAACGGGCTCCCCTGCGGCCTATCATCACCAAACGGCCGCTCGAACTGGTCGCGCTGGATCATGTGAAGCTAACACCTAGCCGGGCGGGCTATATCTACGCCCTTACCATCGTGGACCACTACTCCAGGTTTTTGGTGGTTGTGCCTGTCAAGGATCTAACAGCTAGGACTGCCGCCAGGGCCTTCCAGCAGCACTTTTGTAGGCCCCATGGCTACCCAGAGAAAGTACTGACCGATCAGGGGCCTGCATTCGAAGCGGAAGTGTTCCAAGAATTCTGCCAGATGTACGGGTGTAAGAAGATCAGAACTACACCGTATCACCCTCAAACCAACGGGATGTGCGAGAAGATGAACCAGGTAGTAATCGATTTATTGAAGACCTTGCCTGTGGAGGAACGGAATCTGTGGCCGACAAAGTTGCCTGACTTAGTGGATATATACAACCACATCCCAGTAAGTTCCACCAACTGTACTCCAGCGTACCTGATGCGAGGAAGGTCTAGTCGGTTACCCGTTGATCTGGACATGGGGGTCCTAGTACCCGAAGATACCTCGCCGGATGCAGATTGGGATGCAGAAAGGCAGCGAAGATACCGCGAAGTACAGGAGTGTGTAGAGAGAAGTCTCGCCCAGGCTAGGCAGAAACAAGAAAGGGACTACAATCAACACGCTCCTGCGATTCCCCTGTCACCTGGTGAGCAAGTGCTTAAACGAAAGAGGAGGTTACACAAGCTCGATGACCAATGGGAAGCGGAACCGTATACCATCTTGCCATCCGACTTCGACAACACTAAGGTCTGTCTCATCAGCAAGGACAGAGGGGAGACCTCGACAGCGGTATCCAGGGATCACCTTAAGGTCTGCCCCGATAAGTTGAAAGAGAGGGGCACGGCCCCAGAAATCTCCCCGCCGGTGGAAAAGGAGAAAATGTTCCATACTGTCCTTGGTGACTTTCCCCAGTCCTGGACTCAGATAAACCAAGCCGTTGTGGTACCTGTCGTAATGTTTCAACAGCCGGACCCGCCAGAAACAATGGTGGTACCAGATCATCTGGCTCCACTACCTCAACAAGCCTTACCTGATGAAGCCCTGCCAACCGTTGAACCGGCAAGTCCTCCCTCTGCTATCAGTGAATCTGCTGTACCCACTGTTGATAACTGCAGCTCTGAGAGCCCTAACCTGCCAGTGCTACCCAGACTCACTAGAAGTGTAGTTAGAAGACAGCGCACTACACCAGCGGTAGCAAGCATAGCGGGCCCTGTTAGGCCAATAGCAACCCCTGCGCTGCGAAGGTCCACACGCAGCACTCAAAATCAAACCCCCCTCCGCTACAAAACTTGGAGGTATTAATAAGGGCTGCTATTTAATTGAAAATGTTTGTATATATATCTTTTTGTTACAGGTTTTAAATGGACAATAGAGTAATGGACGGTGAATTGCTCAAAACCCTTCAAAAAGGGGGCCCCTTTGTTTACCCGGGGTCCCCGCTGTTTTAACCACTGAACTGAGAGTCATAAACTGTGCATGACCTAACTTTTGCAACGTTCAAGAATCCTCACCTCCCGTAAAGGGAAGCATTGTTATGTTCAATTGTTATGCTATTTCAAAAATTTGTGTGTTTTCTGTTAACATGTATTATTGTTCTTGTTTTCCCAGTCCCGGAGTACTGGATTTAACCGGGGGGGAGTGCAGCACCCCAGAGTCCTGGTTGTTGCAGTACTGTGGCTCCGCCACTATGGGGAGCTATGGTACGTCTGATTGCACTAAGGAGTTTCTCTGACCAGGTACACTCACACCACACTTCACACTCCGGCCACCAGGGGGGGTGGTCCTATCTAGTAGGCCACTCCTCACAACTCTGGTAAAACTGGGGGTTGGACAGGAAGATAGGGAGAAGTAGCTGGGAAGAGCTAGTGAGAGGACCTGTCAGGGATGGGATCCTGGCAGACTCCTCAGAACAGAACTAACCAGTAAACAACGGGAATACAGAAAAGGAGAAATACCAGAAGGGGTCCTGCTGTTAGACCGAGGCAACATCCTTCTGAGGCGCAAACAGTCGGTGGCCGGAACGCCGAGCAAGTAAGAGACTTTAAGTACGTTGCAAACCACGGCAGGACAGCTAATTACAGGTTGGCTGTCTCACTTAACACCTAAGCAGACAACGGAGGCAGTTGTGGGAGAGGGGCGACTCTAGGGTCCCGGAAGAACTCCAGGCCTACCCCGTCATACGGGTGCGTCCTACCATATCATCTGGGGGACGGAGACAGAACAGTAGAGACAGAAAAGAAACAGTTGTGACTTGTGAGGACTATCCCGGGAGCTCAGCAGGGAAGGACTACAACACCCAGCGCTAGAAGGTAGATACTGATTCCCACCTGTAAGGAGAACTCTGGAGGTGCCATTGGACCGGTCGGACTTGCGCAGCCTGGTGAACCGTATTCTGGACTGAGGACTCAGAGATCTCCAGTAAAGAGGTAAAGAGACTGCAACCTGGTGTCCTCGTTATTTGCCACGACCTGCACCGCTACACCACCATTAACCCCACTTATTGCATCGGACGTCCCCCACTGACAGACAGGGCCACGGACCGGGCCTAGCCACTGTGATAACCCCAGGACTGAGACTCAGAGGCCCGGCTCCGGGTACCCCTCGGCCCTGCGGCGGTGTGGGGGCGCTCCACAATGATGTCACCATATCGCGCTATCCGACCTCCCTTGCGTGCGCCATCTCCAACAGGGCACAGGCTGCAAGTGGCCTGCATTCTGCTGGAGTTCCCGACAGGGCCGGGAGCTAATGACTGCTCCTCTGCTCCTGTCCGGGGCGGCGCGGCTCTGAAATCAATTGTATTTGTATCTGATAGACCCAAAAACAATTGAGTGAAGGGAGTGGCAACGGTTGGGGCACAGGACAGAGAGAGGGTGAGCGGTGTCAGTGTCTGACACTGCTCATCTCCATGACTGCACCTCTGGCCGTCACTATGCTGAATGTCTGTGGCTGGAGTAAGATACTTGGAAGCCGCAGGCATTCACCATTCAGCCATGGCCTTTTTTTTTCTCCAAGTGCACCTCCTCGGGGAAGTAGTGCACTAGACAGGTGCCTACCCTGCCTACCCCTCGTCCTGGCCTTTGCGGTGTGTCACATGCAGATTTTCACTAGTTTCCATGAAATCAGACTTTATTACATGCAGCGCTACTAGAGTTCAGGACTTTATGTTCAAAAGTGATTGTCTCTTATGCTCTGCTCTGGATGATTAACAGCTTTCTCTTAATGGCGCAGTCAGACGGCAGTATATATTGGACTGAGATCGGAATGCATTGCATGGACTGGCAGCGGGTCGCCTAACTCGAACGTGACAGCTTCATGTATATTTATGCAGCTGTCACACTCAGATTGGGAGAGCAGCCAGCCAGTGCGTGCATTGCGTTATGATCTTGCTCCAATTTGCATGGCCGTCTGATTGCGCTCCAATACTGTGCATAGGCAGAAAGCTATCAGTCAGTGGCAGGTGGGAAGAGGAACCTGTAGCTCATGAATATCGAGGATTCCAGTGTATGCATAGATAAGTAGTAGGAGTCCAGTCCTCAGATTGCTGCACAGGATAAAGTGTGATTTCATGAAGGCTAATGCATGAAAACCTGTAATTGACTCAGTGCTATAATTGGGGTGTGTGCCGCCACATTATGAAATTCAGATATTTTGGCGTATTCAAGCATCCATAAACCAGGATCTGTTCACCACAACTATTCTCATTAAAATAGGACTAACCCTAGTTTAAATCAATAATTATGATTCTCAAAGTGTTCAACTTGCAATACCACATATAACCTCATGGTGTGCTACATCCATATTATGCCGTTCTAAAGCGCCACACAGTGGATGAAAAGTGTAGTGCAGTCATTTTTTAATTTTTTTTACACATTTTAGCTTTCGACAATTTTCATCAATGGGCTCCGCTGGGATTAGTTTCATCATTGTTGTTAAGAACTTTTTAAATAAATGACTCCTTCTCACGTCTATATGCCGAAGTGGCTCAGCACCACTTTACAATGGGTAATGATCTGTACCTTGGTCTCACATTTTGCCATTCACTGTTAATTAGTTCCCTGGGAATATTTTTAAACGATATTACAAATGCAAAATTAGTTTTAACACCTTTGCAGAGATGACAAAAATCGTCAGGAAGAACATAACGCATCATAATATTTATTTTTATCAAAGAAATGACACGTCTGCGCTGTTTCCCTGGTTGCCGAGGGATGAAGCCTGCGTTACATTCTGTCTCTCTCCAGTGCAGAAGTCCATTATGTACGCGGATCATTATTGACATCCTGACATTTGTCATCGCCTTTCAAAGCTATTAATTTTTGTTCTTTATCTGCAAATGCCAACTTGTCATTTATTCGTAAAACCATTTGTATTACCAAAACCCCCCAAAAATATGGCTTAATGGGAAAAGCTAGTAGTTCTTTCCGGAAAAATGATCTGGTAGATAAGAGTGAGAAAAAAAAAAAAGGTGATCTTAAAAAAAAGTCTCCTTCATAATCTCTTTTTATGCACTTTTTCCTGGCTTTTAGAAAAATGTAATTACTTTTATATATTTTTTACAAAGTTGTTTTTCTTTTTAATTTTTACACTTTTTTTCCCTACAGACAAGCAAAAACAAAACCGCATATAAAGCTGTAGTTAGGAAAAACTGCGAGGGACCATAAAGATATGTGGTATGTTTTTTTTTAATGTGGATCGCGCCATGAAAAACTCCTAAAATTCTCAAAAGAATAAACATAAGCAGTTTTGATAAAATCACAGTTCTATCAGCATGAGATTATTACTAGAGAGCACGTAAACTTGCTACTATGTAGTCCTGCATATTCCATATTCCTGAGCTCTGTATAACCCCACCCCACACCATTGATTGGCAGATTTCTGCCTATGCACAGAGTACACAGAAAGCAGCCAATCAGTAATGTGGGCGGGGTTATACAGAGCTCAGCATTAGAGAACTGGTAGATCTGCAGCAGAAAAAAACAGCGATTTTATCAAAACTACAGCAAGCAGCTCAGTATACGACACATCACTAGAATCAGGGTCTCTGCCAATACATATTGCTGCACTCAGATGGGGTAGAGAACGCTTGGTGGAGGATGAACTTACATTTATTTTTGCTTTCCAATGAGATGAGGTATGTATTAATCATAACTCCAAATGCCTTGCTTACATCTCGCTCCTGCAAAAAAGTTTTGAAAAAGGAAGCAGTTTTGCAAAAAGAACTATTTCATACGTAGCAATAAATAGAAAGAATAGGAGTCCAGCTCAACAAACAGGTTCTTAGATGCTTAGATGCCAGGGCTGTGTTACCCCCAATACAGTCGCCATTTCTGATCTGTGGCAGAGCCAGTGTCCTAGCTCCGAACGGGTACAGAGACACCAACCATGAGTTGGAATTGCTATTACGGTATGTTATATTTAGCACTACTATTTGAGTTGGATAATTTTTAGACCGTACAGACTTAAACTAGACTGTCTTAAAGTGTGGCAACTTTGTCACAATGATTTATGCTGTTTGACAAATGTAGAGCTTATTTAAGACTGCTTAGTCTAATCTTACACCACTTAATAATTGGTGTCATTTGTTCTAGAAATTTGCATAACAAATTTGTTGCTTCTTTTATTGTTAAGCCAAACCCTACCAGACAAACCATTCTCTTTTCAGTGATGCAAACTCCACGTCAGACATACATTAAATGTCAATCATGTGTGATACCGTCATGAAAGACATTTTCCTGCCACCGATTAGTGATGTCAGTCTATCCACATATCAGCTGTTTCTATTAGAGACTACTCCTTATTTAGAAATAGGGGGAGTAACCTTTTTGGGGGGATTCATAATGAAAAATTAACAATCTCTTAGATTTCACTTCATGGCTTATCCTAGCACAAAATCTGTGGCGGAAGGGGCAGACATACTGCATGTGCAGCCATAGTGCATGATTTAAACTCACAGCATGACAGGCAGAAGCTTTATCATTCTGCCACAGGATCCGCTGCTAAGTGTAGGAATGATTTTCTCTGCTTAAATTTCTATATCTGTAACTATAACTATAACTATATATATACACTGCTCAAAAAAATACAGGGAACACTAAAATCCCACATCCTAGATATCACTGAATGAAATATTCCGGTTGTAAATCTTTATTCATTATATATTATATATTCCTTATATAGTGTAATGCGTTGAGAACAGTAAAACCTAAAATAATCAATATAAATCACAACTAATATCCCATCGAGGTTTGGCATTGGAACGATGCTCAAAATCAAAGTGGAAAATTCAGTGGAAATGCCTCAAGGAGATGATGCTCAGTAGTGTGTGTGGCCTCCACGTGCCTGTATGACCTCCTTACAATGCCTAGGCATGCTCCTGATGAGGAGGCGGATGGTCTCGTGAGGGATCTCCACCCAGACCTGGACTAAATCATCCGCCAACTCCTGGACAGTCTGTGGTGCAACGTGACATTGGTGGATGGAGCGAGACATGATGCCCCAGATGTGTTCAATCGGATTTAGGTCTGGGGAATGGGCGGGCTAGTCCATAGCTTCAATGCCTTCATCTTGCAGGAACTGCTGACACACTCCAGCCACATGAGGTCTGGCATTGTCCTGCATTAGGAAGCACCCAGGGCCAACCGCACCAACATATGATCTCACAAGGGGTCTGAGGATCTCATCTCGGTACCTAATGACAGTCAGGCTACCTCTGGTGAGCACATAGAGGGCTGTGCGGCCCTCCAAAGAAATGCCATCCCACAACATTACTGACCCACTGCCAAACCGGTCATGCGGAAGGATGTTGCAGACAGCAGATTGCTCTCCACGGCATCTCCAGTCTCCATTACATCTGTCACATGTGCTCAGTGTGAACCTGCTTTCATTTGTGAAGATCACAGGGTGCCAGTGGCGAATTTGCCAATCCTGGTGTTCTATGGCAAATGCTAAACGTCCTGCACGGTGTTGGGCTGTGAGCACAACCCCCATCTGTGGACGTCGGGCCCTCAGACCATCCTCATGGAGTCGATTTCTAACCGTTTGTGCAGACACATGCACATTTGTGGCCTGCTGGAGGTCATTTTGCAGGGCTCTTGCAGTGCTCCTCCTGTTCCTCCTTGCATAAAGATTATTGTCCTCAGAATAAAGCGATGCAAAAATAATTATTTTTTATATAAAAGTTTTTATCGTATAAAAGCACCAAAACATAAAAAAAATATAAATGAGGTATCGCTGTAATCATACTGACCCGAAGAATAAAACTGCTTTATCAATTTTTACCAAACGTGGAACGGTATAAATGCCCCCCAAAAAAGAAATTCATGAATAGCTGGTTTTTGGTCATTCTGCATTACAAAAATCGGAATAAAAAGCGATCAAAAAAAGTCACGTGCCCGAAAATGGTACTAATAAACACGTCAACTTGTCCCACAAAAAACAAGACATCACATGACTCTGTGGACCAAAATATGGAAATATTATAGCTCTCAAAATGTGGAGACACAAAAACTATTTTTTGAAATAAAAAGCATCTTTTACTGTCTGTGACAGCTGCCAATCATAAAAATCCGCTAAAAAACTTCTGTAAAAGTAAATCAAACCCCCCTTTATCACCCCCTTAGTGAGGGAAAAATAATACAATTAAGAAAATGTATTTATTTCCATTTTCCCATTAGGGTTAGGGTTGGGGCTAAAATTAGGGTTAGGGCTACAGTTAGGGTTGGGGATAAAGTTAGGGTTAGGGTTGGGGCTAAAGTTAGGGTTGGGGCTAAAGTTAGGGTTAGGGCTACAGTTAGGGTTGGGGCTACAGTAGTGTTGGGGCTACAGTTAGGGTTAGGGTTGGGGCTAAAGCTAGGGTTAGGGTTGGGGTTAAAGATAGGGTTAGGGTTGGGGCTAAAGTTAGGGTTAGGGCTAAAGTTAGGGTTAGATTTGGGGCTAAAGTTAGGGTTAGGGTTGGGGCTAAAGTTAGGGTTTGGATCACATTGATGGTTGAGATTAGGGTTGGGATTAGGGTTAGGGGTGTGGTTAGGGTTATGGTTGGGATTAGGGTTAGGGGCATGTTGGAGTTAGGGGTGTGGTTAGGGTTGGGATTAGGGTTAGGGGTGTGTTGGGGTTAGGGGTGTGGCTGGGATTAGGGTTAGGGGCATGTTCGGGTTAGGGGTTTGGTTAGGGTTATGGTTGGGATTAGAGTTAGGGGTGTGTTTGGGTTAGGGTTTCAGTTAGAATTGGGGGGTTTCCACTGTTTAGGCACATCTGGGGTTCTCCAAACGCAACATGGCATCCAATCTCAATTCCAGCCATTTCTGCATTGAAAAGTAAAACAGTGCTCCTTCCCTTCTGAGCTCTCCCGAGCGCCCAAACAGGGGTATACCCCAACATATGGGGTATCAGTGTACTCAGGACAAATTGGACAACAACATTTTGGGTCCAATTTCTCCTGTTACCCTTGGGAAAATACAAAACCAGGGGGAAAAAAAGAATTTTTGTGGAAAATTTTTTTTTAAAATTTTCATGGCTCTGTGTTATAAACTGTAGTGAAACACTTGGAGGTTCAAAGTTCTCACAACACATCTAGATAAGTTCCTTCGGGGGTCTAGTTTCCAATATGGGGTCACTTGTGTGGGTTTCTACTGTTTAGGTACATCAGGGGCTCTGCAAATGCAATGTGACACCTGCAGACCATTCCATCTAAGTCTGCATTCCAAACGGCGCTCCTTCCCTTCCGAGCTCTGCCATGCGCCCAAACGGTGGTTCCCCTCACATATGGGGTATCAGCGTACTCAGGACAAATTGGACAACAACTTTTGGGGTCCAATTTCTCCTGTTACCCTTGGGAACATACAAAACTGGGGGCTAAAAAATATTTTTTGTGGAAAAAAATATTTTTTATTTTCACGGCTCTGCGTTATAAACTGTAGTGAAACACTTGGGGGTTCAAAGTTCTCACAACACATCAAGGTAAGTTCCTTAGGGGGTCTTCTTACCAAAATGGTGTCACTTTTGGGGAGTTTCAATGTTTAGGCACATCAGTGGCTCTCCAAATGCGACATGGCGTCCCATCTCAATTCCAGCCAATTTTGCATTGAAGAGTCAAACGGCGCTCCTTCCCTTCCGAGGTCTGCCATGCGCCCAAACAGTGGTTTGCCCCACATATGGGGCTTCAGTGTACTCAGGACAAATTGCAGAACAACTTTTGGGGTCCAATTTCTTCTGTTACCCTTGGGAAAATAAAAAATTGGGGTTGAAAACATTATCTTTGTGAAAAAATATGATTTTTTATTTTTACGGCTCTACTTTATAAATTTCTGTGAAGCACTTGGTGGGTCAAAGTGCTCACCACACATCTAGATAAGTTCCTTAGGGGGTCTACTTTCCAAAATGGTGTCACTTGTGGGGGGTTTCAATGTTTAGGCACATCAGGGGCTGTCCAAACACAACATGGCGTCCCATCTCAATTCCAGTCAATTTTGCATTGAAGAGTCAAACGGCGCTCCTTCCCTTCCGAGGTCTGCCATGCGCCCAAACAGTGGTTTGCCCCACATATGGGGCTTCAGTGTACTCAGGACAAATTGCAGAACAACTTTTGGGGTCCAATTTCTTCTGTTACCCTTGGGAAAATAAAAAATTGGGGTTGAAAACATTATCTTTGTGAAAAAATATGATTTTTTATTTTTACGGCTCTACTTTATAAATTTCTGTGAAGCACTTGGTGGGTCAAAGTGCTCACCACACATCTAGATAAGTTCCTTAGGGGGTCTACTTTCCAAAATGGTGTCACTTGTGGGGGGTTTCAATGTTTAGGCACATCAGGGGCTGTCCAAACACAACATGGCGTCCCATCTCAATTCCAGTCAATTTTGCATTGAAAAGTCAAACGGCGCTCCTTCCTTTCCGAGCTCTGCCATGCGCCCAAACAGAGGTTTACCCCCAGATTTGGGGTATCAGCATACTCAGGACAAATTGTACAACAACTTTTGGGGTCCAATTTCTCCTGTTACCCTTGGTGAAATAAAATAAATTAGAGCTGAAATAAATTTTTTGTGAAAAAAAGTTAAATGTTCATCTTTTTTTAAACATTCAAAAAATTGCTGTGAAACACCTGAAGGGTTAATAAACTTCTTGAATGTGGTTTTGAGCACATTGAGGGGTGCAGTTTTTAGAATGGTGTCACACTTGGGTATTTTTTGTCATATAGACCCCTCAAAGTGACTTCAAATGTGATGTGGTCCCTAAAAAAAAATGGTGTTGTAAAAATGAGAAATTGTTGGTCAACTTTTAACCCTTATAACTCCCTAACAAAAAAAAAATTTTGGTTCCAAAATTGTGCTGATGTAAAGTAGACATGTGGGAAATGTTACTTCTTAAGTATTTTGTGTGACATATCTCTGTGATTTAATTGCATAAAAATTCAAATTTGGAAAATTGTGAAATTTTCAAAATTTTTGCGTAATTTCTGCTTTTTTCTCAAATAAACGCAGGTAATATCAAAGATATTTACCACTATCAAGAAGTACAATATGTCACAAGAAAACAGTGGTCAGAATTGGAAAAATTGGCCTGGTCAAATCACCCTTGGGGGTTAAGGGGTTAAGATAGAGGTCACAGACCAGCAAATAGCACAAACATGTTTAATATGTCTGTAATTGTATCAATCTGCAAAATACAAAAACATATTATTTATGTTGATGCGTTAATGATGTAAAAAATGGCTTTTTTGGCCATTAAATTCATTAAAAAAATTAAAACAAATGTAACTCTTACATGCGTGTTTGGGAGAAGGGCACTTAAAAAAAATACATCTTGACCTGAAAAAAAATGGCTTCATATAGTGAAGTTTATGTAAAAATAAAACATGAATGGCGGTTACAAGCATAAATGAGTTAACAAAAACAAGTTACCAGGTAAGGAAGTTGAAGGAAATGAATTGTACTGTGCTGGAATATTATTTTCACTGTATTCAATGTTTCTCCATTATTTCAGACTTCACAGAATATTTTTTTTCTCAACACAAAGAATATCAAGGATTTCCAAGAGACAATAATAAGCACTGTCACCAGCTATTGTTCCCCACTTCAGGCATTTAATATGGAGAATCTGTGTGATGTTTTCCCAATTGCATCTACATAAAATCAATCATTTCATGAAATATGTAATACTATCGGTCCAGTCATCCAGTCTGAATGCAGCTGAAATCGCCAGTTATCTGATGTTGCATAAATTGTGCAGCGCTTAGTTTTAATGTGTTTTCGCTTATCTTTAGAAAGAATTTGTAATATTGCAGGAGGCCGCATGGCTCACTAATGCCGATGCCACTATCTCTACTTCAAAATAAAGGAAAATCTAGATAGAGGAAAATGAGACCTGGACAAGACATGGAAATGTTGCATTAATGCATATTCGATTTGGAATAATTTTACAAATGACAAAAACAATTGTGTACAGCTGCTGAAAATAACATCCAATATATTAAACTAATGCTGTTGGCAAGAATACGTTTTCATATTAAAGGAACCCTGTTACTTATGCTAAAAACTGTCTTCGACAAAAATGTTGTTTTAGTCACCAAAGGAGCTGTCTATCAAGAGCATTTACCGCCAAGGAGGACCCAAAGTCATTGCACAATGAGAACTGTGTAATTCATTAATAAACTTATGGTGGTACTACTGGAAAGTTTTCTGTCAGGTTGCCTCTGATTGCTGGGATTCTTAGTAGAATGACACTCTGTGATCAACCTATTGTAAGATGACACTTCTAACTGAATGTTGTTCAAAACATGCTCTTGGCGCTTCTAAATGTATCTCACAATTAGCAATCTTCCCAGGCGTTATAAGTTAACTCAGGCTGCAGTTCATCACCTGAGTATTTGTGTAGCTGGTGTCCATGCACTCCACTACTATGGACAGCTTCTAAGTAACCCAACTCACCTCTCACTGAGTTAACTCTATCGTACCACCTCTAGCTCTACATTAGTGTCAAAATGTACAATTGGTGGAGAAAGGTTGAACTTAATAGAGCTAAGTCTTTTTTCAACCTATGTAACTATGTAACTACAATTGAAACCAGAAGTTTACAGACATTATTATTATTATTATTTATTTATATAGCACCATTGATTCCATGGTGCTGTACATGAGAAGGGGTTACATACAAATTACAGATATCACTTACAGTAAACAAACTAACAATGACAGACTGATACAGAGGGGAGAGGGCTTACATTTTACAGGATGGTGGGGAAGAAGACAGTAGGTTGGGGGATTGCAGCAGCTTTGCTTCTGGTGAGGTGGTAGCTCCGGTAGTTGTGAGGAGGCAGCAGGATCACTGCAGGCTGTAAGCTTTCTTGAAGAGGTTGGTTTTCAGGTTCCATCTGAAGGATCCGAATGTGGTTGATAGTCGGATGTGTTGGGGTACAGAATTCCAGATTTTGAACAGCAGAGAGGTGACGTCTGGGCCAGAGAGGTAGATCTGAGTGTCATCAGCATAAAGGTAGTACTGGAATCCATGGGACTTTATGAGTTTTCCCAGGCCAAGTATATAGATTGTAAAGAGTAGGAGTCCTAGGACAGAGCGTTGGGGGACTTCAACAGAGAGAGGGTGGGATGAGGAGGTAGTGTGGGAGTGGGAGACGCTGAATGTGCACTTGGAAAGGTATGAAGAGATCCAGAATAGGGTGAGGTCTTTGATGCCAAAGGAAGAGAGGATCTGTAGTAGGAGGCAGTGGTCAACTGTGTCGAAAGCAGAGGACAGGTCTAGAAGGACAAGTATAGAGTATTGTCTGTTAGCTTTGTCTGTAAGTATGTCATTAAGAATTTTGGTCAGGGCAGTCTCAGTGGAATGATGGGGATGGGAACCAGATTGTAGATTGTCAAAGAGCAAGTTAGATGAGAGGTAGGAGGAACGTTCAGCATGGACGTGCTGCTCCAGGAGTTTGGAAGCGAATGGGAGCAGTGATATTGGGTGATAGCTGGACATAGCAGTTGGGTCGATGGTTATCATTTTAAGGATAGGCATGATTGTGGCATGTTTGAAAGCAAAAGGGAAGGTACCAGAAGTTAGTGATATGTTGAAGAGGTGGGTTAGGGATGGTAAAAGTGTGGTGGTGAGGTTGGGGAGGAGGTGGGGAGGTTATGGGGTTTGGGCATTGGTCTGGTACACAAAGGGGTTGGGGTGGTTGAACAATGAAGACTTGCCTTATTTGGTCGATCTTATTTTTGAAGTGTGTGGCAAAGTCCTCAGCAGAGATGAGGGAGGTTGGAGGGGGCAGTGGTGGGCGGAGGAGGGAGTTAAAAGTTTTGAATAACTGTTTGGGTTGTGAAGTAGGCCTATTTAGCAGAGGTGAGGGCAGATTTGAAAGCGAAGGTTGCTTGTTTGAATGCAGTGAAATCATCTTGCGAATTTGTTTTCTTCCAACGCCGCTCTGCAACCCTGGACACTTGCCGAAGATTTTTAGTGATGTTATTGTGCCAGGGTTGTCTATTGATACGTCACACTCTGCCATGAATGAGAGGGGAGACCATGTCAATAGCTCATGCGAGAGTAGCATTGTAGAAAGCAGTGGCACTGTCTGTGTTGTGAGTGAGGATATGGATGCCAGTGGTAGAATAGAATCAGAGAGTGTATAAAAAGACGCATATGCATGTTTTTCTCAATATCTGACATGAAATCAGAATAAACCTTTCTCGTTTTAGGTCAGTTAGGATTACCATAATTATTAATATTTGCCAAATGCCAGAATAATGAGAGAGAGAGAGAATGTTTTAAGGCATTTTTATTACTTACTGCAAAGTCAAAAGTTTACATACATTTCATTAGTGTTTGGTACCATTGCCCTTAAAATGAATGGCTTTGGTCAAACATTTGGGATAGCCTTCCACAAGCTTTTCACAATAGTTGGTCGTAATTTGGGCCCATTGCTCCTGACAAAACTGGTGTAACTGATCCAGGTTTGTAGGTCGCCTTGCTTGCACTGGCCTTTTAAGCTTTGCCCACACATTTTCAATAGTTCAATAAGATTGAGATCAGGGCTTTGTGATGGCCACTCCAAAACATTGACTTTGTTTTCCTTAACCCCTTAGTGACGGAGCCACATTTTTGAAATCTGACCAGTGTCACTTTATGTGGTAATAACTCTGCAACGCTTCAACAAATCCCAGTGATTTTGAGATTATTTTTTCGTGACACATTATACTTTATGATAATGGTAAGTTTAGGTCGATATGTTTTGTGTTTATTTATAAAAAATATCAAAAATTTGAGAAAAATTTTAAAAAGTTAGCAATTTTCTAAATTTGAATGATTATCCAATTAATCCAGATAGTCATACCACAGCAAAACATTAATAAATAACATTTCCCCCATGTAGGCTTTACATCAGCACCATTTGTAAAATTTTATTTTATTTTGTTAGCATTTTAGGAGGTTTAAAAATGTAGCAGCAATTTTTTATTTTTTTAAAGAAATTTACAAAATTTATTTTTTTAGGGATTTATCCATGTTTGAAGTGCCTTTAGGGGTCCCATATATTGGGAAACCCCCAAACGTGATACCATTTTAAAAACAGCACCCCTAGACATATTGAAAACTGCTGTCAGATAGTTTATTAACCCTTCAGGTGCTTTACAGGAATTAATGCAAAGTTGTATGTCAGAAATGAAAATGTGTATTTTTACCACCTAATTGTCTCTAACTTCTGAACAGATTACTAGAGCTGTCAGACTGTAAGGCCGCTATTTGGTCATGAATTGCCATTGCAAACATCAGGACCACAAAATAATGATCTGAGGGCACCAGTTAGGATAAAGAGGAAGCCCCCACACTCTGTTAACCATTTATAGTGATGTAGTCACTATTGACAGCAGCATCTAAGGGGTTAAACAGATTTGGACGGTGCAAACACTGATCATGGCTGATACAACAAGTTGTCAGCTATAGTGCACAGCCGACAGCTGCTGGATTGTCACCTGTATGGGGATGCTATTCTCTTATATCTCAGGTCAGTTAAAAGACGTATTGGCTGTCATTAAGGGGACACTTTGTTACCATTTTTGCAGTGTGCTTTGGGTCATTGTCCATTTGGATGACCCATTTCCACCCAAGCTTTAACTTCCAGGCTGATGTCCTGAGATGTTGCTTCAGTATTGCCACATAATCTTTTCTTATGATGCCATTTATTTTGTGAAGTGCACCAGCCCCTCC
The DNA here is from genome assembly GCF_051348905.1 of Ranitomeya variabilis. NCBI lineage: Eukaryota > Metazoa > Chordata > Amphibia > Anura > Dendrobatidae > Ranitomeya > Ranitomeya variabilis. The sequence continues at coordinate 1,058,386,714 of NC_135233.1, forward strand.
TGAAGCAAAACAACCCTACGACATGATGCTGCCACCACGTGTTTCACAGTTGGGATGGTGTTTCATATAATTATTTGTACAGATGAACAAGGCATCTTCAGATATCTTGAAATTGTACTCAAGGATGAGCCAGACTTGTGCATGTCCACAATTCTCTTCCTGATATCTTGGCTCATTTCTTGAGACTTTCCCATGATGCTACACAAAGACGCAGTGTTTCAGGTGTTCATAAAGTATATCCACAGAAGCTTCCAAACACACGACATCATCATATGGGCAGTCCCGAATTCTTTAAAGGCATAGTAATCTTAGTGTATGTAAACTTTTGATTTTGCAGTAAGTAATAAAAATGCCTTAAAACATTCTCTCTCTCTCTCATTATTCTGGCATTTGGCAAATAATAATTATGGTAATCCTAACTGACCCAAAATGGGAAAGGTTTATTCTGATTTCATGGAACATATTGAGAAAAACATGCAGATGTGTATTTTTATATAGTATATGTAAACTTCTGGTTTCAACTGTATGTAATTGAAGCTTTTGATAAACTCAACTCTGCCATGCCATGCATATACCCACTCTGTTTTGGACTCTGTGGCAAACTAAGCTCTGCCATTTTGCAGAATTAACTTTTTTTTTTCACGTGGATGACAAATTATGCTCGTTACCATTTCTTTAAAGGGAACCTGTCATGTCACTCAGTACAACAGTGCATCAGTGCTGACTGTCAGTCAGTGCCCAGGTATGGTTACAGCTGCCGCTCGCTATGTACTGAGAGGTGACTGAAGCTATGCTGGCCCCACTTCAAAACCGGAAGCTGCCAGCAGGAATAAGTTTAGTTTCCTTCTGGCAGCCAGGCTTCAAGTGTGGCTGCAGAGCTTTAAAATGCTATTAACCTACAGATTTGATCCATTTCTGTAGGTTGAAAGGGTTGTATGCAGTCAACGAGCATCACATGCTTGAAAAAAGTTGTGTACACACAATTTTGGAAAGGTCCTAACAATTTTGTACAGCACATTTTTGAAGTTTTGTGTGAAATTATGTCCAATTTGCCTTTCTTCAGTTTTTTTTTTCTGTGTTGTTCCAATACGCCCAAAGGAAATAAACATGGGTATAACTAAACATGTTTAATTGCAATAATTTTTTGGGAAAATACTTAATTTTCTCGAATAATTTCAAATTTGCCCACACTTTTGGCCATGACTATAGCTAAAGAGGCAAATGATTAAGTTCCAGGCTTCCTGGAACAGCAGCATATGCCGCAAATGTCTGACAGTGACAATGAATGTCAGCTCTCACCAATAACATCCATTGTAGTTCTGAAAAATGAACCAAAAAAAGTGAATATAGAGAATGTGGAAGGTCGGCTCACTTAGCTGCTCCTTGGGGTAGACACAGGCACACGTGGGGCTAAAGTCTCTGGGTGGTTTATTGCATCATAAACTCAAAACCCAAAATGGGAACCAAAAACAGCCTTTTTGGCTCAAAAGAAAATAAACAGTTCATACACAGTCCTGCCCAGTACTTCTGGGACAACACATATCTCAGCTCTCACAGGAGCTTCAGTATGGATACTTCCTTGCCTCCACACAACACAGCTAGAGAAAAAAATTGGCTGGACATTTCCCAAGCCACATCTTTGAGGTGGAGACATGGTGAGTAGGCATCCCACCCATCTCTTAACTACACACCTAAAAACCTGCCCATAATGCAGCGCCCCAGAGTCCTGGTCGTTGCAGTACTGACGCTCCGCCGCTAAGGGGAGTGATGGTACGTCTGATGGCACTTAAGGAGTTCACCTGACCAGGTATCACAGTCACACTTTACACTTCACATTCTGGCCACCAGGGGGAGCAAAGGGTTCTATGTATTAGGCCACTCCTCACAATCTGGTAAAACTGGGGGCTGGATAGGAAGTTAGGCTGGTTTCACACTTGCGTTTTTGTCTGCAGCGTTTTTTGCACAAAAAACGCATGCGTTTTTTTTTCTATATTTAACATTGAAAACGCATGCGTTTTTTTGCACATGCGTTTGGTCGCGTTTTCAAACGCATGCGTTTTTTGTCTGCATGCGTTCATTTTCAAAAATGCTACCTGCAGTATTTTCTTGCGCGTTTTTTTTGCCGCGAAAAAACGCATGCGTTTTTTCGCGGCAAAAAATGCATTGCTGTCTATGTAAGGCTACGTTCACATTTGCGGCTAGCGCCGCAGCGTCGGGCGCCGCAGCGGCGCCGCATGCATCATGCGCCCCTATATTTAACATGGGGGCGCATGGACATGCGGTGCACTTGCTTTTTGCGCCGCATGCGTCCCTGCGGCGCCCGCGTCGGGGCGCAGAGGACGCAGCAAGTTGCATTTTTGCTGCGTCCAAAATCAATGGAAAAAAGGACGCATGCGGCGCAAAAAGCAGCGTTGTGCATGTGTTCACATTTGCGCTGTGCGTTGCGGCGGCGACGCTGCGGCGCACACCGCAAATGTGAACGTAGCCTAAACGCATGCGTTTTTAAGCACATGCGTTTGTTTGCGCTAAAAACGCATGCGTTTTTATAGAAAAAAACCAGAAAACACACTGAAAAGCCACCCACCACCATCAAGGTGATAAAGGGATCCAAACCCTAACCCTAACTCTACCCCTAACCTCACCCCTAACCGTTTAATGAACATTTTCTGACAGTCATATTGCCACGTATTTAAGTGCCACGTATCACGTATTTCAGTGCCACGTATGCCACGTGCCACGTATTTAAGTGCCACGTGCCACATATTTAAGTGCCACGTGCCACGTATTAAAGTGCCACGTGCCACGTATTTAAGTGCCACGTGGCACATATTTAAGTGCCACGTGCCACGTATTTAAGTGCCACGTGCCACGTATTTAAGTGCCACATGCCACGTATTTAAGTGCCACGTGCCACGTATTTAAGTGCCACGTATTTAAGTGCCACGTGGCACATATTTAAGTGCCACATGCCACTTATTTAAGTGCCACGTGCCACGTATTTGAGTGCCACGTATTTAAGTACCACGTATTTCAGTTGCACGTATTTCAGTGCCACGTATTTCAGTCACGTTTAGGGTTAGGGTTAGGGGTAGGGGTAGGGTTAGGGTTTTCTTGTTTTTTCTTGTGTTTTCTTGTGTTTTCTTGTGTTTTTCTATAAAAACGCATGCGTCTAAAAAACGCATGCGTTTTACCGCGTTTACATGCATTTTTCACACATGCGTTTTTTTAAAAAACGCATGCAGACAAAAACGCAAGTGTGAAACCAGCCTTAGTCAGAAGCTGACTGGGTTGGATCCAGGCAACATCCTGTGGCAGAGGGTGTTGCGGGGGAAGATTCAGGGGGGTCTCTGTCAGGGTTGGGATCCTGACAGTGGCCTAGCGAACAGAACAGAACATTACAGAGCCGCTCCTGCACTCGAATGCGGTGGCATCCTAAGAAAGGAAAAGAAGCGAGGTTTTCTGTGGAGAAGTGAGAAACGAGATCGCAGCAAAAAGGAGATAAAGCCAGTAGGAGTCGTGCCGTAAGATCGAGGCAACATCCTACTGAGGCGCGTAGCCGGTGGCCGGAACGCCGAGGAAGTATTAGGCTCCAAGCAATACTTCAAACAGCGGCAGGACAGTTAATTTTAGGTTGGCTGTCTCACCTAAATCACCTAAGCAGACATAGGGGGCAATTGTGGGAGAGGGGCGACGCTAGGGTCCCGGAAGAACTCCAGGCCTACCCGTCATACGGGTGCGTCCTATCCATATCATCTGGGGGAAGGAGAAGAACATCAGAATAGATACGAGTTGTGAGAGAAGAACATCAGTAACAGACACAACAGTTGTGAGGACTATCCCGTGGTGCTCAGCAGGGAGGTACTACAACACACAGGCGCTAGAAGGTAGGCACTGATTTCCACCTGCAAAGGGAACTCTGGATGTGCCTTTGGACCGGCCGGTCTCAGCCAGCTCTGTTAGCAGTACTCTGGATTGTGGATCCTGAAGCCTTCAGTAAAGAGGTAAAGAGACTGCAACCCTGTGTCCTCGTTATTCATCGCGACCTGTACCACGCACCCTCATCACACCTTTCATTGGACGCCCCTTAGCAGGGTCACCAACCGGGTCTAGCCACCGTGACAACCCCAGAACTGAGACAGAGAGGCCCGGTACCGAGTACCCCACGGCCCTGCGTCTGGGGGCGCTCCAACTTGGTGTCACAAACAGGATCTACTTAAGCCTGAAGAATCAGGTCATGTGTGCCTTGGAACTGTGTCTGAATTGTGCTTGAACTGTCTGTGACTTGTTGCAAAAACTGTGTGTTACCATTTCCCGCCAAAACCGCTGCCATTACAGTGCCAAGGGGAGCGCAGGAGAAGAAGAAGGGCATGGAAGTGGGCGTAGACAAGCTGAAGAGCGCGAAAGACAATGGCCGCCCAGTCTAAGTATTGCTGTATCCTGAGGACGTGTCCGTGAGCGGCTGAGGTCCGCCTTCTCATTCTCTTCGGAGGGTGGAGACCATGGAGACGGGGCCGCCCACGAAAGAGAATGCGGGAAGACGATCGAGAAGAAGGGACAGATATGGCGGCCTCCAAGCAGCCATGTGGGGACGACCCGACCCGGCGCCAGCCCGCATCGTTGGGAGTGAGCCAGGACCCACCGCTACAGCGGGTGCTGACCGCTGCAGAGCTGCTTGCGAGAGGAGGACCCAGCAGCCGCTCGCCGGATGAATGGGTGGGTGTGACTGAAGCCCGGCAGGAGGAGCGGTGCCGAGAGGCCCATGCCCCAGTGAGTTCCCGGCTGGTCCACTCTGCAGAGATCCGCCTGTCCCCTGCGTTCTTCTCTTCACCCGACCCGACCGCGGAGGACTCACGGACCCTGTCACCGGACCATGAACCGTGGGAGCGGGATCTGAAGCTGAGGCCATGGATGGAGCACCGGCGGTGCCTAGTGGCCGTGTGGCGAAAGGAGAAGAGAGAAGCCCGACTTGTGGCCGTGATTGATCTGAAAGCCGAAGTGCAAGATCCTCCGCCAAAGTGGGGCGTAGTGGTCACCTTTAACTCCCAGGAAGGACGGGGAGTTATTCAGGAGATCGGGGAACAGCTGAAGGTACATGTCGCCCGGGGCGAGGTGGTACCCTGCCATGGAGAGATTGACGCGGACTGCGACCTGCAGCCTGGAGATGCTGTATTCTACACCCGGTGGCAGCGAGGGACTGGTTGGAGGGCTCAGGATGTCCAGCGGTGCGCAGCTCTTCCGGCCGCCCCTGAGGCCCAGGAGACCGGGCCCCTTGTTAAGGGGCCGATTACCGCCTGCGTTATGGATCATCCGGCGGTCTCGACCCACCGTGTGACCTTGAGTCCCACCCGTCCTCGGCTGAGAGGGGTGGACTTGGGGCCAAGCCTACCTAAGCCCCAGAGGGCTACCTGTGAGGTAAGGCCCTGGTGGAAGCCACCTCCTGATTTATGAGCCTAAGCTGCTGAAATTGTATATAGTTCGTTAACTGTTCATCTTTTGTGTCTGCTGCTGCTAATACCCGACCAGGGTTATCCTTAAATGGATCCCTTCGTTTACCCAGGATCCCTAATGCTTTTTATTTTTGCTTTTGTTTTCCTTTTTGCTTTTGTTCCACAATGTTACAAAGACTGCCGAATCATGGACGGTGAATGGTTCACAAACTGTATTGTAAATAGTTCGCACCTTCTTAAAGGTGCCCCTTACTGGTTTTACAAGAAGGAGAGCTTTGTGAAGAGACTGTTCCTGAGTACAGCATGGAAGCTCTTCCCTTAACTGGACTTGCAGACAGAGAGAGTCTGCATTACCTCAAAGAGACTTGGTTCCCTCTTAAAGGGAACGTTCACTAGTTGCACTTAGAGTATAATGTTGCCTTAAAGAAAGTAGATGGTAATAATGTTTTGCCTAGAAGTAATATGTAGTTAGCTAGATAGTTATAGAGAATGGTTTAATAATGTTACTAGAGAATGAGGACAGGAAAGTAAACCCATAGGGGTTAGATAGTGAGTCCTCCTGAGAGCCATAGAGAGATGGTTAATTGATCTTGTACTAAGAAAAGAGGCAGTAGGCCTGGGTAGATAGACAGGCGGTCCTGCATATGAAAAATCAGAGAGTAAAAAGAAAATGTTGCACTTAGAAGAGAAAAATGAAGAAAAAGTTAATTTATATTTTAGAAGTTTTATAGTAAGCCTTTAGTGGGTTCAGCTTATACGCCCTTAAAGGAAAAGTTAAATTATTGTTCAGAATTTGCACTTAGTAGAATACCCGGCTGGGTAATAGAAGTTATTTATAGTATCTTATTTAAAATATTTAACCATGTTTTGTTTGTAACGTTCAAGAGTCCTCACCTCCCATAAAGGGAAGCACTGTTATTATTACTTGTTCATTGCATTTCAAAATGTGTATGTCTTTTGCTGACATGTATTGTTGTTTTCTTCCCAGTCCAGGAGTACTGGATTTTACCGGGGGGAGTGCAGCGCCCCAGAGTCCTGGTCGTTGCAATACTGACGCTCCGCCGCTAAGGGGAGTGATGGTACGTCTGATGGCACTTAAGGAGTTCACCTGACCAGGTATCACAGTCACACTTTACACTTCACATTCTGGCCACCAGGGGGAGCAAAGGGTTCTATGTATTAGGCCACTCCTCACAATCTGGTAAAACTGGGGGCTGGATAGGAAGTTAGTCAGAAGCTGACTGGGTTGGATCCAGGCAACATCCTGTGGCAGAGGGTGTTGCGGGGGAAGATTCAGGGGGGTCTCTGTCAGGGTTGGGATCCTGACAGTGGCCTAGCGAACAGAACAGAACGTTACGGAGCCGCGCCTGCACTCGAATGCGGTGGCATCCTAAGAAAGGAAAAGAAGCGAGGTTTACTGTGGAGAAGTGAGAAACGAGATCGCAGCAAAAAGGAGATAAAGCCAGTAGGAGTCGTGCCGTAAGATCGAGGCAACATCCTACTGAGGCGCGTAGCCGGTGGCCGGAACGCCGAGGAAGTATTAGGCTCCAAGCAATACTTCAAACAGCGGCAGGACAGTTAATTTTAGGTTGGCTGTCTCACCTAAATCACCTAAGCAGACATAGGGGGCAATTGTGGGAGAGGGGCGACACTAGGGTCCCGGAAGAACTCCAGGCCTACCCGTCATACGGGTGCGTCCTATCCATATCATCTGGGGGACGGAGAAGAACATCAGAATAGATACGAGTTGTGAGAGAAGAACATCAGAAACAGACACAACAGTTGTGAGGACTATCCCGTGGTGCTCAGCAGGGAGGTACTACAACACACAGGCGCTAGAAGGTAGGCACTGATTTCCACCTGCAAAGGGAACTCTGGATGTGCCTTTGGACCGGCCGGTCTCAGCCAGCCCTGTTAGCAGAACTCTGGATTGTGGATCCTGAAGCCTTCAGTAAAGAGGTAAAGAGACTGCAACCCTGTGTCCTCGTTATTCATCGTGACCTGCACCACGCACCCTCATCACTCCTTTCATTGGACGCCCCCGTATGACCGGGTCTAGCCACCGTGACAACCCCAGAACTGAGACACAGAGGCCCGGTACCGAGTACCCCGCGGCCCTGCGTCTGGGGGTGCTCCAATAACATGGCCGCTTAACTCCTTCAGCACATAGCATGCTGAAAAGAAACTTATGGGTTTCTAGATCATGGAGGAAAGCAATCTCCATGACACATATCTCCCCTCACATACAGTGCCAATGACCATGTCACAAGAGTTATGCATCTACACCTAACCTCCCCTTTCTTGTGCAAGTGTGCAAGTAGCATCAATCATTCATGGCACATGTGGCAGAGCAAAGCATAGAATCTTAAAATGTTAGAGTTGGAAGGAACCTCCAGGGTCATAGTGTCCAAAACTTGCTCAATGCATGATTCAATAAACCAGCTCAGACAGATGTCAGGCCAGCCCGAAATGGAAAAACCCTTTAAATATTATGTTATTTTATTCAAGAACCTTCATTATCAAATGGGCAATATGGTTGTTATTTAAGATTCTTGCCTTATTATTAGTAGAAAGGGCCATTTGTGTTAGTAAAAGAAAGTTAAATCATGAAATGTGGGCCATATTTGATTTTTTTGTAAGAAAAATATGGCCAACTGTGTTGCACATTCAGATGTCTCCATGAACACTTATGTTTGCATACTTTTTGGAGCCAAAACCAGGTGCAAATCATAACAGCAAAGAATGTATAGAGGACAAATTTGACTTCTTGGTTTTGGCTTCAAAAAAGCTGTAAAAACCGGATAGAGATCTGCACATTTCCTCACATCCTTAGAAATTGCACAAAAATGGTGAAACAATATAAAAAGTAGTTCGGTTTATGGTAGCCTCGCTATTGAAAAAGCTTCCATGAACAAGGCAATCAATCTAGTAAGTTGAAGTGGAATCCCTTTAACCCATGTACAAGGATCAGGACTTACATAGGACCCACTGGGTTGGGTCTACAAAGTGGCTACTGAACGGTGGAGCGGCTTGGCATAGAAAGGTTGTATTCACTAAGTCAAAACCAAAAAAGTCTGAAAACATAGTTATAATTATCAAGCAAAGGCAAGGTGAAAAGAATCCAAGGTCAGCAATAGTATCAGGGCAGCAAAGGTATCTAAACTCACTGGCCACTTTATTAGGTACACCTGTCCAACTTCTTGTTAACACTTAATTTCTAATCAGCCAATCACATGGCGGCAACTCAGTGCATTTAGGCATGTAGACATGGTCAAGACAATCTCCTGCAGTTCAAACCGAGCATCAGTATGGGGAAGAAAGGTGATTTGAGTGCCTTTGAACGTGGCATGGTTGTTGGTGCCAGAAGGGCTGGTCTGAGTATTTCAGAAACTGCTGATCTACTGGGATTTTCACGCACAACCATCTCTAGGGTTTACAGAGAATGGTCCGAAAAAGAAAAAAAATCCAGTGAGCGGCAGTTCTGTGGGCGGAAATGCCTTGTTGATGCCAGAGGTCAGAGGAGAATGGGCAGACTGGTTCGAGCTGATAGAAAGGCAACAGTGACTCAAATCGCCACCCGTTACAACCAAGGTAGGCCTAAGAGCATCTCTGAACGCACAGTGCGTCGAACTTTGAGGCAGATGGGCTACAGCAACAGAAGACCACACCGGGTACCACTCCTTTCAGCTAAGAACAGGAAACTGAGGCTACAATTTGTACAAGCTCATCGAAATTGGACAGTAGAAGATTGGAAAAACGTTGCTTGGTCTGATGAGTCTCGATTTCTGCTGCGACATTCGGATGGTAGGGTCAGAATTTGGCGTAAACAACATGAAAGCATGGATCCATCCTGCCTTGTATGGTGCATCTTTGGGATGTGCAGCCGACAAATCTGCGGCAACTGTGTGATGCCATCATGTCAATATGGACCAAAATCTCTGAGGAATGCTTCCAGCACCTTGTTGAATCTATGCCACGAAGAATTGAGGCAGTTCTGAAGGCAAAAGGGGGTCCAACCCGTTACTAGCATGGTGTACCTAATAAAGTGGCCGGTGAGTGTATATATATAATTGTCTAAGGGGTACTTCCGTCTTTCTGTCTGCAACTTCCGCCATGGAAATCTTGTGTCGCTGATTGGTCTCGCCAGCTGCCTGTCATGGCGGCCGCGACCAATCAGCGACGGGCACAGTCCGATTAGTCCCTCCCTACTCCCCTGCAGTCAGTGCCCGGCCCCGCTCCATACTCCCCGCAGTCAGTGTCTGGCGCCCGCATACTCCCCTCCACTCACCGCTCACACAGGGTTAATGCCAGCGGTAACGTACCGCGCTATGCCGCGGGTAACGTTACCGCTGCTATTAACCCTGTGTGTCCCCAACTTTTTACTATTGATACTACCTATGCAGCGTCAATAGTAAAAAGATCTAATGTTAAAAATAATTAAAAAACAAAAAACCTGCTATACTCACCCTCCGTAGTCCAGCGATGCACTCGCGGCTGCCGCCATCTTCCGTTACTAGAGATGCTTTGCGAAATTACCCAGAAGTCTTAGCGGTCTCGCGAGACCGCTAAGTCATCTGGGTAATTTTGCAATGCATCCTGGGAACGGAAGATGGCGGCAGCCGCGCACATAGGGACAGCTTAGCTGGATCCCAGGGGATGAGTATATAACTATTTTTTGTTTTAATTATCTTTTTTTAACACGGATATGTGCCCACACTGCTATATACTATGTGGGCAGTGTTATATAGCGCGTGGGCTGCGTTATATACAGCGTGGCTGCTATATACTACGTGGCCAGTGTTATATACTACGTGGGCTGTGTTATATACCGTGTGGGCAGTGTTATATACCACGTGGGCTGCATTATATACCTTGTGGGCTGCTATATACTACGTGGGCAGTGTTATATACTACGTGGGCAGTGTTATATACCACGTGGGCAGTGTTATATACCGCGTGGGCTGCGTTATATACTGCGTGGCTGCTATATACTATGTGGCCAGTGTTATATACTATGTGGGCAGTATTATATACCGCGTGGGCAGTGTTATATACCGCATGGGCTGCGTTATATACTGCGTGGCTGCTATATACTACGTGGCCAGTGTTAGATACTATGTGGCCTGTGTTATGTACTGCGTGGTCTGTGCTATATATTACGTGGACACTGTTATATACTGCATGGCCTGTGTTATATACTACGTCGCCTGTGTTATATACTGCGTGGCTGCTATATACTATTTGGGCTGTGTTATATACTGCATGGCCACTGTTATATATTGCGTGGCCTGCCTTAACGCATCGGGTATTCTACAATATGTATGTATGTATGTGCATAGCAGCCACAAGTATATAGCACAGGCCACGTAGTATTTGTCTGCTATATACTACATGGCTCCTATATACTACGTGGCCTGTACTATATACTATGTGGCTGCTATATACATACATACATACATATTCTAGAATACCCGATGCGTTAGAATCGGGCCACCATCTAGTAGGGACATAATCGGGGTTGGGAAAACAAACAAAAATGGCATCTGGAGGCCCATATAAAGCACACAGAAGAGAGTTAAAGATAACCATTTTCAGAAATTAACCTGCCAGGATACCAAGCAAAGCTGCTGCACAGACATGCATGTAACACAATTATTTTATAATACTAAACGATTAATGTCTAAAACATTCTAGGAGAAATAAAAGCATTCTCCGGATAATAACACATATATTTAAAATAAAGAAAAGTCTGGTAAAGCAAATAAAAAACAAGAATTACCTAACAACTGTTTTCAGTTTGAAATTATCATTAAATTACAAATTCAGATATTTTCTGTATAACAAACGTTGATTGCATTAATATTCATAAAATGATTAACATTGTGATGAGTCGAATATTTATATATAGAAAGGAAAATTATTACATTAGTGGTGATAGTAATGATAATCAGATTAGTTTAAACATTTATCTCCTAACTATCTATCTTTTATCTATCCATTGATTATATATCTATAATGTATATATAATATCTATAATCTATCTATTATCTATCTATCTGTCATAGAAAATATTAAAATTCCTTGATGTCCCTCATGTACCCCCTCCTTTTTTCTGTCATCAACCATTTGTCATGAGGAGCTGTGAGCTGGCAATCACACCTGTCTTTATGCAAAATGGCAGTGACACAGCTATATGAAGCAGATTAATTAAAATGCAAGGATTTCTCTTTATGTCCAGGTAACTTCAAAGGAAGTCTATTGCCCCCACAGAGAGACAAGAAAAGACGTTATTAGGGTCTGAAGATGATCAAAGAACCTCTGACATCCTGTACAAATAGCCACTGTGACAGTACAATTTATAGGGCAGACAGTATGACTCCGGGAGAAAATATGGAATATTAGATTTTCTATAAATCCAATATTTATGAGACGTACCTTGTTGGCACAGGGACAACTAGGCAATCATACACATATTTTCCCATAATCATAACCCCCCACCAAAAGGCCCCAAATCTATAGGGGCCATATAACCACCAGTAGTTAGGCCATGTCCATGTTTGGTCTCTAAGCATAGTTAACATCCCCATAGAAAAGATGACATCAGTCTCGATCTTCTGTGATCGCTCTATGAGGAGTTATTAAAATTATGAATGACTGAGTCCAGCCCACACCCGGGACCTTGTGAGGTCATCGTAGAGGGGTGTGTGGGTGGGATTCAGAGTCTGATAAAAGATTGATCCCAATTATGATCAGTGTTTGTACAGAGAGCGACATGTCATGTATGTACGTACGGACCCTGTCTTGACGGTCAAATCGAAGTGCTTTCCTTCAGTTAAACTGAATCATCTCTGCGATCGGTGTAGTAAGTTCTGGTAATCCCTTTTATTTTATGAAACTGTTTATGCTGTATTGTTTTGTTCCCCTTTGTAAAATCTTTTGTATATTTTTCATAAACACTGCCTCCCTTTGGATTAAGTATAAAATGTAATAGTTCTATTCCTTCTGTTCTGTAAACTACGCCTCGAAGCCATAAGCTACCATTTCAATGGTGTCCAATGGACCGAAACAGAGTAGTGGTGGCAGTGATTAGTCTGGGGGCATCTGAGAGTTATAGTAGCTGTGAACGTACTGGGGTGTGTACACATAGTCCATGTGTTAGAATCTGGAGTTGTATATGCCGTAAGCTCAGCGTTAATATTCCGATAGCCGACCTAGTGGGGTGAACGGGCTGTGGCCTTCTCCTTTGATTGTCGTCCAATCGTGTAATTGTCCGGATGATAAGAGGCAGCAGAGAGCTGTTCCCTCCAAAGATCACAGTGGGTGGTACCCATGATCTTCCCTGCCTGTGATATCAGGGATTTGTGGGATTAGGAAAGTCATGACAAATATTCGGATCTCTGACACTATGTATCTATCTAACTATCTATAAGTGATACCTACTAGATCAGTGAGGGTCTACCTTCTAAAACCCCTTCTGGTCACCAGAATGTGGGTCCCCTATTAGAATGTAATAGTGGTCATGCAAGCTGCCACTTCATTCAATCTCTATGGGAATACAAGAGATAGTGAGTGCTGGACTTATCCCATAGGCTGCTCCATTTGTCCTTTTGACAGGTAGCACATGTTTCCATGTTATTGTATGGGGCTGTGCACATGTGCAACATGCACGATTTGCCTTCAATAGAATGGCACTTAGCCATTCATATCTGTGTGTCCGTGGAAAATTTTCAGATGACATGTGAGTGCAGCCCGATTTTCATGGACTGACATTATAGAGTAGGTGGCTGAAACTTTTACCTTTTCTCTCCAAATCCAAGAAAATTAGATCACACCCTCATCAAAGTCTAATCAGAATCTGAGCATAGTGTGATTAACATAATCATACCGATTTTCTTGGATGTGAAGAAAATAGTTGTAAGACCCTAGCCTAGTAGTTATCTATCTAGTAAATAAGATATAAGTTATAATAGCTGTTAAAAGAGGGCCTATCACCTCCTGGGAATCTAAACAATATTCCTAAGTTAGCAGTAAAATCACTTGTCCTGTAAAAGAAAGAGGCTGAAGTTGGTCTCTCCACTATATCACTGTCCTTACAGCTGTGTGAAACTTCTTGCTTCTTAGCTGGGACATAACACAGTGTTGGGTGAAAACTTTGTGCAGCGTGAATGTACAATTTTCATAGTCATGAAAATACAGAAAAACCTTTAAATGAGAAGGTGTGTCCAAACTTTTCGTCTGTACTATACATCACATTGGATATACTTATACTGCTGTGTATACATCACATAGGATACACCGAGTCTCTTGCATACATTACATAGGTGACACTGTGATTTTGTTGCATACATCAACGACTGATGTAAGACAGGAGGGCAGAGCGCTCTGACTATGCCACAAATGCTGACTTCTATGGGTGCCATGCCTTTAGTGGTATTCACACTTTTCTAGATGTGCTGTATCCTGTATATAGCTTCAGCATTGAGTCTTATATTCTTCTATGGCAATCCATATATCTGAAGGAGGTGAAACTGAGACCAAAACATCATATACGTTCACTGTGGATTACAAGTAAATAATCTTTTTTCCACATGAGCTGAGTGCCAAGTTCTTCATAGATATGCTACGGATTGGGCTCTTACTTGTGCACCTACTTTCAGGTGTGTCGTGTTCTTCTACTATGTCTGCCACCAATAACGTTCTGACCTTGGTACTGAAGTTGGAACATAATCCAATGTTCAGTAGTGAGTGTTTTGTGTGTGCGCCATGTAGTGAAGAACTAAAGGGCCAAGCATTGTGACCAGGGCCATATTTGCCACTAGGCACTTGAGGGCACGTGCCTAGGGCGGGACGATGCAGGGGGCGGCACCTGAACAAGTTTTTTTTTAATTTAATTCTGGGTCACCTCCCGACTGACAACCCCCCATCCCCCCGGCCACCCACCTGCCTGCCTCCCACCGTCCTTGGAGACATCATACTCACCCTGCTCCAGTGATGCCTGGGCTGCAGCTCGTCCTGAGTGAGCGGTCACGTGGTACCGCTCATTAAGGTCATGAATATGGGCATATTCATGACCTTAATGAGCGGTACCACCTGACCGCTCACGCAGGAAGAAAGTGCTGCAGCGTGAGTCGAGACAGAGATAGGGGGATGTTCGGCGCGGTGTGGGAAAGGTGAGTATGAGGGACGGGGGACAGGGGATGGGGGGATGAAGGAGGACAGAGAGCCGAGCCATGCAAGATGGGAGCGGGAGCAGGAGCAGGAGCTGGAGCGGGGGGTTGAGAGATGAGCCATCCATACAGGAGGGGGGGAATATGAGCCATGCATACAGGATGGGATGGGAGGGAGATGAGCCATGCATACAGGAGAGGGGGGATATGAGCCATGCATACAGGAGGGGGGATATGAGCCATGCATATGGGATGGGAGGGAGATGAGCCATGCATACAGGAGGGGGGCATATGAGCCATGCATATGGGATGGAAGGGAGATGAGCCATGCATACAGGAGGGGGGCATATGAGCCATGCATATGGGATGGGAGGGAGATGAGCCATGCATACAGGAGGGGGGATATGAGCCATGCATATGGGATGGGATGGGATAGAGATGAGCCATGCATACAGAAGGGGGTGGGGATATGAGCCATGCATACATGATGGGATGGGAGGGAGATGAGCCATGCATACAGGAGGGGGGGTGGGGATGTGAGCCATGCATATGGGATGGGAGGGAGATGAGCCATGCATACAGGAGGGGAGGGGGTGGGGATGTGAGCCATGCATATGGGATGGGAGGGAGATGAGCCATGCATACAGGAGGGGGGATATGAGCCATGCACATGGGATAGGAGGGAGATGAGTGATTCCCATATGCGGCCATGCGGTATGGGAAAGGTGAGTATGAGGGATGGGGGACAGGAGATGGGGGGATGAAGGAGGATGGAGAGCCGAGCCATGCAAGATGGGAGCGAGAGCAGGAGCAGGAGCTGGAGCGGGGGGGTTGAGAGATCAGCCATGCATACAGGAGGGGGGGATATGAGCCATGCATACAGGATGGGATGGGAGGGAGATGAGCCATGCATACAGGAGGGGGGATATGAGCCACACATACAGGATGGGGGGAATGAGCCATGCATACATGCATAAGATCGGAGGGGGGCATTATACAGTATTGAGCATCATGTGGTGTCATTATACACTATGGAGCATCATGTGTGGCCATTATACAGTACTGAGCATCATGTGGGCCATTATACAGTATGGAGCACCATGTGGGGCCATTATACAGTACTGAGCATCATGTGGGGTCATTATACAGTATGGAGCATCATGTGGAGCCATTATACAGTATTGAGCATCATGTGGGGTCATTATACAGTATGGAGCATCATGTGTGGCCATTATACAGTATGGAGCATCATGTGGGGTCATTATACAGTATAGAGCATCATGACTGGCCATTATACAGTATAGAGCATCATGTGTGGCCATTATACAGTATTGAGCATCAAGTGGGATCATTATACAGTATTGAGAACTGTGTGTGGCCATTGTACAGTATGGAGCATCATGTGTGGCCATTATACAGTATGGAGCATCATATGGGGTCATTATACAGTATGGAGCATCATGTGTGGCCATTATACAGTATGGAGCATCATATGGGGTCATTATACAGTATGGAGCATCATGTGTGGCCATTATACAGTATAGAGCATCATGTGTGGCCATTATACAGTATTGAGCATCATGTGGCGTCATTATACAGTATGGAGAACTGTGTTCAGCCATTATACAGTATGGAGCATCATGTTTGGCCATTATGCAATATTGAGCATCATGTGTGGCCATTATACAGTACTGAGCATCATGTAAGGCCATTATACAGTATGTGGAGCACTGCGTAGCCATTATACAGTATGGAGCATCATGTGGAGCCATTATACAGTATTGAGCATCATGTGTGGCCATTATACAATATGGAGCACTGTGTGGCCATATTTTTTTTATAATTATTGTTTATGAAACAGTGTGATCAGCAGTGCTAAATGGGTGTGGTTGGGATGTGGATACGGGTGTGACTAGTTGTGAAATGGGTGTGGTCAGAGGCGTGGCCTAAAATTTGCTGCTGTACACTACGCGCGCCGCAAACTTTATACCTCTTTCCCTTCTTCAAAAGTTGGGAGGTATGGTACTGCATTTGCCAGATCACGGCAAGTGCCGCAAATCCCATAGGGAATGAATGAGGCCAAATGCAGAGTTGCCGTAAGTGATCCGTTACGCGCCACATGCAGAAAAACTGCCCGATCTGCTGCAAAAGGCGACTTTCACATCAGCGATTATTGCCAAAGTCACTGTCGATAGTGTCATACTCACCAAAGGGGGAGGCAGCACTAAAAGTGCCTAGGGCAGCAGAAACTCTAAATACAACCCTGATTGTGACCCTAAGGAATCTGGGCTCGAGTCTGCCTACTCCTGCTTTAGAAGCTGCTGTGTGTCCTCAAAAAAGATGACATCTTTATAAGCAGATTTTTTTTTTCTTTTAGTGACAATCAACCATATCTTTCTTTTGCAGATTAACCCTTTAGCAGCAGCTGATATATAACAACATTCAATTTAAAGTTCAGATTCCAGGTGGTGGAATTTTTTTTACGTGATTTGCACTTTGCTGATTCATAGCAAATTGGGAAACAATGATGAATAAATGTATCATGCTTGTACATCGGTTTATATTCATTGACCAGGGAGTCGAAAATACACGGAAACGCACAAGGCTTCATTTACCAGTCAGCCGCCCCTTCACAGTTGGTATCTCCCCAACCAAGAAGAGAATCTTTCCAAATTTTGCCCTCATTCTGGGAAATTTAAAGGGACTTTTTCATACTACAGGAAATAATCTGACTTTCTAATGAGTTTGACATAGGGCTAAAATTACATCTCCTGTCACATTTTGTGTTTTTCTTACAAATGATAGGTTCAATTTAAGGTTCATTTAAAGGGATAAAACTTAAAAGGAATTTTAATAGATGTCCTGTCAGCAATCAGGTCACTCCATCTATAAATTAAAGAAGTACTCCTCCCATCAAAGTTTTTATCCTCTTAATATATTGCAATCATCATATTATACAGCACTGTGTATTTACAATTGATAATTTTTCCTTTCTACCCAGTTAATTTATCTCTTTTCTCTGCTCTATGTAGAAACAGGAAGTCTCTTTTCCCTGTTTATCATTCCCCTCTTCAGCTCCTGACCCAGCTGCTCCTCTCCTTCCTCTGCCATAGACTTTTGCAGTGAATGATTACTTGTTCAGAGAAAATTGACCTCCTGTTTCTACATATCGCTTAGGAGGATTCAGCTCATCATTTGTAATCATGTGTTTTCATAGACCTAATGGAAAAGAGAAGAATTAGCAGGGTAGAAAGGAAAAATGAGCAATTGTAAGTACACAGTGCTGTATATTATGATGACTGCAATATATTAAAAGGAAAAAACCTTTGATGGGAGGAGGAGTACTTAATTAAGGAAGAGGATCATAACATAATGAGGATCATAGCCATATGTACATTCCTGAAGGATCATACTTTTTGTCATATGGACACTATTATTGAAAAATATAATGTGAAAGTTGCACCTGGACTGCAGTTTTATATAAAGTGTATAAAGTGTTATCTTTTACATCACATTTATGAAGCCCATCATATATATTTAGTGCAGGTATATATATATATATATATATATATATATATATATATATATATATATATATATATATATACAGCTCTGGCAAAAATTAAGAGACCACTGCACAGTTTTATAAAAATCAGCTTCTCTACATGTCTGACAGCCATTCCATTTTTCCATTTCAGTGTCAGTTGAATTCCAGCCAGAGTACACCTCATTCTACTTAATGTGCTTATGATTAGGTGATCACCTGAACCAAATCTTATTTAACGAAGGAAGGTATGAAAAACACTGCTGTGGTGTTCACAATCCTCTTGCAATAGAACAAGCTGGATGGTAAAACAAGGGCTAGTAATATTTCAAAAGTAATAGGAATGAAAAAAAAAACTTTTACCATGCCAAAGGAGATGGAAAGAAAAATCTTGAGTGAGGAAAAGAAGAGCTCAATTCTGGCTTTACTAGCAGAGGGATACAGTGAGCATCATGTTGCCACCATCCTTAAATTTTCTAAGATGGCAGTCCATTACAACTAGGTCAAGCAGCAGACATTGGGGACAACAAAGCTACAGACTGGTAGAGGGCGAAAATGACTCTCCACTGACTAAGATGACCGTGATCTTATTCGAATGTCACTCAGCAACCGTAGGATGACATCAAGTGACCTACAAAAGTAATGGCAAATGGCAGCTGGGGTGAAGTACACGGCAAGAACATTTCATAACAGGCTCCTAGAAGCAGGACTCAAGTCATGTAAAGCTAGAAAACAGCCTTTCATCATTGAGAAGCAAAGGAGAGCCAGGGTGAAGTTTGCCAAAGACCATAAGGATTGGACCATAGATGACTGGAGTAAGGTAATCTTCTCTGATGAGTCTAATTTTCAGCTTTGCCCAACACCTGGTCATCTAATGGTTAGACGAAGACCCGAGAGGCGTACAAGCCACAGTGCCTCGCACCCACTGTGAAATTTGGTGGAGGATCAGTGATGATCTGGGGATTCTTCCGCAAGACTGAAATTGGGCAGGTTAATCTTTGCAAAGGGCATATGAATCAAGCTGCATACAAGGTTATCCTGGAAAAACAGTTGATTCCTTCTGCTCAGGCAATGTTCTCCAACTCTGAGGACTGGTTTCTCCAGCAAGACAATGTGCCATGTCACACAGCTAGGTCAATCAAGGTCAAATCCCTGTCATGGCCAGCCCAATCTCCAGACCTGTACCCCATTGAAAACCTCTGGAATGTAATCAAGAGGAAGATGGATAGCCACAAGCCATCAAAGAATGAAGAACTCCTTAAATGTTTGTACCAGGAGTGGCATAAGGTCACCCAGAAGCAGTGTCAAAGACTGGTGGAAAGCATGCCAAGAAGCACGGTGGCGCAGTGGTTAGCACAGCAGCCTTGCAGCGCTGGAGTCCTGGGTTCTAATCCCACCTTGGACAATATCTGCAAAGAGTTTGTATGTTCTCTCCGTGTTTGCGTGGGTTTCCTCCGGGTACTCCGGTTTCCTCCCACATTCCAAAGACATACTGATAGGGAATTTAGATTGTGAGCCCCATCGGGGACAGCTGCATAATATGTTTGTGCTATACAGTCATATGAAAAAGTTTGGGCACCCCTATTAAGCTTAATGTTTTATAAAAATGTTTTGTTTTGCAACAGCTATTTCAGTTTCATATATCTAATAACTGTTGGACACAGTAATGTTTCTGCCTTGAAATGAGGTTTATTGTACTAACAGAAAATGTGCAATATGCATTCAAACAAAATTTGACAGGTGCATAAGTATGGGCACCCTTATCATTTTCTTGTTTTAAATACTCCTACCTACTTTTTACTGACTTACTAAAGCACTTTTTTTGGTTGTGTAACTTCATAGCTAGGTGCATGCAATCATGAGAAAAGCTACTTAAAGTGGCCACTTGCAAGTTGCTCTCCTGTTTGAATCTCCTCTGAAGAGTGGCATCATGGGCTCCTCAAAACAACTGTCAAATGATCTGAAAACAAAGATTATTCAACATAGTTGTTCAGGGGAAGGATACAAAAAGCTGTCTCAGAGATTTAACCTGTCAATTTCCACTGTGAGGAGCATAGTAAGGAAATGGAAGAACACAGGTACAGTTCTTGTTAAGGCCAGAAGTGGCAGGCCAAGAAAAACATCAGAAAGGCAGAGAAGAAGAATGGTGAGATCAGTCATGGACAATCCTCAGGACACCTCCAGAGATCTGCAGCATCAACTTGCTGCAGATGGTGTCACTGTGCATCGGTCAACTATACAACGCACTTTGCACAAGGAGAAGCTGTATGGGAGAGTGATGCGAAAGAAGCCGTTTCTGCAAGCACGCCACAAACAGAGTCGGCTGAGGTATGCAAAAGCACATTTGGAGAAGCCAATTTCTTTTTGGAAGAAGGTCCTGTGGACTCATGAAACCAAGATTGACTTGTTTGGTAATACAAAAAGGCGTTATGCATGGCGGCAAAAAAACACAGTGCGTTGTATAGTTGACCGATGCACAGTGACACCATCTGCAGCAAGTTGATGCTGCAGCTCTCTGGAGATGGTCTGAGGATTGTCCTTGACTGATCTCACCATTCTTCTTCTCTGCCTTTCTGATGTTTTTCTTGGCCTGCCACTTCTGGCCTTAACAAGAACTGTACCTGTGTTCTTCCATTTCCTTACTATGTTCCTCACAGTGGAAATTGACAGGTTAAATCTCTGAGACTGCTTTTTGTATCCTTCCCCTGAACAACGATGTTGAATAATCCTTGTTTTCAGATCATTTGACAGTTGTTTTGAGGAGCCCATGATGCCACTCTTCAGAGGAGATTCAAACAGAAGAACAACTTGCAAGTGGCCACTTTAAGTAGCTTTTCTCATGATTGCATACACCTAGCTATGAAGTTCAAAGCTCAATGAGGTTACAAAACCAAAAAAAGTGCTTTAGTAAGTCAGTAAAAAGTAGGTAGGAGTATTTAAAACAAGAAAATGATAAGGGTGCCCATACTTATGCACCTGTCAAATTTTGTTTGAATGCATATTGCACATTTTCTGTTAGTACAATAAACCTCATTTCAAGGCAGAAACATTACTGTGTCCAACAGTTATTAGATATATGAAACTGAAATAGCTGTTGCAAAATAAACCATTTTTATAAAACATTAAGCTTAAGATTAATAGGGGTGCCCAAACTTTTTCATATGACTGTATAAAAATAAAGATTATTATTATTATAAGCATGAAAGCTGTGATTAAAAATCATGGTTATTCCACAAAATATCGATTCCTGAACTCTTCCTGAGTTAAAACATTAGTATTGCTGTTTCTAAATGATTATGAACTTGTTTTCTTTGCATTATTTGAGGTCTGCAAGCAATGCATTTTTTTTATATTGAAAATTTCTTGTTTTCTGAAAATAAATACAAAATTTAGTGCCTGGACATGTTGTCAGTAGTTTATAGAATAAAAGAACAATTGACATTTTGCTCAAAAATATACCTATAAAGAGAACAATCAGACAAATTGAAAATTTTGCAGTGGTCTCTTAATTTTTGCCAAAGCTGTATGTATATATATATACACACTATATGTATGAACTGCTTCTTAAATGGAAAAAGATAACTGATTCAATTTTCCTGGAACTCTGAGGAATTGAATTTGTTTAGGAAATTCCTAAGAAATTAGATTTCTTGTGAACCAAATTAGTAGATAAAATTTCATAAATTTTCCCATTAGTTTTTTAAGGCAGTTCCATGAATCTCCCTTAAAGCTTATAAAGGAGAATGTCTTCATCACACACCATTCAATGGATCAGAGAACAAACTTCCATCTGTCACAGAATGGCATATGAACGGGAACTATGAGCACATAGACGTTTTACAATTCTGACCCAAAGGGTTCATGTGCCGTAGTGCTGCTCCATACAGCCTGGAATTAGTACATACCGCTATTATGGCTGCAAAAATGAGACCATACATTGTGGCTAATTATATTGTTTAAGGGATATACTGTAGATACCATAAGGGGAATTTTTTAATCATGTAATTGTAGAAATTTTTGGCTATAAACATTTCTACAATTGGGTTTTATTAAAAACTTTGCACCATTTGCCTGTTATTATCTCTGTGTGTTGTGATGCCTTTTGTTGTTTGCAGCAGGAAATAACTTATAATCTACTTTTTCTGAAGGGAGCCACTTACCCTCCTTCTTTTGAACTCCTCCAAGATGATTTATGACTGTAACACTACGCACAACTTGCATGTTATCATAAATCATCTGAGAGCAGTTTAGAAGAACTGAACTCACTAATGGATTCTCAATTTACTTATTCTGCAGCCACATTTTTAATGAAACCCAATTGCAAAATAGATTTTTAGAGCAGATGAGCAAACCAGGCAAAATTTGAATTTGCTTGTTCGTGAATTTTTTCCCAGGAAATTTGATTTGCAAAGAAGTTATTCTTGGTGAATTTAATGTCCCTCTCCAGACCCCATAGCATAATAAATGCATGATGTCAAAAATAAAAATAATCCTTATACTGACCTCACCACTCACCTCTCTGGCTCCTGTCACTAGTCCAGTCCCTACTGCATTTTCTGAATTTCTGATGCTCAAGCTGAAATCCCGAGATCTCTGACAGTATGTCAGGACTTTGATGTGGCCCAAGAAGATCCTGCACAAAATCCTTACAGGTGACGTAGAGGAATGTAGTGCCTGGAGAGATGAGTAGTGAAGTGAGAATAAGGATTTTTTTTTAACCTTTTGGTTGTCAATTACGGCATACAAAAATAGCAGCCAGTATCTGCCATTTTTCTGAATTAGCACAGAAGCAAATTACAAAAATTTAGCATTTTGTCGAATGTGGATTGTTGTAAAGTTCAAATAAAATTCAATTTGATTTATTCAACATTATTTTTTAGCCCCCAAATACATTCATTTCAGTAAAAAAAAATGTCCCCAAAGGTGTCTGTCCATATCTTTTAACCCGATCTCTGAGCTGCAGGGAATGGAGAAGTGATTGAGCTCGATTGGCTTTTTTTTCAGAACTCATGACTCAATTAAAAGCAGCGCATGTACAGTCATCTCTCCACTAAAAGTGTCAAGAGTCAGTGCCATATTCTCGGGGTAGGAAAAATACGGTAAGTGAAATTCTACATTTCTGATTTTTCCACATATAAAAAAAACATTATTCAGATCAGACTTTGATCAAAGTTTGGTT
Organism: Ranitomeya variabilis; assembly: GCF_051348905.1. Taxonomy (NCBI): domain Eukaryota; kingdom Metazoa; phylum Chordata; class Amphibia; order Anura; family Dendrobatidae; genus Ranitomeya; species Ranitomeya variabilis. The sequence continues at coordinate 1,058,410,051 of NC_135233.1, forward strand.
CGAGTGGCAGAGTTGAGTTTTTGTGATATGTGGAAAAAAAAATTTTCTCCACCATCTTCACTGTGACTGTCCGTTAAACTCAGACCACACTGGGAGGTCATCTGCATGTGGTCCATTTTTTTCATGGATATATTGACTTGCATAGCTGATTTTGATCTGATCCTAGGATCAAAATTGGACATATCTAGAGTTGGACCAGATGACCCCAAAGGTCTCTACCAACTGTACCATTCTATGATTTTATGATATCTCCATGATTCTGTCCCCACTTCTCGGTCAGTGAAAAGTCACGACCCTATGAATGGCCCAATGGACTATCACAGGTATTACTGCTATCCGTGAAAAACACAGAGAGCCCTCTTACGTGGAAATCAGATGTGTGAGTGAGCCCTTATAGACATTTAAAGAATTTATTGCCATATATGTCCAAGATCGGGCAACCCCTCTTCCCAACCAACCTTCCCATAATCAGAAATGTTGGGTCTCTCTGTTATATCTTCTCGTCAGCACATGTAAATATTTACCAATTTTGACATAATAAACCCTAAACAAAATAAAAACAAAAACTTCCTAAAAACACGTTTATATTTTTACAGACACAATGCCACCCGAAGGCGCTATGTAAAAGCAGTTGCTTCTAAACATAATAGCAGTGTTTGGAAAGCATATGATATACATATAAATAGAGAAACCAGCTGGAGTCAAGTAATGATGAAAATCATCGCCTGCTGAATTGATGGCACAAGATGATTTACTTGGGAAGAAGCAGATGCATTATCAACTGGTTTTTGTATGATTAATTGCTAATGTCAAACAAAGTGAAAGGCACTTAAGGATATTTCGAGAATCAATATGGATGTACTCGTGTGTTCTCCATCTTAAAGAAAAATGGTAATTTTTATATTAAGGGTTTATATGTCTGAAAAAACAGCAAAAATAAAACCATATTTGAGGCTGTCGAGAGCTTTGATGTTGGTAATATCTTTTTGGAGAGACGCTAGAAATCGGATTGTGAATATAGTAAATTATTACTCTGTATTTATGAAATGAGCCTTATATTACATAACATTCTTCTTTTGCTAGACTTGTGTAACCAGAAAAGAAGGAAAATCTTAGTTTATAGTAACTCTGTTATAGCAAGTGTAAGTAACTGGGTTTCCTGTACTGGAATATTGTTTTTTTTTAATACAATGTTTCAATGGAGGCCTAAACTATATATTCGTGCATTTCTACTTGTAAATAACTTGTACAAGAATAATAAAATTTGCATTTTTTTTCCATATGCCACACAGGTCTGATAGAGGAGGGACCAACCTCAGGGACCAGAATCTATCTCCAGAAAAGGGTTCACCAGACCAACCCTTGTCTTTTTTGGCAAAGTAGCTCTATCCTATAGATCATACATTACTTGCCAACTCTCACAGGAGGCTAAAAGAAACAGAAAGACCCACTGTGACTCCCAAAAACCATCATATCTCCCAGTCCTGGCTGAATCTACCAGAAACTTTTTTTTGTGCCACTGCTTCAAAGCACTTTGTCACACATGTAGTTCTTTTGGCTTTTTGAGAGCACCTATCAATATGCCTTAACATTTAATGATGGGAATGTTGGAGCTATAACTATGGTGGAGAGTCTGCAGATGGCGCTTTATTTATTTTCCTCACTTATATATCACCTTTGTGTTACACAATGCTTTACAGACATTCCTATTACAGTTCCCATTGGAGCTCACAGTATAAATACCCTATCAGTAAGTTTCTGAAGTGTAGGAAGAAACCCAATGTCACGTAGTGCCTTGGGACTGTGGAGCTTACCAGGTCTCTTGATCTAGGGGCACACTATCTATACCTGTACCCGCATTACTCCTGAAGGTGGAGACGCCAGGTTAAGGTGCCTTGCTATGATCCTATATCAACTCTAAACTGTCCCCTAGCCTACCCAGGGAGGTGGGAAGCAGAAGTGTATAGGGTAATACTAAACATACAAACAAGGGAAGACAGACAGGGATAAATAAAAATAACAATCATACAAAATACACCCACCAAACAACAGAGTGGAACACAGGGTGTAAAAAGAAGGAAAAACCAAATAGGAGAGGATGAGGATATGAACACAGACAAAACTGCAACAACGGACTCCTGAATAAATGTCAAAATGCCTTCTCCAACCATGAAATAAACCTCTAACTCCAAACCAGGCAGCAAGAAATAACACTGGCAACTCTAAAGTGCCAGAGGTCAGCATATATAGCAGAGTGCAGTGGCCAACACTGAACAGCTGAGTCAAACCAGGTAGGAAAGCTCCAGGAGCTTTAACTGAACAGATTAACCCTTGCAATGCCAGCAAGGAAAAAACCTGCACTGTTTAATGAGATGGGGAAGTACTTCTAACCAGTGCAGGAGTTCGTGAAATCTGACACCGGGATATTCTGGCCCATCTCTGTCTCAGTATCTCTGTGACACCCATGCAATCGCATAGACAATATACAAATTCCTTGTGCATGTTGCCTTTGGTGGTATTTGAACCCTAGACCGCAGAACTGCAAGTGCTAACCACTCAGACACTGTGCTGCTGTTTTATGAACTGGTAGAGTTTGTACTGTATAGTATGTACTGCTTTACCTCAACCATATTCCAACTAGACGTCAGCTGCCTATCTCAATACAAGTGAATGGAGTGTGACAAATCTAATCAAAATGTGTCCAGAAGTTTGCAAAATGCATGTTTGCTGTTATATCACTGCACATGCCCGTCACTGGCACTGGAGAATCTTAACAGTGCACGCCATGAGGATTCGCAAGTCTGCAGTCACATAGAGTTTCTGAAAACTTTCTTTCCAAACCTTGACAGCCCCTTTACCTGTTAAAAAGCAATATTGGAGTTATAATACAAGCTGCAGCTATGTTGGAAGGACAACAAATGGTGCTCGTTGTGTGGACCTGTCAGTTGTTTGTGTCAGTGTTCTCCTGTAAGGCCAGGGTCACACTAGCGTAGAACACGGACGAGTGCTATGCGAGAAAGCATCACATAGCACTCGGACCACTGTTAATCTATAGGGCAGCTCACATCACCGTATTTTTTATCAGGCGTATTCGACGTGCTAGTAAAATCGCAGCATGCTGCGATTGTACACGTATATCGTCCGAGACTCGCCAATGCAAGCCAATGGGTGCGAGAAAAACTCGGACACCACACGGACCATTCATCTAGCTTGTGACAAATACGCACACATTTTCCTCATTTCAGCCCATTGAGCCATTAATTTCAAAGAGGAAAAGCAGTGAGAAATGTAAAGCCATACGGATGTCTTACGGATGTCATACGGATGCATAGGTGCGAGAAAATCGCATCATCACATTGCAAATGCATTTTACTCTGATCACCATACGGAGAACACTTATGCGACTCTCGGCAGGGAGACTCGGACCGATTTTTCATACGTTAAGTGTGACTCCAGCCTAATTCTCCATGTTGTGTTGCTGCTGATTCTACAGCAATGTCTAAGGCTAAGTTCACATTAGCGTTTGAGTCCGCAGTGTGGTGCTGCGGACTTCTTTCAATAAGCTCCGCCTACTTCTGCATCCGTTCTGAGTACCTCTCTTTAACATTGGGTACGCAGGGACATGCGTTGTATGCGGATGCGTCCGTGTGCGTCGTTTTGACGTGCCCGCTGAACGCAACATGTTGCATTTTCTTACGTTCGGCGGGCACGTCAAAACAACGCACGCAGACGCATCCGCATACAACGCATGTCCCTGTGTACCCAATGTTAATGATAGGTACGCAGGACGCATGCAGAAGTTGGCAGAGCTTAAGGAAAGAAGTCTGCAGCATCACGCTGCGGACTTAAACGCCAATGTGAACTTAGCCTAAGTGTTGAGTCATTCTGCTGAATGCTGAAATCTGCAACAGGAGATACCTCTTTAGGACTGCAAAATACAACTAATCTCTCAAATTGACTAATACTGGATGTATGGCACATGCAGGGTTGCCAACATGAATTCTAATTTTTTTCTAGAAAGCTTATTAAAAAAAAAAACATCTACAGACAATATATTTTACAGACACATTGAAAAACTGTAATAAATCAATAAGATTGTAAGTGGTGCTTGTCTACAGGGTAGAATTCTGATAGAAAACCATTAGCTGCATTAACTGTGAACAGTAAAATAATGATAATTGGGGCTCATTCACACGAACGTATCTTCAGACCGAGTGCTGTCCGTGAAAAAAACGGATAGAACTCATAATAATGTTATTCAATGGGCCACTGCAAATGAGCAATTTTTTTTCATTGACTGAATCTTTGTGTGGAAAAATGGCAGCATGTACCAGTTTCTTCTGGTAGACTGAAGTGGTGAGACTCGGACATTCAAGTCTATGGGTGCGCCAAAAAAACCAAACCCAGATGCCATACAGAGTCACAGTTTAGCATCCCATTTTTACAAATATATTGCAATTCTGTAACGTAGGAAAATGTAAATGGTTGTATAAATGATTAATAGATGCTGTAAAAAAAGTATTGTACATAGATGACAAGCGAGAAAAAAAAATCCCACGTTTCTGGATCACACTCGAAACGATTTTATATACACTCGTGTGAACCTACTCTAATAGCCATAAAAATTTGTAGAAAATTCTCCAGCTTCAAAAATTCACAGACTCATCAGATTTACTAGGAATTTCTGGGCGGTTGGCTGCTCTGGACATATAGCGACTTGTGCCAACATTCGGTATTGGATTCAGTTGGAAACTTTTAGGTCTATTCAACTGAATTCAGTGTTCGGATAAATTTATAAATGATGTGACACTTAACGGAAGGACCTGCTTCTTCCCAAAGTTATGTCTGCCTTCAAGGAACCTTAAACAATTGGGACATCCTCCTCCTCGTTTGCAATAATTTTTTATAAAGGGTCCATTAATGCATTAAATGTGTTCTCTCCATGCTCCAGGGTCTCCTTAAATACCAGTTTCGCTGTGGATTGCCTGAGTCACAGGATAGTGATTAGCAATTACCTTATCAATATAGACACGATCCTGCTTTTTTCAATCTGTTCCTCTTTATCCCTGCGGGAAATGTTCAATCTTTAAAAACTTGAAACCTTTTTTTTCTTTTTAATCAAAGATAATGTACAATAGACGTTATTGATCACCACGCAATATCCGATGCTTCTACTAATGCTATGAAGAACAGACACATCTTTCTTTTGATTTTCTCTTCTCGGTGATAATAAAACTATTCAATTGACGGAGAACATTTCCTTAACTTCAGGAACAAAATGTCTGTAGAAATAAAAAAACGTCGTCTGAGCGTCTGGCTGCTGGATGGCTTTTGTTGTAGAGATCACTTAGTATAAAGGAACATGACAGAGCAGGAAATCTGTGACCAACGGAAGCAACTAGAATTCTACAACGTAATTACCGCAAGAGCGTATTTTGGACAACGGCTCTAATTATAGGTTTACATCACTCTGATTTATTTCAGTTTAAAGAGAACTTGCCACTATGAAAAATAACCCTGATCTATCATCACATGTGGATAGCTAAAGAGATACAGATTCAACTGATGCAATTATCACCGATAAGTCGCAAACAGCCCATGCTCTGCTCTATAATTCACCCTGGACTCCTAAGCTTTATGAAATAACACATCAGGACTCCTAGATGCCTCATTAGCATATAGTCATGGACTGTTTGTGGTCTTACTGTGAGAGAGTGAAAGTGAGTTCTAGATTAATATATACAGGATTGGAATTTGACCCCTGAGGAAGCCTCCTCCTGTGGTGAAACGTGCAGAGGCATCATTGCCATATAATGTTTTCCTATGAGCCAATTTACCTAGGTGACAATGCACATGGCTCCTTACTGCACATAGTTATTGCTTACTTTTATATATTTTTGATTCCTCACTATATTTTATCTGTACATGTGTAGTGCACCGTTCGCCTTTACTAAAAAATATTTAACATCCCTTTAATAGTATTGTCGTTTCATACTTTTTTCAGATATCCACTATATTGGTGTATTGGTTTTTTCACAGTATAAATTTTGGGGCCTAAGAAACGGGTTCTGGTGCAATCTGCACATTTTTAAAAGTTTTTATTTTTTCTAAATTTTGGGGTTTATTACTTAATAAAAAGCATTGCGTTGATTAAATTTAGGAATCGTGATCAATTTCTTTTGCGTTGCATTTATCAAACATGTATTTTGGTTATCACTCCATCAATATAAAGGGGGGGGGGGCTGCTGCATTGTTAATTTTTGGTTTCTAGGATTATACACCAAAATAAAATGGGAATGGTTGGTGATATCAACTCCTGTTTGTGGCACATTAGCATATGGATGGGGGAAACTTTTCAAGATGGGTGGTGACCATGGCTGCCATTTTGAAGTTGGTTATTTTGGATCCAACTTTATTTTTTCCAATGGGAAGAGGGTCATGTGACACATCAAACATTGAGAATTTCACAAGAAAAACAATGGTGTGCTTGGTTTTAACGTAACTTTATTCTTTCATGAGTTATTTACAAGTTTATGACCACTTACAAAATGTGTTCAAAGTGCTGCCCATTGTGTTGGATTGTCAATGCAACTCTCTTCTCCCACTGTTGACACAGTGATAGAAACACCGCAGAAGAAATACTAGTCTAAGGGTTGTCAAATCCCTTGTAGAAATGCTCGGACCCGGCACCCATAATGTGGTGGTGCACCATCTTGCTGGAGGAACTCAGAGAACATGCATCTTCAGGGCATAAATAGGGCAAGACATCATCATGTAGCAATTTCAGATATCCACTGGCATTGAGGTTTCCATTGATGAATAATGGCCCCACTATCTTTGTACCCCATATACCACACCATAACATCAATTATGTGTGTCAGGTCTGAGCATTTCTACATGAACAGTTCCCTGGAACGTGGATTGGTCATCGTGGGCCAGTTGAATGGCCACCAAGGTCTCCCGATCTGACCCCCTTAGACTTTTACCTTTGGAGTCATCTGAAGGCAATTGTCTATGCTGTGAAGATATGAGATGTGAGGGTTGTATTGACAATCCAAAACAATGGGCAGCACTTTGAACACAGTTTATAAGTGGCCATAAACTTGTAAATAACTCATGAAAGAATAAAATTACGTTAAAACCAAGCACACCGTTGTTTTTCTTGTGAAATTCTCAGTAAGTTTGATGTGTCACATGACCCTCTTCCCATTGAAAAAAAAATAAAGTTGGATCCAAAATGGCCGACTTCAAAATGGCTGCTATTGTCACCACTCATCTTGAAAAGTTTTCCCCCTCCCATATACTAATGTGCCACAAACAGGAAGTTGATATCACCAACCATTTCCATTTTATTTAGGTGTATCTACTGTATATAAATGGCCCACCCTCTAGTGACACTGCCATCTTTACTACATGGGTTTGCTGTATCCTGACAGTGCATTAGTTCTGAGACTTGAGTGGGTAAACACTACTGCCATTTTTTGCTGTGCTAATTCTTGAATTTTTGTAGGATTTTTATTCCTATTTTTGTGGCTTTGTTTTTAATTTTAAAGTCAGGACTCGCAAGTGTGAGGAACCTTGACGATGGGTTGCGAGCTTGCATATCTTGGCCAAAATATTGACCAATACCTTTTATATTATGTTTATTTTTTGCACGTCAGTTTTCACGGTGCAGCCAAGCTCAGCATTTTTGGCCTTGTAAACTAGGGAATCTGTTCTCATTGGAGGCACTTAGATAGTGCTGGAAGCCCGCCTGGTTGTCTCATCAGTATTTTGTACCTGTGTTGCCACCATCTTTACTACATGGGTTTGCTGTATCCTGACCACTCTAACCGTAAATATCCTTTCCTATTTAGCTGTCAGAATCACCTTTCTTCGACCAGTAATGAATGCCACCAGGTCCTTTGTATGATCTTTGGAAGTAATAAGTCATGTGCCAGTCCTTTTTATTGACCATACATATATTTATACACTAAATGAGACCGCCTCTTGGCATGACCAAGGACTTGCCTCACCATTCTGTCCCCTCAGTTAGCAACCTCGGCATTTTCTAATAGCTTGATTGATTGACAGCATTCATTTGACCAAAGCAAACGCCACCTGAACCGATTTTCTCACTCTGCTTATCCCTCTCTCCTGTCTGCATCGGCTGCCCGCTACCGCATTATCTTGTGTGCAGCGAGCTGCCACTACAAACAAGAGATAGTGATGAGAGCTTGCTCTCACCGACATGGTGTGTACATGTGCTCACTGGGAACTTGCATTGTTAGTGTTATTGTCTAGGGCCTGGGATTCAATGTAGGCAGCACTCACTTTGGGCAAATGAGTGCTGTCAAGCAAGCTAAGGAGATGTGCAGAGATTGCTAACTGCTGAGACGGACCGAACGGAGATCTTGCCATACCGAGGGTGCACCAAGGAGCCATTAATGACATAAAAAAAGGAACTTTTTATGTAAAACCTAAGAAATCTACATCATTATACATATGATTTTTATTGAGGCTATGTCCACTATATAACTACATAATTTGCTTAATTTGCATTTTGGGAGGTGACAGAGTCTCTTTATCTGGTTTAAAAACAGCAATCAGTACTAGTCACAATCACTGCTTTTAGATGCAGGTGGCGGCCCACTCTATAAACGCGCACCTGACATGTGCCATACATGGACAGAGGATGTTGGGAAGCAGTTAGCAGGGTTGCTCCTACTTGCTAAAAGGATCTTTGCTTAAAAACTGACCTTCTGCTCGCACCTCTAGCAAAGCTCCCAACCATCCCGGATTCAGCGGGAATCTCCTGGTTTGAGGGCTCAGTCCTTTCATCCCGGCATGTCAGGGCTTTTTCCCGGCAATGTCGGCATCCTAATTCTCACCTCTCTTTGTCGCCTTCATCATAGCTCCTCCTCCTCAGGGGGTGGGGCACAATCTCTGCTCTTGCATAAATTAAATTAAACTATTCCCTTCTTCCTGGGCCTCCCTGAGTCTTAAGCTCACGACACCACATTCGCAGGCAATAGCTGTACCTATGAACCAGAGCCCACAATGATATAGACAGGAGAATCTGGTAATCTGGAGCTGTATTGCTGGCAGTGACCCAGAAGCAGATTATACAGATACATAGAGATACATTGTATATACAGTGGCCTGTGAAAGTTTGGGCACCCCTGGTCAAAATTACTGTTATTGCGAACAGTTAGGCAAGTTGAAAATAAAATGATCCCTAAAAGGGCTACAATTAATGATGACACAATTATTTCCTTTGTATTTTAAAAATGCACAGTTACATTATTCTGATACATCTGTACAGTGTATTTTTATGTCTCTGGATCCTAGAGGGGTAATAATAATAGAGGATTTTTTTCTTCCTATAAAATTACCAAAAAATAATAAAAAAAAATTACAGTAATGTCATTCTTAATGCTCTTTAAAAAAATAATAATAAACATCACATAGCAGCAAACGACATGGACATATTTGGTGTTCCTGTAATTATAACGATCTGCACAACACAGCGATCAGATTATTTAACGGGATAGGTAAATGGTAAAAAAAATTGCGTAATTGATCTTTTTTCTCTTTTAAACTTATAAAAGACTAATAAAAATGTGATGTCCCCACAGCCAACCAACATAGTATGATGTCCACACAGTGATGACATCAGTCACCATCTCCATAGTGTGATGCCCCCACACATCATGATGGTACCAACATTTTTCCACACAGTATGATCCCCCACAGTGTGATGCCCCCAAGCACCATGACCCCTCACTATATGAAGCCCCCAGTTCCCATCACCACAGTATGATGTCCCACACATTATGATCCCCCCACAGCTTCCTACACAGTATGATGGCCACAAGAGCACTCCCACAAAGCATGATGCCCCAATAGCCCTCCATAAAGTATGATGGACCCCACAGCCCCCCTCACAACTATTGGCCTCCACAGCACCTCACACATTATGATGGCTCTACAGCATTCCACACATAGCATCATGCCCTCACAACCCACCACACTGTAAGATGGACCTCATAGTCCTTGCCCACACACAGTAGGATGACTCACAGCCTGCCATACAGTAGGATGACCACCACATTTTGTGACGCCCCCACAGTCACCAGTACAAAGAATGATGCTCTCACAGTTCTGACCTCACAGCATTATGGTCCCTACAGTGAATAACACATTATGATGCCCCCACACCATCCCAGTATGGACACCAGGTGTAATCTAATGATCTCATTGTGACTACTACACTAAGATGCAAATGTATAATAACATCGTTATTATACAGCATTCAGCTCTATCTGCATCATGGTGGTTGGTTTCTGCTGTTCGGCAGTGTGCCCCCCAACTTACGATACTCACAATGGCCTTTTGGTTTGCCACTATTAGCGATACGCCCACCATGTTCATCATATCAAAGGGATCCAAGACAAGGGCCAGCATTAGGGGCAGGCAGACCAGGCAGCCACCTATCTTTATTTGTCTCCGCAATATAAATTTCACCCGTATAAGCTATTGAACACAGTGAATCCACACAGTTCAATGAACACATGTGAATTCACCTGCATTCAATAGCCGGCTTTGAACACAACTTTGGACACAGCGGACATGTGTTGCGTCCAAAGTGCTGCCAATTACTGATCGTGTGCACCTACCCTAAAGGGGTCGGGAAACAAGCGTGGAATGACTTCAGTATTGTCGATCGTGCTCGTGAACTTAGCGCTTGTAAATAGAAATATTTCCGTGTGATTGTGCGATATGTGTGCATTTGGGGCCCCACTTTAAACTTTTGTCCAGGGCCCCACTTTGTCTAAAACCGGCCCTGTCCAAGACCTGCACTTCTAGCCCCAAACAAAAATTGTAAAAGGAATCCTTATAATAATAGAGTCATCTTATGTGACAAAAGACTAGTATGCCTCCTCATGAACCAAGGCACCAAGGCCGGGGGGTGACTGCCTCTTCTTTATGGCCTAAGCCTTACATCCTATTGGAGAAGTATCATTATTGCTGTTATAGCATTTTCTATAACATAGCATAATGGAAATCTCCCCGAACAGGTAAGGGAACAGTAAGAGGATGCAATAACGCCACTAATGTAGACTCCTAATATATTCCCCCATGTGATATATGGCATCTCCTGCTCTGAAGCTTGTTCTCTTACATTCAGGCAGTCAGATCTGTGTCTCCCTTTACAAAATGGTTATGTGATTCTGACATTTTACCACTGACCTTTTTTTATTTCTTTGTTTTAAGAATATATTTAAATAACTTAATGAAAGCAAAGTTATTCCGTAAAAAGAACATCGCCGAAATAACAATTTTGTGCCCGCACAAAGAATTTCTGAAAGGGCAGGAATCTCACTGACAAAGACACCATTAGCAAGAATACGTTCAGATGGAGAATAAGGAGCATGAAATAAAAAAGCAGACATTTTTTCCATCATAGAAGTAAAAGGTCACCTGTCAAAAGGCCAACTCTAATGTGTTTTATTTTCAGCTTAAACTCCTACAAAATATTGTAACAAGGGAACAAAGCTTGAAAAAGGCTGAACACAAACCTAGCCATTTCCTGCTGATATTTTTATTTCAAGTATGAAGGGTTAATGTAGGATTTTTTTCTATACGCAGATTTAAATCCACAAAATGTAAAAGTACTTCAGAAATTGAATATGTTTTAACATCTGAATTATTTTTTATTATCGTTGTTTCTCCAGTTTCATGTTTACTTCTTCCAATGTTTCTAAGTTCATTAAAGTCTAGAGGGTACTAGACCTCCATAGGGGCACAGGGAGACTTAAAAAGGTTGTTTCAGACTTTTATATTGATAACACCTGATTTGAGGTGGTTGCAACACCTGGTACCCCTACCGATCAGCTCTTCATGGTGCTAGCGGCAGACGGACATTGTCAGTTGTAGCGCTGCTCAGCACAGCTCCATTAACTGCATAATGGCTGCGGCCAAGTACTTCACATTCACCCCCTATTTGAATCTGGTTCCCGAATGGTTTGGATGCGCAGTACCCGCCAATGGTTACTATGCAGTTGACAGGGCTATGTTGTGCAGCTCCGCAACTGAGAACCGCATATTCCGGTGCTTGGGATCTTTGCCGTTTCCTGCTCTGACTAGAGTGTGATGTAATGATGTCACAAAACACGCCATATCATAATGTGTACTGCATGACATCCTGATGTCGTGGCCTAGTTATAACCTGAGACAACAAAGATTCCAAGCTCTGGATGACACTGAAGATGACCCAGTGGCTGCACTGTAAGAATGGACTGATTATAATTTTATGTTTATAAACTTTTCCTGGCCTTGTATAATCCAGCAAAATGGTGTATGACCAGTTGCCATTTTGTTGAATTTTTGCAAATCAAGGATTCTGAAGACACCATGAGATTCCGGACCCTATCGGTGGTATTGTTGTCCCTAACCTGGGAGACATTTATGCTTATCATCTGCGGAAGGTACTCTGGTTTCATTTGTGGCCAAGGCACTGCATGACAGGGGGTAGCCAAAAAGTTTGGGTAACAACGAGAACACTCATAAGGGACTTTCGATAGAAAGCCAGGGCTTCAAACTGAATTTTTGCTTCCGCTTTATGTGGACATCCTTGGTTGGCATTCTATGAGGATCTGATTCTGACAGATTGCTTGAAATCTCTGAGGCAAGTTTCAAATGTTAGGAAAGTTACCGTAGTTTTGAACCACTGGATAGTCCATATGGTAAAAACTGGGTTGCCAATTGGCTCCAAATAGAGTTTATGATACATGGTACATATGGAGAGATCAAGAACTCATGAACTCATGATGCGATACATGTTTGGAAAGTGTATTTTGAATGGGGGCATCTGAAACTAAGGCATTTATGGGATATCAGTGGTTGTCATAAACTATTAAGAGATTTCTGAGATTCAAAAAAACCCCTAAAATTGTAGACAGTGTGCTTCATAAATGTTCCATTTTACCTTCTTGATTTGCACTAGTTCTGGAGGGAGGGATGTTGTTGGGCACCAATGACATTTTGCACTTCACCCACCAATGTCTTCTGCCATTTTATCTCTGAAACCGGAAGGTAGATCACCCAAATAGAGATCTGCCCAAACGTAAGGCACCTTATTTCCAGCACCTCTTGACGACTTCTCACTGGTATATTTTATGTTTCAGGTGCTTAAATATTTGTGTCTGCGAAATAACAGAAATTGCAGCCTGGAAACACAGTTTGAAAGAAATATAAATTTCTAATAAAAAAAAAAATTGGTAAAATAAAAACACCTTTCCAAGTAAGAGAATGATTTTTGTTGCCGAGTGATTTTAAGGTCTAAGAAAAGATACATGGAGATAACAATAAATCTGCTGAAAAAACTCATTTGGAATCGACCATAAAACTTGCTTTTATTTCACTTCCAAACTGAAGCGGCGCGTACACGAAACAATAAATGTCACTTGATTCAGAACGTAAAATTAACCTTAAGAAGAAGAAAAGTCTTCAACAATATTGCAACAATATTTCATAGTTCACCGGTTATTGTCACTTGCCAAAAGTAAGGTCAAGAAAGCAGCAATTCTTATTTGTAGCCTACAGTATCTATGACTAAATGTTCATTGTCAAATATAACCTTTATCAAAAATTGCACTGGGAATGTTATTCTCTGGTAGGTTTTTTTTTCCACCCTGAAAACACATTTCTACAAAAATTAAAATGAAAAAATAAATAAATAAATAAAATAAAAAAAATATAAACACCTGAGCCTGAGGCTTTAAAGTGAAGATTTATTAAACCGAGCAATGGAATATGGTACTAACAGAGAAAAAGTAGTAAAGAATCCATATTTCTAAAAAAGGGCTTAGTAAGGAATATAATAAAAGTTTTCTTTATATATTGCCAATTTACGCTGCAGCTCTTTATAATTCTAGCTGTATGGGAAATCTGAGGGACATCTGGGGTACTGTATGGGGCTTATCTGTGTAAGCTACTCTGTGGCTGTTAATGCAATGTTCATTCTTCATCGTAGACTCTTTAAACGCAGCTAATTAGCCAATAAAGAAAGAAAATACTATTTCATCACCTGATTGAATTGTTCTTGCATGTCATTAAAGCATTAAAGTGCTCCTTGTAAGAAGAGAATATTATACCGACAATATGTTTGCTATTAACAAAAGTTTTGTCCCGATCAGTTTCTGTTGGCCCATGTGATAGAACCTTCAATCCAACTCTGATCATCTAGTCAGTCAACAGTTTTTAGGGCTCGTTCACAGGAGCATATTTTCGGTCCGAGTGCTGTCTGGGAAAAATCAGACAGTACACGGACTAATGTTATGCAATGGTGTAATTCAGATGAGTTATTTTTTTCACTGACTGCATGTACAGCATGCACTAATTTCTTCAGTAAATTGGATGAGCCTCACCCATTCAAGTCTATGAGTGAGCCCAAAAAATTGGTGCCATATGGAGCCAGAGCACGGTATACAGTTTTTTTACAGATAACTCGCAATTCTTTAGCATATGAACCTGTAAATGGTCTTACTGCTGCTGTTGTAATCATTTATCAAGTAATCATTACTGCTGCTGTTAAAAAAAAACACAAAAAAACAGATTGACGGGTTACATACCCCATGTTTTCGGGTTAAAACTCTGATGATTTTTTATATGGCCAAGTGTACTTAGCCTAGCCTTATAGAGAGAAATCTGACAACTGAGTACCTGCACCTGTGGCTCTGCATGCAGTTAAAGAAGTTGTCCACTACAATATTTTTTTTTTCATAAATCTTGCTATTATGTGCCACTGAAAACATCCACTGTGTTTATTTTAGCAATATTACCTTTTATCATGCTGTAGCAGCACATCTTCAGTGCTGGATCCAGCTCTCATGGGGTTAATCGACAACTTCCTTTCTTCTGACTTATTGTGCTCTAATACTACAAGTTCCATGATGCATTGCACTGGCCTCTAAGCATGAACCTACCACACCACTCCAAAACACACCCAAACCCCTCCGTCTATCTTCAAAAAGATTTGTGATGTCATTTCTGTCCAACCTCCTCTTTTACATTTGTCCAACCCACACTCCATTACAGATAGATAGACAGACAGACAGACAGACAGACAGATAGATAGATATGGGATGGATAGATACATACATACAGATATATCTATATATCTTTATCTATTTCCATAGCTATGTCCATATCCATGTTTCTAAACCCTTCACCCCTGGAGCTTTTTTCGTTTATCGCTCCCCTTCTTTCCAGAGCAATAATTTTTCCGTCAATATGGCCATGTGAGGGCTTATGTTTTGCGGGACAAGTTCTACTTTTGAACGACACCATTGGTTTTACCATGTCATATAAGGCTACTTTCACTTTAGCATCGTGTGATGCAATGCGTCGTTTTGGAGAAAAACGCATCCTGCAAAGTTGCCCGCAGGATGCGTTTTTTCCATACACTTGCATTAGTGACGCATTGCGACGGATTGCCACACGTCGCATTCGTCGTGCGAAGGATGCATCGTGTTTTGGCGGACCATCGGCACAAAAAACGTTCCATGTAACTTTTTTGTGCGTTGTGCCTGCCATTTTTGACTGTGCATGCACAGTCGAAACTCCGCCCCTTCCTCCCCGTAACTCACAATGGGCAGCGGATGCGTTGTAAAGCTGCATCCGCTGCCCACGTTGTGCTACATTAACACACTGTCCGTCGGTTTGCGATGGCCCGTACCGACGGACTAGTGTGAAAGTAGCCTAACAGAAAATGTGAAAAAAATTCAAAGTGTGATGAAATTGCAAAAAAAGTGCAATCCTACACTTGTTTTTTGCTTGGCTTTTTTGCTAGGTTCACTAAATGCTAAGGCTGTGCACATGTTGCGGATTTGATTGCAGATCCACAGGGTTTTTTGCTGCACAGAATTGCATCAAATCCGCAGTGTAGTGCACAACCAATGTAAGCCTATGGGAGCCGCAGACTTGTGCACATGCTGCGGAAAAAGCCGCACCGAAAGGCAGCTTTTTTTTCCACAGCATGTCACTTCTTTTGTGCCGAACTGCAGCGTTTCTGCACCCTTAGGCCGGGATCACACACAGTGAGATACGGCCGAGTCTCGCAGGTTAAAACCAAGCTCTGGCACCGGCACTCCAGAGCGGAGCGTGCAGCCGCATAGTAATACATGGAGCCGCACACTCCGCTCCAGAGTGCCGGTGCCAGAGCTTGTTTTTAACCTGCAAGACTCGGCCATATCTCGCTGTAGTGTGACTCCAGCCTTAGACTTTTATTGAGTCAAGCACATCCGCAGCAAAACCGCAGATGTAAAAAAGATGTGCAGTTTTGCTGCGGATGTGGGTCCGAGAAACGCTGCAGTTCGGGAGGAGGGAAGTGTGTGGACGGTGACTGTGTGCGTGTATGTGTGTGCGGGCGAGGTCTGCGGGCTGTTCGGGTGTGTGTGGGACTGTTCGGGTGTGTGCGGGGCATCTTTTGGGGTGTGTGCAGGCATCATTCGATGGGACTACAAGTAGGCAGCATCCAATCTGCAGCTAATTCGGATGTAAGGCTACTTTCATACTTCCGGTGGTACTGGGCCGTCGCAAACCATCGGACCAATGTACCGACGGATGTTGTGCTAAATTTAGCACAACGTGGGCAGCAGATGCAGTTTTACAATGCATCCACTGCCCATTGTGATGAGCGGGGAGGACGGGGCGGAGTTCCGGCCGCGCATGCGCGGTCGGAAATGGCGGACACATCGCACAAAAAAACGTTACATTGAACTTTTTTTGTGCTTCGCATCCACCAAAACACGACGTGTGCCGATCCGTCACGATCCGTCACTAATACAAGTCTATGGGCAAAAAATGCATCCTGCAAGCACATTTGCAGGATCCGTTTTTTGCCCATAACGACGGATTGCGACGGAGCCCAGAAGACGGAAGTGTGAAAGTAGCCACATCTGGACAGTGGACACGCACCCTACACTATCCATACATTTATCAATAGATATATCTATCCAGATATATCTATAGATAGATATATGAATAGATAGATGTATGCATCTATAGATCTATCTATATGTAGATCTGTCTATCCATTTCATCTATCATCTATCTGTCTATCTGTGTGTAATTGAGTGTGGGTTGGACAAATGTAAAAGAGGAGGTTGGACAATAATGACATCACAAATCTTTTTTTTTTTTGTTCAATAATACTTCTTTATTTAGCTTTCAAAAATGCATACAAAAACGCACAAAAAATGCACAAAAACCACAAAAAAAATTTAAAAATGCAATACCGTGTAAAAAATGCACCAAAAACTGCACCAAAAACGCATCAAAACTGCATCAAAAACGCATCAAAACTGCACCAAAAATGGCATTAAAACTGCACCACAAACTGCATCCACAGCAAAAACTGCACCAAAAACTGCATCAAAACTGCACCAATAACGCATCAAAACTGCATAAAAAAGGCATCAAAACTGCACTAAAACTGCATCAAAACCGCACCAAAAACTGCATCAAAACTGCACCAAAACTGCATCAAAACCACACCAAAAACTGCATAAAAAATGCATGAGAACCGCACAAAAAACTGCATCAAAACTGCACCAGGAACTGCATCAAAATCTGTATCAAAACCGGAGCAAAAACTGCATCAAAACCGCACCAAAAACTGCATCAAAACCATACCAAAAAAGGCATCAAAACTGCGCCAAAAACTGCATCAAAACTTCACCAAAAACTGCATAAAAAAGCATAAAAAACTGAATCAAAACCACGCAAAAAGCGCACTGAAAACCGCACCAAGAGCTGCATCAAAACCGCACAAAAAAGGCATCAAAATCGCGCAAAAACCGTGAAAAAAAAAACGTGAAAAAATGCATCAAAAATGCAGCTGCGTTTTCTGCAAGGAGATGCAGATTTTGTGCAGAAAATTCAGCACCCAAATCTGCAACGTGGGCACACAGCATAAAACTGACCTGCCGTTATGATTCTCCAGGTCATTACGAGTTCATAGACACCAAACACGTCTAGGTTATTTTTTATCTAAGTGGTGAAAAAAAATTCCAAACTTTGCTAAAAGGAAATAAAATAATTGCGCCATTTTCAGATACGCGTAGCGTCTATATTTTTTGTGATTTCGGATCGGGTGAGCACTAATTTTTTGCATGCCGGGCTGACGTTTTTAATGATACCACTTTTGTGCAAATACGATCTTCTGATCGCCTGTTATTGTATTTTAATGCAATGTTGCGGCAACCAAAAAAACATAATTTTGGCTTTTAATTTTTTTTCTTGCTACGCCGTTTAGCGATCATGTACATTTTTTTGTTGTATTGAAAACAGCTGACATGTTGAAGCTTTGAAGTGGGCTCACCACCGAAGCCCACCTCAAAGCGGGGGATATTGCCAGCTGACATACTATTCCATCAGCTGGCAGAAAGGGGTTAATGAATAGTGTTGAGCATTCCGAAACCGCAAGTATCGGGTATCAGCCGATACTTGCGGGTATCGGAATTCCGATACCGAGATCCGATACTTTCGTGGTATCGGGTATCGGTATCGAAACAACATTAATGTGTAAAAGAAAGAATTAAAATAAAAAATATTGCTATACTCACCTCTCCGACGCAGCCTGGACCTCACCGAGGGAACCGGCAGCGTTCTTTGCTTAAAATGCGCGCGTTTACTTCCTTCCGTGACGTCACGGCTTGTGATTGGTCGCGTGCCGCCCATGTGGCCGCGACGCGACCAATCACAGCAAGCCGTGACGTAATTTTCAGGTCCTGAATGCCTAATTCTAGGCATTCAGGATTTTAAAATTACGTTCCGGCTTGTGATTGGTCGCGTCGCGGTCACATGGGCGACGCGACCAATCACAAGCCGTGACGTCACGGGAGGCAGGAAACGCGCGCATTTTAAAATTACTGACTGAACAGCCATCTAGTCTGAACTGGTGCATAACCAAAAAGTCTTACATAGCAAATAGATAATGGCTGCACTCAAGTTTATTGTGCTAAAGCAAGGAAATGTGCAATACATGAAATGTGAACAGCATAATGGCTTGTGAAATTTATGAAAAAACACATGAGATTTTAGCACAAAATTTGGCCAAATGTTGTGAGCCCATTCACCAAACGTCAAGGTAATCTCAGATCGAATGGGTAACTAACCTGTCTGCCTAGTGTGAACACTTACCTATGGCTAATAAAATGGTAAAGCCTGTATTTATAGAGGAGGTTAGAACCAACTGTGTTTGGATGTAATTAAAATCATAGCATGGTGAAGGGCGGGGCGTTCAAGTCAGAAAAAGCAATACATAGTAAATATAGAAAAACTGACTGAACAGCCATCTAGTCTGAACTGGTGCATAACCAAAAAGTCTTACATAGCAAATAGATAATGGCTGCACTCAAGTTTATTGTGCTAAAGCAAGGAAATGTGCAATACATGAAATGTGAACAGCATAATGGCTTGTGAAATTTATGAAAAAACACATGAGATTTTAGCACAAAATTTGGCCAAAATTTGGTCAAGATTACCTTGACGTTTGGTGAATGGGCTCACAACATTTGGCCAAATTTTGTGCTAAAATCTCATGTGTTTTTTCATAAATTTCACAAGCCATTATGCTGTTCACATTTCATGTATTGCACATTTCCTTGCTTTAGCACAATAAACTTGAGTGCAGCCATTATCTATTTGCTATGTAAGACTTTTTGGTTATGCACCAGTTCAGACTAGATGGCTATTCAGTCAGTTTTTCTATATTTACTATGTATTGCTTTTTCTGACTTGAACGCCCCGCCCTTCACCATGCTGTGATTTTAATTACATCCAAACACAGTTGGTTCTAACCTCCTCTATAAATACAGGCTTTACCATTTTATTAGCCATAGGTAAGTGTTCACACTAGGCAGACAGGTTAGTTACCCATTCGATCTGAGATTACCTTGACGTTTGGTGAAGGGGCTCACAACATTTGGCCAAATTTTGTGCTAAAATCTCATGTGTTTTTTCATAAATTTCACAAGCCATTATGCTGTTCACATTTCATGTATTGCACATTTCCTTGCTTTAGCACAATAAACTTGAGAGCAGCCATTATCTATTTGCTTTTAAAATTACGTCACGGCTTGTGATTGGTTGCGTGCTGCCCATGTGACCGCGACGTGACCAATCACAGCAAGCCGTGACGTAATTTCAGGTCCTGTATGCCTAATTCTGCATTCAGGACCTGAAATTACGTCACAGCTTGCTGTGATTGGTCGCGTCGCGGTCACATGGGCGGCACGCAACCAATCACAAGCCGTGACGTAATTTTAAAATGCGCGCGTTTCCTGCCTCCCGTGACGTCACGGCTTTTGATTGGTCGCGTCGCCCATGTGACCGCAACGCGACCAATCACAAGCCGGAACGTAATTTTAAAATCCTGAATGCCTAGAATTAGGCATTCAGGACCTGAAAATTACGTCACGGCTTGCTGTGATTGGTCGCGTCGCGGCCACATGGGCGGCACGCGACCAATCACAAGCCGTGACGTCACGGAAGGAAGTAAACGCGCGCATTTTAAGCAAAGAACGCTGCCGGTTCCCTCGGTGAGGTCCAGGCTGCGTCGGAGAGGTGAGTATAGCAATATTTTTTATTTTAATTCTTTCTTTTACACATTAATATGGATCCCAGGGCCTGAAGGAGAGTTTCCTCTCCTTCAGACCCTGGGAACCATCAGGGATACCGTCCGATACTTGAGTCCCATTGACTTGTATTGGTATCGGGTATCGGTATCGGATTAGATCCGATACTTTGCCGGTATCGGCCGATACTTTCCGATACCGATACTTTCAAGTATCGGACGGTATCGCTCAACACTATTAATGAACAATATGTTTCAATAAAAAAACGAAAAAAAAAAAATGGCGTGGGCTTCTGCGCAATTTTCTGCGCCAGAGGGGGAAAGCCGACGGCCGGGGGGCAATATTTGTAGCCTGGGAAGGGGGTAATACTCATTGCCCCTCTCTAGGCTATGAATATCAGCCCACAGCTGTCTGCGTAGGCTTTACTGGCTATTAAAATAGGGGGACCCCCTCAAAAAAATGATGCAGCCCGCAGCTGCCCCAGAAATGGCGCATCTGTGAGATGCACCAATTCCGGCACTTAGCCCCTCTCTTCCCACTCCCGAGTAGTGGTGGGATATGGGGTAATAAGGGGTTAATGTCACCTTGCTATTGTAAGGTGACATTAAGCCAGATTAATAATGGAGAGGCGTCAATAAGACACCTATCCATTATTAATCCTATAGTAGTGAAAGAGTTAAAAAAAGACACAGCCAGAAAAAAGTATTTTAAAATTCTTCATTTAACCATACTTACCATACTTCAGCACCTGCAAAAAATGTAAAATAATAAACCGTATACTAACTGTCCACCGTAGTCCAATTAATAACGAGTGTCCCACGACGATCTCCCCTATAGAACAGTGACATCGGGTGATGTCACTGCTCTATAGGACCTCCAGTGACACACTGACAGGAGGCAATGGCTCCTGCAGTGTATCACTGAGGTTACTGTAGTTCAAAGTCTCACTTTATGGCATTTGCTGCGTGGGAAAATTTCTCACACAGCAATGCCAAAAGTGAGACTAGGGACTATTTTCTCACAGGGGCGTAGGAATACATTGTGAGGAATACAGTGCGGAAGGATACCTTCCTCCCGTCATTGTGTTCCTGGAGCCCCTGGAGGGCGGTCACATCAGCTGATGCTGCATTTCTCCACGGGAGATCATCGTGGGGCACTCGTTTTAATTGGATTTCTGCGGATCAGGGAGTATATTGTTTGTTTATTATGTTAATATTTTTTACAGATGACACTGGCTTCGGGGATCAAAGTGACAAATGATGGTGAGTATGTAATCTATGGTATATGTATGTTGTATGTATGTACTGTATGTGGCATGTTGCATGTTGTCGCATGTCGTCGCATGTTGCATGTCGTCGCATGCCGCATGTCATAGCATGTTGCATGTCATCGCATGTTGCATGTCGCATGTTATTGCATGACGCATGTCATCGCATGTCGCATGTCATTGCATGTTGCATGTCGCATGTTGCATGTCGCATGTCGCATGTTGAATGTCGTCACATATCATCGCATGCCGCATGTTGCATGTCGCATGTCGTAACATGTCGCATGATGCATGTCATCGCATGTTGCATGTCGTATGTTGCATGTCATCACATGTCACATGCTGCATGTCATTGCATGTTGCATGTCGTATGTTGCATGTTGCATAGTTACATAGTTACATAGTTATTAAGGTTGAAGGAAGACTTTAAGTCCATCTAGTTCAACCCATAGCCTAGCATGCCCTAACATGTTGATCCAGGGGAAGGCAAAAAAAACCCATGTGGTAAGAGTAAGCTCCATCATGGGGAAAAAAATTCCTTCCCGACCCCACATACGGCAATCAGGCTAGTTCCCTGGATCAATGCCTTATCAAGGAATCTAATATATATACCCTGTAATATTATACTTTTCCAGAAAGGTATCCAGTCCCCTCTTAAATTGAAGCAATGAGTCACTCATTACAACATCATACGGCAGAGAGTTCCATAGTCTCACTGCTCTTACAGTAAAGAATCCGTGTCTGTTATTATGCTTAAACCTTTTTTCCTCCAGACGTAGAGGATGCCCCCTTGTCCCTGTCTCAGGTCTATGATTAAAAAGATCATCAGAAAGGTCTTTGTACTGTCCCCTCATATATTTATACATTAACATAAGATCATCCCTTAGTCTTCGTTTTTCCAAACTAAATAGCCCCAAGTGTAATAACCTATCTTGGTATTGCAGACCCCCCAGTCCTCTAATAACCTTGGTCGCTCTTCTCTGCACCCGCTCCAGTTCAGCTATGTCTTTCTTATACACCGGAGACCAGAACTGTGCACAGTATTCTAAGTGTGGTCGCACTAGTGACTTGTATAGAGGTAAAATTATGTTCTCCTCATGAGCATCTATGCCTCTTTTAATGCATCCCATTATTTTATTTGCCTTTGTAGCAGCTGCCTGACACTGGCCACTGAATATGAGTTTGTCATCCACCCATACACTCAGGTCTTTTTCATTGACGGTTTTGCCCAGAGTTTTAGAATTAAGCACATAGTTATACATCTTATTACTTCTACCCAAGTGCATGACCTTACATTTATCCCCATTAACCCCTTCATGACCCAGCCTTTTTTGGCCTTAATGACCTTGCCGTTTTTTGCAATTCTGACCAGTGTCCCTTTATGAGGTAATAACTCAGGAACGCTTCAATGGATCCTAGCGATTCTGAGATTGTTTTTTCTTGACATATTGGGCTTCATGTTAGTCATAAACTTAGGTCGATACTTTCTGAATTTATTTGTGAAAAAAACAGAAATTTAGCAAAAATTTTGAAAATTTTGCAATTTTCACATTTTGAATTTTTATTCTGTTAAACCAGAGAGTTATGTGACACAAAATAGTTAATAAATAACATTTCCCACATGTCTACTTTACATCAGCACAATTTTGGAAACAAATTTTTTTTTTGCTAGGAAGTTATAAGGGTTAAAATTTGACCAGTGATTTCTCATTTTTACAACAAAATTTACAAAACCATTTTTTTTAGGGACCACCTCACATTTGAAGTCAGTTTGAGGATTCTATATGGCTGAAAATACCCAAAAGTGACACCATTCTAAAAACTGCACCCCTCAAGGTGCTCAAAACCACATTCAAGAAGTTTATTAACCCTTCAGGTGTTTCACAGCAGCAGAAGCAACATGGAAGTAAAAAATGAACATTTAACTTTTTAGTCACAAAAATGATCTTTTAGCGAAATTTTTTTTATTTTCCCAAGGGTAAAAGGAGAAACTGGACCACGAACGTTGTTGTCCAATTTGTCCTGAGTACGCTGATACCTCATATGTGGGGGTAAACCACTGTTTGAGCGCCATGTGACTTTTTCAATGAAAAATTGGCTCCAATCTTTAGCGGACACCATGTCGCGTTTGGAGAGCCCCCGTGTGCCTAAACATTGGAGCTCCCCCACAAGTGACCCCATTTTGGAAACTAGACCCCCCAAGGAACTTATCTAGAAGCATAGTGAGCACTTTAAGCACCCAGGTGCTTCACAAATTGATCCGTAAAAATGAAACAGTACTTTTTTTTCACAAAAAAATTATTTTAGCCTCAGTTTTTTCATTTTCACATGGGCAACAGGATAAAATGGATCCTAAAATTTGTTGGACAATTTCTCCTGAGTACACCGATACCTCGCATGTGGGGGTAAACCACTGTTTGGGCACATGGTAAGGCTCGGAAGGGAAGGAGCGCCATTTGACTTTTTGAATGAAAAATTATCTCCATCGCTAGCAGACACCATGTCACGTTTGGAGAGCCCCTGTGTGCCTAAACATTGGAGCTCCCCCACAAGTGACCCCATTTTGGAAACTAGACCCCCCAAGGAACTTATCTAGAAGCATAGTGAGCACTTTAAACTCTCAGGTGCTTCACAAATTGATCCGTAAAAATGAAAAAGTACTTTTTTTTCACACAAAATTTTTTTAGCCTCAATTTTTTCATTTTCACATGGGCAACAGGATAAAATGGATCCTAAAATTTGTTGGGCAATTTCTCCTGAGTACACCGATACCTCATATGTGGGGGTAAACCACTGTTTGGGTGCACGGCAAGGCTCGGAAGGGGAGGCGTGCCATTTGACTTTTTGAATGGAAAATTAGCTCCAATCGTTAGCGGACACCATGTCGCGTTTGGAGAGCCCCTGTGTGCCTAAACATTGGAGCTCCCCTACAAGTGACCCCATTTTGGAAACTAGACCCCCCAAGGAACTTATCTAGATGCATAGTGAGCACTTATAACCCCCAGGTGCTTCACAGAAGTTTATAATGCAGAGCCATCAAAATAAAAAATAATTTTTCTTTCCTCAAAAATGATTTTTAGCCCAGAATTTTTTATTTTCCCAAGGGTAATAGGAGAAATTGGACCCCAAATGTTGTTGTCCAGTTTGTCCTGAGTACGATGATACCCCATATGTGGGGGTAAACCACTGGTTGGGCGCACCGCAGGGCTCGGAAGGGAAGGCACGCCATTTGGCTTTTTGAATGGAAAATTAGCTCCAATCGTTAGCGGACACCATGTCGCGTTTGGAGAGCCCCTGTGTGCCTAAACATTGGAGCTCCCGCACAAGTGACCCCATTTTGGAAACTAGACCTCCCAAGGAACTAATCTAGATGTGTGGTGAGCACTTTGAACCCCCAAGTGCTTCACAGAAGTTTATAATGCAGAGCCATGAAAATAAAAAATAATTTTTCTTTTCTCAAAAATGATTTTTTAGCCCACAATTTTTTATTTTCCCAAGGGTAACAGGAGAAATTGGACCCCAAAAGTTGTTGTGCAGTTTCTCCTGAGTACGCTGATACCCCATATGTGGGGGTAAACCACTGTTTTGGCACACGTCGGGGTTTGGAAGGGAAGTAGTGACGTTTTGAAATGCAGACTTTGATGGAATGCTCTGCGGGCGTCAGGTTGCGTGTGCAGAACCCCTGATGTGCCTAAACAGTAGGAACTCCCCACAAGTGACTCCATTTTGGAAACTAGACCCCCAAGGGAACTTATCTAGATGTGTGGTGAGCACTTTGAACCCCCAAGTGCTTCACAGAAGTTTATAACGCAGAGCCGTGAAAATAATAAATGTGTTTCCTTTCCTCAAAAATATTTTTTTAGCCCAGAATTTTTTATTTTTGCAAGGGTAACAGGAGAAATTTGACCACAAAAGTTGTTGTCCAGTTTCTCCTGAGTACGCTGATACCCCATATGTGGGGGTAAACCACTGTTTGGGCACATGCCGGGGCTCGGAAGGGAAGTAGTGACGTTTTGGAATGCAGACTTTGATGGAATGGTCTGCGGGCATCATGTTACGTTTGCAGAGCCCCTGATATGCCTAAACAGTAGAAACCCCCCACAAGTGACCCCATTTTGGAAACTAGACCCCCCAAGGAACTTATCTAGATGTGTGGTGAGCACGTTCAACCCCCAAGAGCTTCACAGAAGTTTACAACGCAGAGCCGTGAAAATAAAAAATCATTTTTCTTTCCTCAAAAAAGATGTTTTAGCAAGCAATTTTTTATTTTCACAAGGGTAACAGGAGAAATTGGGCCCAATATTTGTTGCCCAGTTTGTTGTGAGTGTGCTGGTACCCCATATTTGGGGGTAAACCACTGTTTGGGCGCACGTCAGGGCTCGGAAGGGAAGTAGTGACATTTGAAATGCAGACTTTGATGGAATGGTCTGCGGGCATCACGTTGCATTTGCAGAGCCCCTGATGTGCCTAAATAGTAGAAACACTCTACAAGTGACCCCATTTTGGAAACTAGACCCCCAAAGGAACTTATCTAGATGTGTGGTGAGCACGTTCAACCCCCTAGTGCTTCAAAGAAGTTAATAACGCAGAGCCGTGAAAATAAAAAATAATTGTTCTTTCCTCAAAAATTATGTTTTAGCAAGTAATTTTTTATTTTTGCAAGGGTAACAGGAGAAATTGGACCCCAACAGTTGTTGCCCAGTTTGTCCTGAGTACGCTGGTACCCCAAATGTGGGGGTACACCACTGTTTGGGTGCACGTCGGGGCTTGGAAGGGAGGGAGCACCATTTGACTTTTTGAACGCAAGATTGGCTGGAATCAATGGTGGCGCCATGTTGCGTTTGGAGACCCCTGATGTGCCTAAACAGTGGAAACCCCTCAATTCTAACTTTAACACTAACCCCAACACACCCCTAATCCTAATCCCAACTGTAGCCATAACCCTAATCACAATCCTAACCCCAACACACCCCTAACCACAACCCTAAGCCCAACACACCCGTAACCCTAATTCCAACCCTAACCCTAACCCTAATCCCAACCCTAACCCTAATCCCAACCCTAACCACAACTGTAACCCCAACACACCCCTAACCCTATCCGTAACCCTAACCACAAGCCTACTCAACCCTATTTCCAACCCTAGCCCTAATTCCAACCCTAACTCTAATTCCAACCCTAACCCTAAGGCTATGTGCCCACGTTGCGGATTCGTGTGAGATTTTTCCGCACGATTTTTGAAAAATCTGCAGGTAAAAGGCACTGCGTTTTACCTGCGGATTTACAGCAGATTTCCAGTGTTTTTTTGTGCGGATTTCACCTGCGGATTCCTATTGAGGAACAGGTGTAAAACGATGCGGAATCCTCACAAAGAATTGACATGCTGCGGAAAATACAACGCAGCGTTTCAGCACGGAAATTTCCGCACCATGGGCACAGCGGATTTGGTTTTCCATAGGTGTACATGGTACTGTAAACCTGATGGAAAACTGCTACGAATTCGCAGCTGCCAATCTGCTGCGGATCCGCGGCCAATCCGCTGCGGATCCGCGGCCAATCCGCTGCGGATCCGTGGCCAAATCCGCACTGTGTGCACATGCCATAACCCTAACC
Organism: Ranitomeya variabilis; assembly: GCF_051348905.1. NCBI lineage: Eukaryota > Metazoa > Chordata > Amphibia > Anura > Dendrobatidae > Ranitomeya > Ranitomeya variabilis. The sequence continues at coordinate 1,058,437,555 of NC_135233.1, forward strand.
CTAACCCTACCCCTAACCCTAACCCTACCCCTAGTTCTAACCCTAGTTCTAACCCTAACCCTAGTGGAAAAAGAAAAAATATATATTTTCTTTATTTTATTATTGTCCCTACCTATGGGGGTGATAAAGGGGGGGGTTTATTTATTATTTTTTTATTTTGATCGCTGTGATAGAACCTACCACAGCGATCAAAATGCACTTTGAAATGAATCTGCCTGCCGGCAGATTCGGCGGGCGCACTGCGCATGCGCCCGCCATTTTGGAAGATGGCGGCGCCCAGGGAGAAGACGGACCGACTTCGGGAGGCTCGGTAAGTATGAGGGGGTGGTGGGGGGGTGGATCGGAGCACAGGGGGGGGATCGGAGGACGGGGGGAGCGGACAGGAGCATGGGGGAGCGGACAGGAGCACGGGGGAGCGGACAGGGGGACGGAGGGGGGTACTGGACAGAATGGAGGACTGGGGAGGCGATCGGGGGGGGGCAGAACATGATTTCCAGCCATGGCAGATGCTATTGCAGCATCGGCCATGGCTGGATTGCAATATTTCACCATTTTCATAGGTGAAATATTGCAAATTGCTCTGATTGGCTGTTGCACTTTCAACAGCCAATCAGAGCGATCGTAGCCACATGGAGGCAAAGCCACCCCCCCTGTGCTGAAGTACAACTCCCCCTCTCCCTGCAGATCAGGTGAAATAGGAGTTAACCCTTTCACCTGATCTGCAGGGACGCGATCATTCCATGACGCCACATAGGCGTCATGGGTCGGATTGGCACCGACTTTCATGACGCCTACGTGGCGTCAAAGGTCGGGAAGGGGTTAAAGCTCATTTGCCATTTATCAGCCCAAGCTTCTAGTTTACATAAATCAGCCTGTAATATAAAATTGTCCTCCCCTGTATTGATTACCCTGCAGAGTTTAGTGTCATCTGCAAATATTGAAATTGTACTCTGAATGCCCCCTACAAGGTCATTAATAAATATGTTAAAAAGAAGAGGGCCCAATACTGACCCCTGTGGTACTCCACTACTAACCGTGACCCAGTCCGAGTGTGCTCCATTAATAACCACCCTTTGTTTCCTATCCCTGAGCCAACTCTCAACCCACTTGCACATATTTTCCCCTATCCCCATTATTCTCATTTTATGTATCAACCTTTTGTGTGGCACCGTATCAAAAGCTTTTGAAAAGTCCATATACACTACATCTACTGGGTTCCCTTGGTCCAGACCGGAACTTACCTCTTCATAGAAGCTGATCAAATTAGTCTGACATGATCGGTCCCTAGTAAACCCGTGCTGATACTGGGTCATGAGGTTATTCCTCTTCAGATACTCCAGTATAGCATCCCTTAGAATGCCCTACAGGATTTTACCCACAGTAGAGGTTAAACTTACTGGCCTATAATTTCCGAGTTCAGTTTTTGTCCCCTTTTTGAATATTGGCACCATATTTGCTATACGCCAGTCCTGTGGTACAGACCCTGTTATTATGGACTCTTTAAAGATTAAAAATAATGGTCTATCAATGACTGTACTTAATTCCTGCAGTACTCGGGGGTGTATCCCATCCGGGCCCGGAGATTTGTCAATTTTAGTGATTTTTAGACGCCGCTGTACTTCCTGCTGGGTTAAGCAGGTGACATTTAATGGGGAATTTTTATCACTAGTCATATTGGCTGCCATGGGATTTTCTTTTGTAAATACTGATGAAAAAAAGTAATTTAGCATATTGGCTTTTTCCTCATCCTCATCCACCATTTCACCCAGACTATTTTTAAGGGGGCCAACACTATCATTTTTTAGTTTCTTACTATTTATGTAGTTAAAGATTATTTTGGGGTTATTTTTGCTCTCTCTGGCAATGAGTCTCTCTGTCTCAATCTTTGCTGCCTTGATTTGCTTTTTACATAATTTATTTAATTTTTTGTATTTATTTAATGCCTCCTCACTACCTACTTCCTTTAATTCTCTAAATGCTTTCTTTTTGTCACTTATTGCGCCCCTTACAGCTTTATTTAGCCATATTGGTTTCCTCCTATTTCTAGTATGTTTATTCCCATACGGTATATACTGTGCACAGGTCCTATTCAGGATGCTAATAAACGTCTCCCATTTTCTTTGTGTACTTTTATGTCTCAGGATATCGTCCCAGTTAATTGCACCAAGATCCTCTCTCATCCGTTGGAAATTTGCCCTCCTGAAGTTTAGTGTCCTTGTCACCCCTCTACTACACATCTTATTAAAGGAGACATGAAAACTTATTATTTTGTGATCACTATTCCCCAAGTGACCCCCAACCCTTATATTTGATATGCGGTCTGGCCTGTTGGTTAATATTAGGTCTAGCAGTGCCCCCCTTCTTGTTGGGTCCTGAACCAGTTGTGAAAGGTAATTGTCTCTCATAGTTGTCAACAACCGATTACCTTTACTGGAACTGCAGGTTTCTGTTCCCCAATCTATTTCAGGGTAGTTGAAGTCCCCCATAATAATGACTTCTCCTTGAGTCGCAGCTTCATCTATTTGCTTTACAAGGATATTCTCCATTGCTTCCATTATTTTTGGAGATTTATAACAAACCCCTATCAGTGATTTATTATTTTTCCCCCCTCCCCTTATCTCCACCCACAGGGACTCTACATTTTCATTAGATTCACCTATATTATCATGCAGGATGGGTTTTAAGGTCGATTTTACAAACAGACACACCCCACCCCCTCGCTTATCTGTACGGTCATTTCTGAAAAGGCTATAGCCCTACAAGTTAACAGCCCAGTCATGGCTCTCATCCAGCCATGTTTCAGATATCCCCACCATGTCATAATTATGTTCCAACAACATTAGTTCTAATTCGTCCATTTTGTTGGCGAGGCTTCTGGCATTAGTATACATACACTTGATGTTCCTCTCTGTACCTCTATTCTTTCTTAAATTACTAACTGTTCTAACCCCACCCCCCATGCCTCCGCCACCCCCAACTTCCTTATTTGTGCCCAGGTCTCTATCTGCACTATCTTCCCCACCTATAAAATGAATACCCTCCCCCCCATTCCCTAGTTTAAACACTCCTCCAACCTTCTAACCATTTTCTCCCCCAGCACAGCTGCACCTTCCCCATTGAGGTGCAGCCCATCCCTAGCGTAGAGCCTGTAGCCAACTGAGAAGTCGGCCCAGTTCTGCAGGAACCCAAACCCCTCCTTCCTACACCAATTCTTGAGCCACTTATTAACCTCCCTAATCTCCCGTTGCCTCTCTGGCGTGGCACGTGGTACAGGCAGTATTTCAGAAAATACCACGTTGGAGGTCCTTGCTTTCAGCGTGCAGCCTAATTCCCTGAAATCATCTTTAAGGACCTTCCACCTACCTCTAACTTTGTCATTTGTGCCAATGTGCACCATGACCGCTGGGTCCTCACCAGCCCCTCCCAGTAATCTGTCCACCCGATCAGCGATGTGTCGGACTCGAGCGCCAGGTAGGCAGCACACCGTTCGACGATCCCTGTCTTTGTGACAGATTGCCCTATCTGTTCCCCTAATAATTGAGTCCCCCACTACCAGCTCCTGTCTGGCCTGCCCTGCTCTCCTATTTCCCTCCTTACTGGAGCAGTCACTCCTCCGGCTTTCAGAGGACATGCCTGGCTGCAGCAGTGCTACCCCTGTACTGGCACCCCCCTCATCTGCCAACTTAGCAAACTTATTGGGGTGTGAAAGATCAGGACTAGCCTCCCTGGCACTCTTCCCTCTACCCCGCTTCCTAACTGTCACCCAGCTAACTGCCTCACTGTCCTGCAGCTCCATCCTACCATCCCCCTTCTGATCTATCCCATTGAGCGTCTGCTCTGTGAGCAGAAGACTCCTCTCCATATTGTCTATGGATCTCAGTGTTGCCAGCTGCACATTTAGATCCAGTATCTGGGTTTCCAAATGCACAACGTGCTCACATCTCGCACAGCAGTATGCACCCTCGACCGGCTGATCAAGGACTGCATACATGTGGCAAGATGTGCACTGGATGGCATTAACAATTGTGGAGCACATTTCCTAATGGGGATTGCACCACACAGAAACGTTAAATAAAACTAAATACAAAGTATTAATTAACACTTGGAACAGCAATTCCTCCCTTGGAAACTCCCTGATTCCAAAGTCACTGAGTTACAAGTCACACTTACCGCCGTCCACACTTACGCTCAGGTCACACTCAGCTCGCTCACACTCGCTATGCTGAAGATTTAAAGATTTTTTTTTCCTCTATTTCCCTTCAACAACAAGCCACCTTGCTGTTCAAATGCACTTCCAAAAAAAGAAAACATGTCGTCACATGTTGCATATCGCATGTCACATGTCATCGCATGCTGCATGCCGCATGTTGCATGTCGTCACATGTCGCATGTCATCGCATGTCACATGCCACATGTTGCATGTCGTCGCATGTTGCATGCTGCATGTCGCATGCTGCATGTCGTCACATGTCGCATGTCATTGCATGTCGCATGTCATATGTTGCATGTTGCATACTGTTGCATGTGGCATGTTGCATGTTGTTGCATGTTGCATATCGTTGCATGTCACATGTCGCATGTCGCATGTCACATGTTGCATGTCATCGCATGTTGCATGTCGCATGCTGCATGTCATTGCATGTTGCATGTCACATGTCATCGCATATTGCATGTCGCATGTTGCATGTCGCATGTTGTCACATGGTGTATGTTGTTTGTCTGTATGTACTGTATATGTGTGTATGTGTTGTTTTATTACATTCAACACATTAGCAGGATGATGGGACTACAACTGTCCCATCATTGGCTAATGTGTCACTCACTGTCACTGTAGCAGGCAGAGCCAGATGGAACTTGTAGTCCCATCGGACGATGCCTGCACACAGAGACACACAACTACAACATCAAACCCAGATTGAATCAAAAAGCACACAAAACTGAACAATACTAGAACAACATAGAAGAAAACCAGTATAGGGGCACAACAGAACGCCCTGCAGAATTGCCGGTAACATTGGAGCAAATAGTAATAAAGAGCAGCACTTACATATGATCGTATCTTGTTTACGTGGCGTCCCTGCCGCCTCAACGCACGGTTCGCTTCTTCGTCTATACTTAGTAGTTGATAGCATTGTGGACATTAATCTTTAGAAAGTTAATAGCAATACAGGCACTTTACTTGATCTCTAGTTGTATACATATTTATTGTGGTATTGTCCCTGCTTTCCTAGTAGTCACCTTGTTCTGTGATTTTAATTGTATAAATATTTAATAAAAGTTATTTAGTGTACATTGGCACAGTATACTGGTTTTCTTCTATGTTGTTCCACACAGAGACACACGCCAATGACCATCCCCCTGCAGCAGACCCCCAGCACGGCCAGCAGACCCACCGCACACACCCGCACATCCCGGCGCCGGCCCGCACATCCCGGCGCCGGCAAGCAGACCCACAGCACCCGCACATCCCGGCACCGGCACGCAGACCCCTGGCGCCGGCACTTAGCCCCTCTCTTCCCACTCCTGAGTAGTGGTGGGATATGGGGTAATAAGGGGTTAATGTCACCTTGCTATTGTAAGGTGACATTAAGCCGGATTAATAATGGTGAGGCGTCAATAAGACACCTATCCATTATTAATCCTATAGTAGTGAAAGAGTTAAAAAAAAGACACAGCTAGAAAAAAGTATTTTAATATTCTTCATTTAACCATACTTACCATACTTCAGCGCCAGCAAAAAACGTAAAATAATAAACCGTATACTACCTGTCCATCGTAGTCCAATTAATAGCGAGTGTTCCACGACGATCTCCCCTATAGAACAGTGACATCGGGTGATGTCACTGCTCTATAGGACCTCCAGTGACACACTGACAGCAGGCAATGGCTCCTGCAGTGTATCACTGAGGTTACTGTAGTTCAAAGTCTCACTTTATGGCAATTGCTGCGTCGGAAAATTTCTCACACAGCAATGCCAAAAGTGAGACTAGGGACTATTTTCTCACAGGGGCATAGGAATGCATTGTGAGGAATACAGTGCAGAAGGATACCTTCCTCCCGTCATTGTGTTCCTGGAGCCCCTGGAGAGCGGTCACATCAGCTGATGCTGCTGTTCTCCATGGGAGATCGTCGTGGGGCACTCATTTTAATTGGATTTCTGCGGATCAGGGAGTATATTGTTTGTTTATTATGTTAATATTTTTTACAGATGACACTGGCTTCGGGGATCAAAGTGACAAGTGATGGTGAGTATGTAATCTATGATATATGTACTGTATGTTTATATGTATGTTGTATGTATGTACTGTATGTGGCATGTTGCATGTCGCATGTTGCATGTCATCGCATGTTGCATGTCGTCGCATGTCCCATGTCATAGCATGTTGCATGTCGTCGCATGTTGCATGTCGCATGTCATCATTGCATGTCTCATGTCATTGCTTGTCGCATGTCATCACATGTTGCATGTCGTATGTTCAATGTCATCGTATGTTGCATGTCATCACCTGATGCATGTCATCACATGTTGCATGTCGTCGCATGTTGCATGTCGCATGTAGCATGTCATCACATATCGCATGTAGCATGGCATCACATGTCGCATGCTGCATGCCATCGCATGTTGCATGTCGTATGTTGCATGTCGCATGCTGCATGTCGTCACATGTTGCATGTCACATGGTGCTTGTCATCGCATGGTGCATGTCACATGTCACATGCTGCATGTCATCGCATGTCATATATCATCGCATGCTGCATGCCGCATGTCATCACATGGTGCATGTCGTCGCATGTCGCATCTTGCATGTTGCATGTCGTCGCATGTTGCATGTCGCATCTCGCATGTTGCATGTAGCATGTCATTGCATGTCACATGTGGAGCGCCCCCACAGCGCCGCAGGGCCGTGGGGTACCCGGAGCCGGGCCTCTGAGTCTCTGCTCTGGGGTTGTCACGGTGGCTAGACCCGGTCCTTGGCCCTGTCTGTCAGTAGGGAACGTCCGGTGCAATAAGTGGTGTTGTAACGGTGCAGTTGTGGGGTGCAGGTCGCGGTAAATAACGAGGACACCAGGTTGCAGTCTCTTTACCTCTTTACTGAAGATCTCTGAGTCCTCAGTCCAGAATACGGCTCACCAGGCTGCGCAAGTCCGGCCGGTCCAATGACACTTCCAGAGTTCTCTTCACAGGAGGAAATCTGTGCCTTCCCCCTAGCGCTATGTGTTGTAGTCCTTCCCTGCTGCGCTTACGAAAAGTACCCCACAACTGTTGTGTCTGTTTCTTAAGTTCCCTCACAACTCGACTAGATGATGTTCTGCTAATCCTCCGTCCCTCCCTGAGGTTCGGGAAGGAACGGCACCCATTTGACGGGTAGGCCTGGAGTTCTTCCGGGACCCTAGAGATGCCCCTCTCCCACAATTGCCTCCCAAGACTTCATAGGTGATTTGAGTTAGACAGCTCGCCTGAGACTGACTGTCCTGCCGCTGTTTGGAGTATTGCTTGAAGCTGAATGTTATTCTACTCCCTCGGCGTTCCGGCCACCGGTAGTGCGCCTCAGTAGGATGTTGCTTCGGTCTTACAGCACGACTCCTACTGGTATTTCTCCTTTGCGTGATCCCGTTTCTCACTCAGCACAATCTATCTCTCTTCTAATCCTTTCTTGGGCACCGCCGCTACCCGGAGCAGGCACGGTCCCGTTACGTTCGTTCTCGTTGCCAAGCCTCTGTCAGGATCCCACCCCTGACAGAGACCCTACTGTATCTTCCCCTACAACACCCTCTGCCACAAGGTGTTGCCTGGTTCCAACCCAGTCAGCTTTCTGATCTAACTTCCTGCCTGACCCCCAGTTTACCCACTATGGTGGGGAGTGGCCTAATGAATAGCACCCTTAGCTCCCCCCGGAGGCCCGGCTGTGAAATGTATTGGTGTCTGTGATACCTGATCAGATGAACTCCTTCAGTGCCATCGGATGCACCATAGCTCCCCATAGTGGCGGAGCCACAGTACTGCAACGACCAGGACTCTGGGGCGCTGCACTCCCCCCTGGTTAAACACAGTACTCCGGGACTGGGAAGAAAACAACAATACAAGTTTAGCAAAAAGACATACAATTTTGTTGAGTGCAATAACAATAAGTATACTTGAACAGGCTTCCCTTTATGGGAGGTAAGGACACTTGAACGTTACAAACATGGTTAGATAACATAGCAACATGCTATAAATAACTCTTCTTACCCAACCGGGTATTCTACTAAGTGCAAAAACTGCTGAACAATACTTTAACGTTGCCTTTAAGGACATACACTCTGTATCCACTAAAGACCTTCCTATAATCACATTATAAGGTAACTTTAACTTTTTCATTCTCCTTCTTTAAATCTGCAGGACCGCCTGTCCTATCGGCACCAGACCTACTGCCTCTCCTTTCTGTTACAGGACCGCCCCGTTCAGCCAGGGCCTACCGCCTTTTCAACTTCTATACACAGTATAGATCATAACATTACTTTCAGTTTTAGAAGCACTGAGCCATCTACGTATGGCTCCTTGGAGGATTCACTACCTAACCCCTACGGGTTCACTTTCTGTCCTCTGTAACGCATTATTAACTCTTTCTTTACAATAAACTAACTTTCTATGAAGGACTCAGGGTTTACCTTCTATCCCCACTTTCTATCAACATTATCAATCATTCCCCCTTCTTTCGAGAAACATCATCATTTCTTCACAATTAACTGGTTGGATACATATAACTTTCTCATATACACATTATCATCACTTTCTTTCATCAAACATTATTGCTACCTGTCTTAAAGCAATATCACCGTTTAAGTGCAACAATTGAATATCCCCTTTAAGAAGGGACCAAGTCTCTATGAGGTAGCATTTCTTCTCAAGCTACCAGTCCTTACTCAGCAAAGGTTCCAGTGTGGTATCTTCACAAAGAGTCCTTTTTGAAGTAAAACCAGTAGGGAGCCCCTTTAAGAAGGTGCAAACTATTTACAAGCAGTTTGTATCATGCACTGTTCATGATTCAGCAGTTTTTATAACATTGTGGAACAAAAAAGCAAAAATGAAAGTGAAAGCAAAAATAAAAAGCAATAGGGATCCCGGGTAAACAAAGGGATCCCTTTAAGAGTTAACCCAGGACGGGTTTTAGCAGCAAAACAGCAAGGAAATAAACAGTTAACTATTTACAGTTTCAGGTTTCCGAGGCTTAGTTGGACGGCTTCCAGGGCTGCACCTGGCACTTAACCCCTCTTGGCCCGGGAAGGGTGAAGTCCAGGGTTGCACCCAGTGCTGGACAAACGCCGTTAATCCGTCTCTCATGTACGGTTAGGTCATGCACAGCGATGGAGGTCTGCACAGCTTGAGTAGGGGCATTTGCGGCAGCAGAGGCAGCGGATGCTGCAAGATCAGTCACTGGAACGGAGTCAGCAGCTGTGGCACCAGCAGTCACGGGAGTGGTGTCAGTCATCAGGGCAGGGTCATCCTTCATACCTGCTTCAGATGCGGTCCCTCCAGTGCCGGTCTGCTCCGTCTCCGCTGAGGTCTGGAACGCTGGTTGCGGGGCCTTGTGCTGCGACGCTGTCATCTCTGCTTGCAGCACTTCGCTTTCCGGCAGGGCCTTGCTTTCTGGCTTCGGAGCACTGGAACTTCTTTCTTGCTCCGGACCAGACGAGGCTGCCGACAGACGTCTGGCGAGGCTCCCGATGATGGTCTTCTTCCACCCGGCCTCAGTGCTCAGCTGCATCCGCCGGGGTTTGTGGATCAGCTCGTCCGCTCCGGTCTGCAGGAGTTCAGCGTCAACTGTGGAGGTCTGGCTGCGGTGCCTCTCCGGGTAGCTGGGGGAGTCCTCGGCTCCGACCCCACGCTCCGGCTCCGCGCGGCTGGCCATGGCGTCCTCCATGTCGCTGACTTCTTCTTCCTGGTCCTTTTCCCGCTCTCTCCTTCGTGGGCGGTTTCGTTTTCTCTGTCTCCGCCCACCATTGAGAATCAGGAGGCGGATCTCGGCTGCTGACGGACACGTCCTCAAGGTGCAGGAATTTTTAGACTGGTCGGCCATTGTCTTTCGCGCTCTCCAGCTTGTCTACGCCCACTTCCACGCCCTTCTACTTCCCTGCGCTCCTCTTAGCGCTGTAATGGCGGCGGTTTTGGCGGGAACTTTTGGCGGCAATTGGCGTAGCACAGCCCTTGCAATAAAGTACAGTCCAAGCACAATAAATCACAGTTCCAAGGCACACATGACCTGATTCTTCAGGCTTAAGTACATCCTGTTCGTGATGCCAAGTTGGAGCGCCCCCACACCGCCGCAGGGCCGTGGGGTACACGGAGCCGGGCCTCTGAGTCTCTGCTCTGGGGTTGTCACGGTGGCTAGACCCGGTCCGTGGCCCTGTCTGTCAGTAGGGGACGTCCGGTGCAATAAGTGGTGTTGTAACGGTGAAGTTGTGGGGTGCAGGTCGCGGTAAATAACGAGGACACCAGGTTGAAGTCTCTTTACCTCTTTACTGAAGATCTCTGAGTCCTCAGTCCAGAATACGGCTCACCAGGCTGCGCAAGTCCGGCCGGTCCAATGACACTTCCAGAGTTCTCTTCACAGGAGGAAATCTGTGCCTTCCCCCTAGCGCTATGTGTTGTAGTCCTTCCCTGCTGCGCTTACGGAAAGTACCCCACAACTGTTGTGTCTGTTTCTTAAGTTCCCTCACAACTCGACTAGATGATGTTCTGCTAATCCTCCGTCCCTCCCTGAGGTTCGGGAAGGAACGGCACCCATTTGACGGGTAGGCCTGGAGTTCTTCCGGGACCCTAGAGACGCCCCTCTCCCACAATTGCCTCCCAAGACTTCATAGGTGATTTGAGTTAGACAGCCCGCCTGAGACTGACTGTCCTGCCACTGTTTGGAGTATTGCTTGAAGCTGAATGTTATTCTACTCCCTCGGCGTTCCGGCCACCGGTAGTGCGCCTCAGTAGGATGTTGCTTCGGTCTTACAGCACGACTCCTACTGGTATTTCTCCTTTGCGTGATCCCGTTTCTCACTCAGCACAATCTATCTCTCTTCTAATCCTTTCTTGGGCACCGCCGCTACCCGGAGCAGGCACGGTCCCGTTACGTTCGTTCTCGTTGCCAAGCCTCTGTCAGGATCCCACCCCTGACAGAGACCCTACTGTATCTTCCCCTACAACACCCTCTGCCACAAGGTGTTGCCTGGTTCCAACCCAGTCAGCTTTCTGATCTAACTTCCTGCCTGACCCCCAGTTTACCCACTATGGTGGGGAGTGGCCTAATGAATAGCACCCTTAGCTCCCCCCGGAGGCCCGGCTGTGAAATGTATTGGTGTCTGTGATACCTGATCAGATGAACTCCTTCAGTGCCATCGGACGCACCATAGCTCCCCATAGTGGCGGAGCCACAGTACTGCAACGACCAGGACTCTGGGGCGCTGCACATGTCATCGTATGTTGCATGTCACATGTTGCATGTCACTGCATGTCATTGCATGTTGCATGGTGCATGTCATATGGTGCATGTCACATGTCACATGTTGCATGTCATCGCATGTCGCATGTCATTGCATGTCACATGCTGCATGGCACATGGTGCACGTCGTCACATGTAACATGCTGCATGTCGCCGCATGTTGCATGTCATCGCATGTTGCATGTCGCATGTTGCATGTCGCATGTCATCGCATGTAGCATGTTGTATGTTGCATGTTGCATGTCACATGTCGCATGTTGTCGCATGTTGCATGTCATCGCATGGCACATGTCGCATGTCGCATGTTGCATGGTGCATGTCATCGCATGTCACCACATGTTGCATGTCGCATGTCATCGCATGTTGCATGTCGCATGCTTTATGTCATCGCATGTTGCATGTTGTATGTAGCATGTCGCATGTTGTCACATGGTGTATGTTGTTTGTCTGTATGTACTGTATATGTGTGTATGTGTTTTTTTACATTCAACACATTGGCAGGATGATGGGACTACTACTGTCCTATCATTGACTAATGTGTCACTCACTGACACTGTAGCAGGCAGAACCCAATGGGACTTGTAGTCCCATCGGACGATGCCTGCACACAGAGACACACACACACCAATGACCACCCCCCCGCAGCAGACCCCCAGCACGGCCAGCAGACCCACCACACACACCCGCACATCCCGGCGCCGGCAAGCAGACCCCCGGGGCCCGCACATCCCTGCCTAGCCCTGCCCGCCCACAGCACAGCCCCACCCACTCCCAGCACAGCCTTGCAGTCCCCAGCACCGCCCACAGCCCAGTTACTCTTGATGAGTGACTGTGGACTGTGAGGCTTGGTCACAGGGTATGGAAATTGATGTGACAGTGGCGACTGCAGCCTGGGGGTCACGTGACCCGGACTCAGCTGTCAGCAAAGCACCGCCCACAGGCAAAAATGGCAATGGAAGGTATTTGCACAATTCATTAGGGGCCGCGGGGGGATACATTGGGGGTTAATTGAAAGTAGTGGACAACCCCTTTAAGGCATCGTAGTCTGAGACAGTTGCTTGTGAAAGTATTCACCCTCTTGGCATTTTATGCATTTTGCTAACCTCACAACCTGGAAATTCATTGTTTTTTTAGGGTTTTCATCAGTTCATGTAAAGAGCATGCCTACAACTATGAACATTAGTTTTTTTTTATTGTGAAGCAAACATGACAAAATAGCTGAAAATTTCAGTGTGCATAACTATTCATCCCCTAAAGTCAGTACATTGTAGAACCTCCTTTTGCCCATTCCTCAAGGCAAAACTGTTCCAGCTCCTTCAAGTTAGATGGTTTCTTCTAGTGAACAGCAATCTTCAAATCAGACCACATTAAGGTCTAACCTTTCACTAAGTCACTTCAAAACATTTACATGTTTCCCCTTAAATTATTTGAGTATTGCTTTAGTAGTATACTTTGGGCTATGGTTATGTTGGAAGGTGAACCTCAGTCTCAGTCTCATATCACTCACAGACTGAAACAGGTTTTCCTCAAGAATATCTTTGTATTTTTCACTATCCGTCTACCACTCTACTCTGACAATTTTCCCTGTCCCTGCTGCCAAAAAACAGATGCTGTCACCACCATGTTTGACTGTGGGGATGATGTTCTTGGGGTGCTGAGCTGTGTTGGTTTGGTTCCAGAAATAGTTTACCTTGGGGGCCAAAAAGTTCAATTTTGGTCTCATCTGACCACAGCATCTTCCTCCATACATTTGGGGAGTCTCACACAAGTCTTTTGACAAGCTCAAAATGAGCCTTACAATTTTTGTGTGTAAGAAAAGGCTTTTTTTCCCACTCTTCCATAAAGGCCACCTCTATGGAGTGTACAGCTTATTGTGGTTGTATGGACAGATATTCAAGTTTCTGCTTGGGAACTCTGTAGCTGCTTCAGGATTACATTTGCCTTTAGCCCTTATTGCCCAGTCTGAGAGTTTTGGTGGGTGGGCCTCTCTTGGCAGATTTGTTCTGTTTTGTTTTAAACATCTTTTCATTGAGTTTGACAAGTTTAAATGAAGTAACACAAATACTCAGGTATATTTGAGCAAATGTGACATTGTGGGTTGGATAACTAACAATTGTTAGAAGTAGTGTTCGTTTAAGACTGGTATTGACAACAAATTCACCGTAGTAAAGTTTAAAAAATTCTAAATATTGTAATTCTCAATATTTCCATAAGAAATGGAGAGTCATGACTACGCGAAGAGTAGAACATCTAAACATCTAAGACATTCTGCTTATAACCATATAGAATTATGCCAGAGTACATAGAGAAAGAAATGAAAAAAGAAGGGGTGAGAGGGGGTGGGGATTCCCTCCTCGTAGAAGGGAACTTGTTTCCAATGAACTGTAATTTTGGATTTTGGGTTTAAGAGACCTGATAGTGTATTTAAATTTGGGCGATAATTAAACCAGCAGAGGATTGGAGTTTCCATCATTTGCTTATTAGATTGAAGTATTCATCACTATCTCTGAAAGAACTCCATGGGGTCCATGTTACCCGAAATCTATCTTGTGAGAAGCAAGTGTAAGCTATAATTTCTTCTCTATAGTATAATTGATCCACTTTTTGTAACCAGTCTGATAAGCTTGGACAATTCTGGGAAAGCCAATGTAAGGGAATAAGTAGTTTTGCTGCAGCTATCAAGAACAGTGGTAGGGATTTGTTTTTATATTGCGAGTTGTCTCCATTCCAATTTAAGAAAATGAGTGTCGGGGTTGGAGGATGAGACAATTTGCAGATTTTCATTATAATTTTCAATACTCCATTCCAGAATATTTGGATTTTGTCACATGTCCATCACATGTATAAGAATGTCCTTGTTTCCCTGGAGCATCACCAACAGGTTGAGGGGGAGTTTGGGTACCATAAATGTGACAAGACTGGGGTGGTGTACCATCTGGTAATGATTTTATACAAGTTTTCCTGGATTCTCACACATCCGGATGGACCATGCGAGTTTATATATATATTTGTTCCACTTCCCATTCCTGTAATTTAATACCCAAGTCTTTTTCCCAATTAGAGATGAAGGCTCGCTTAACTGGAATCGTGTTAATTAGAATCTCTTTATAGAGTTTTGCCAAAACTCCTCTTGGGGGGGTTCCCTTACCAAGGTAGGATTTTATGGAGTTCTTAAGCCTATTGTAATGGAGAAAATTAAAGTGATAATGTGGGAATTTTATTTGTAGTTCCGTCAATGGGAGTAGAATGCCTTCTGGCATAAAACACTCCAAGGCAGATTTGTCTGGTATCATGTTTTTTCCATTTGTTGACAATGGATTTGATGGTGCTCCAGGAAATCATCAGAGATTGAGATATTTATTTAAAACTCAGCCTTGACTGACTTCTCAACAACTTTATCCATGACTTATTTGGAGATCTCCTGTTTGGGTAGTGTTGCCTCTTGATTAGACATGGGAGAACCCGAACACCTACTGTTGAGCATGGACCCCAAACACGGACTTCTCCGGGAAGTCCATGTTACTGTTTGTTTTCTGCACCCTGAACATTGTGTGTTTCCCATGCTGTCATATGCATCACAGCATGAGAAACACCGGTAGCTCTGATCAGCAGTAAGATTATTACAACCAGTCAGAGTTGTGGTTCCCACACTGTCAGATGACAATGAAAGCTAGCATCTGTGACCAGAGGTAAAAAGCTGGAGCTAACAATAGCGAGAGTAGGTGGCAGCTGACGGGAGTATTCATCAGCTGGTGCCTGTGCTATAATTAAATTAAAAAAAACAAAACAGCATGGGTTCTCCTCTATTTTTGATAACAGCATGGCAAAACTGATAGCAGTGGGCAAAGCGCCAGATGTGCCTTTTCTAATGTGCCTTTTCTCATTTCCCCACAATGCACTTTCCAGGTCATCCCCCCAGTTCCATCACTCTCATTCCCTTCTTTTGAGGTCCACACCATCAGGCTCTTTCGTCCCCTCTCCCTCAGAGTAGCGGTCATATATCGGGGTCACCCACCCACTTCCTGGACCATTTCTCTGCCTGGCTGCCGCACTTCATGTCCTCAAAACTCCCAACCCTTTCCTGGGAGACTTCAACATCCCCATAAACAGCCTCACTTCCACATCTGCATCCCAGCTTCTAAAACTAACCACTTCTCTTGGCCTCTCACAGCTCTCAACCTCTGAAACACACAAAGACGGTAACACCCTGGACCTGGTCTTTGTCTGGCTCTGTTCAATCTCCTACCTAGATAACTCACCGCTTCCCTTCTCTCTTACCACAACATTCTCTCCTTCATGCTCACAAATCCTGGCTCACCCCAGCACACTCCTACCTACCACACATTAAGAAATCTACATGCTGTTAATCCTCATGCACTTTCAGACTCCTTACACTCATCATTGTCCCCAATCTCTTCTTTTTCCTGTCCTGATCTGGCTGTACATCACTTCAATGATACTCTTAGAAGCACCCTTGACGAAGTAGCTCCCCTCACCCTAAGAACCTCCAAACACAGAGTGAAACAGCCCTGGCTCACATTGCAAACCCGATTTCTCCAGCGATGCTTTAGGTGTGCTGAACGCTTATGGAGGAAAACACGCATACCAGAAGACTTCATACACTTCAAATTTATGTTAAGGACCTATAACTCTGCCCTTCACCTCACCAAACAGACCTACTTAACCATCCTGATCTCCTCACTATCCAACAACCCCAAGAAACTTTTTGACACCTTTCACGCCCTCCTCAGGCCAAAAGCACAAGCCCCTATCACAGACATTTGTGCTGATGAACTGGCCTCCCACTTTATAGAGAAAATAGACTATCCATCAGGAAATCCGCTCCCAGACACCAAGTGCAGTGACTCCCATCCCTCCCTGCATCTCCCCTGGCTCACTCACCACATTCGATCCCATCACAGAAGACGAAGTCTCCAAGCTCCTCTCCTCTTCTCGTCCAACTACATGCACCACCGACCTCATTCCCTCACACCTCCTCCAGTCTCTCTCTCCAGTCATCACAACTCACCTAACTACAATCTTTAATCTCTCCCTCTCCTCTGGCATTTTCCCCTCCTTCTTCAAACACTCTATCATTACTCCATTACTAAAGAGACCCACCCTCGACCCATCCTGCACAAACAATTACAGACCCCCCCTTCATCTCTAAACTCTTGGTGCGCCTGATCTACTCCCGCCCTACCTGTTACCTCTCCACTCATTCCCTCCTAGACCCTTCACAGTCTGGTTTCCGCCCCTACATTCGACTGAAACTGCACTCATCAAAGTGACCAATGACCTTCTGACAGCAAAATGTAACGGTGACCACTCTCTGCTCATTCTTCTCGACCTTTCTGCAGCTTTCGACACTGTTGACCACCCTCTCCTACTTTCTAGGCTCCAGTCACTAGGCATTAAGGACACTGCTCTCTCCTGGTTCTCCTCCTATCTTTCTGACTGCTCCTTCAGTGTTCTGTTCTTTGGCTCCACTTCATTTCCTCTTCCTCTCACTGTCGGGGTACCTCAGGGCTCAGTCCTTGGCCCCCTTCTCTTCTATACAGCCCCAATTGGACAGACCATCAGCAGATTTGGCTTTCAGTACCATCTTTATGCTGATGACACACAACTATACACGTCAGCCCCAGACCTTACCCCCGCTGTACTACAGAACGCCACTGACTGTCTGGAGTCTCCAACATCATGTCCGCTCTCTATCGGAAACTCAACCTCTCCAAAACTGAACTTCTTCTGCTCCCGCCATCTACTAACCTCCCTAAATCTGACATTTCCCTCTCCGTGGGTGGTACCATAATAATGCCTAGGCAGCAGATGCACTGTCTGGGTGTTATGTCTGACTCTGATCTCTTCACATCCCATATACAATCTCTTGCCCGCACGTGCCACTTACACCTAAAGAACATCTCTAGAATCCGCCCTTTTCTCACTGTGGAAACAACGAAAACCCTCACTGTCTCCCTGATCCACTCCCGCCTGGACTACTGCAATGCTCTATTAATTGTCCTCCCCTTCACTCGACTTTCCCCTCTCCAGTCCATCCTTAATGCAGCAGCCAGGGTCGTCCATCTGGCTAATCGTTACTCGGACGCGTCCGCTCTTCGCCAGTCGTTACACTGGCTGCCCATTCCTTACAGGATACAATTCAAAGTACTTGCTCTCACCCACAAAGCTCTCCACAGTGCAGCACCCCCTTACATCTCCTCCCTCATTCTGTCTATCGGCCTAACCGACCACTGTGATCTACAAATGACTTTCGACTAACCTCTGCACTAATCCGTACCTCCCACTCCCAACTCCAAGACTTCTCCCGTGCTGCACCAATCCTCTGGAATGCTCTACCCCAAGATATTAGGACCATCCACAATTTGCATAGTTTTAGGCGCTCGCTCAAAACACATTTGTTCAGTGCGGCCTATCACGTTCACTAATCAAAGTCTTTTTATGTTTGTGTGTATAGCCCATTCACTATCTCCATCTATCCCCCACCCCCTGAAGATGGCTTGACCATCATTGTAAATACATAATTGTAAATACACACCTGTACTTCGTATCTCCCCCACCTCATTGTAGATTGTAAGCTCTCACGAGCAGGGTCATCTTATTTCGCTTTAATTATTGTATTGCTAATGTTGTTACTTATGACTGTTGTGTTTGAAACTGTAAAGCGCTGCGGAATATGTTGGCACTATATAAATAAAGATTATTATTATTATTATTATTATTAATAATGTGGCTGTGGGCTGTTATTTTTAGGCAGGGGGTCAATATCCATGGCCCCTTACTAGCCTGGGAATTCCAGCCCCCAGCTGTCTGCTTTCGCGTGGCTGGTTATCATTAATGGAGAAGACTCCACATCATTGTTTTAAATTATTTATTTAAATAATTAAAAAAAAGGTGTGGAAACCCCTCTATTTTTTATAACCAGCCATAATAAAGCTGACAGCTGAGGGTTGCAGCTTTGCTATATCTTTTCTGCTTTTTCCTTTCACACACTTATTACCAGGTGGCCTAGTCACTCACTCCCCTTGTGACTGGCTTCGCTTCACTATTAACTAGTGACTCCTCTGTCCAGGAAATAACTTTTTTCTTATTTCCAAACTCTCCTCCCATTTGCAGGGCTGGCTAACTGCTAACTCTTTTGTTCCATATATTCACACTATTACTTTTACTTTCCCAACACAAGTACCATACATAAAAGAACAGTAATCACACATTAAACAGTTACATCAAACAGCATAAAGAAAATGCAGTGACATGACACATATTAGCACAAAGTCTGGAGGAGGAGGACTCTTCTCTTTCCATTCATTTTAACAGTTGCAACTTGGACCTAGATGATAAAAACTGAAAAGCGACTGTGCAACACATTACATTTCTTTGTAAATAAAGCAAGTATGATAATCTCTCAAGACAGCTAGTAACAGTCCTTGCATGGGACACAATCTATTACATTGTCTTTGGGGCAAAGGGAAAAGGAAAAGAGTACTTTAGAGTGGGTCAAAGTACACAGTTCTTCTTGTCAAAGAGCAAAAGAACTCAGTCCGTTCTTGTAACAAAATAAAGGAATGCAGTGCTTGGTGGATGAGACTAAATCCATAGTTATGGGCAGGGCCGGACTGGCCATCTGGCACTTCTAGCAAATGCCAAAAGGGCCTGTCTGGTTGTGGGCTGTCTTGCCTGCTACGTTGTTAGCAGAATCTATATTCTCAAGACATCCATACTGCTAAGAGTTGTGACGAAGCATAAGGTCGCTGACTTCGTCACTTACCCCAGCAGGCCACGAGTATCATTAGAAATATTGGTCTTGTAGTAAATCTTGCATTCCTCCATCCAGGGTAATATTAGTAATATAAGCCCATACGGTGCTCAGGGGCGGGGATACCATGGGACTGTGTGATTTCAAATGCCAGGGCTGAATTTCAGTCCCAGTCCGTACCTGGTTATGGGTGTAGAACCTTCCAACTGGTCAAATTCCCCTCATTCCTTGAAAAGGAGCACAACAGGTGCAAAAAATTAGAAAAATGAACAAAAAATACAGTCTGTCTGGCTTCCCATCAGCCTATTCTTGGCCAACAAGCAGAGAACAAGAGCAGTATCTCTTACAGTCAGTCTTCAATCTAATCTCCTATACAACTGGACACAACTGGTGTAATGGAAACTCGGTATAACTGAAACACAGGGTCCATACTGGCCCAAACGGTTGCAGCTACAATTGAGGGGTCTGGAATTCTGCTCCAATTTAGGTGCAATGGCACATCTAAATAGTTCTCTCTATTGTGCCAGCTTAGGTGACTCACATTCTTAGCATTCTCCAAAGCCCTGGTCAGACCTTTGTGCTCAATCGCCTCCAGACTCCTTTCAATCAGGGCCAAGCAACTCCTAGATGAAGACATTATTTTAAATTCCTGTACATCTGTATCAGGATCCCAGAATAAATACAAAGCTCTAAATCCTTCCTGGAGCTCCTCTGCCATTTTCTTCCCCTTAGTGTACCACTACTCGAATTTCAGCAGCCTCTTTTGGTTGATAACTTGGCACAGTGCATTGTTCCTGGACTGAATCCTGGACAAGATTGATCTAAGGCCTGGTCCTCTATGACATCAGATCTTGCTGCGTGCATACCTTTTAGAGTGGATGCCACCTACTCTGTCTGGTCCTCTGGGATGGTCACAGATTCTTCAGCACTACAAGCAGTGATCACTGGGTAATTCATTTCAGGATGATCCAGAACAGTGGGTGATGGCTGTAATTCTGGAACTACTTGATCACGGTCATCAGGCACACAGGCTAGGAATAGAAATCTAAAGCCTTGACGGTACTCATGCACTGCATATTGGTCTCCATATTAACTCTCACCACTCATTTCCACAGTCTCTGTCAAGAGCTTTACCGTCACACTGTTGTTCACAGGCTGGCTGACTGGATAGGGACTCTTTTTTGCCTAAATTCACACTGCTGGCTTGCTTTTCCGTCTCTCAGCGTGCTCAACTTTTCCTCGTTTTGTGCCTCTCGGCTGCGCAAACATCCGACAATGGGCCAGACTGCTAGTATCTTATGTCATCTCTCCATCATTCAGTGTGGTTTCAGTTCCCGCAGCACTTCTTCACATTTCTTCTGCTTCTCCTGTTGGGTAAGAATTTTCCATGTTTAAAGTCAAAGTCAGGTGTGCACCTCCCACAATGGTCAGGATTTTCTTTTAGTACTCTGCTGCCTGTTACTTCAGTGGGCTGGGCTACCTTTTCCGCCATTCTGTGCTGTCTCCACTCATGATGGGATATCTTTCTCTTTCTAAAGGCACCTTACTTTTCCATCTTTGAGCACATGTTTTCAGGCACTATTTCTACTCTGCCACAGGTCACATCCACATTTTGCAGTACTCCATCCTGCCAAATATGCTAATTTATGGTGTAAGAGATCAAAATGGTGCACGGGTCAAAATAAAGTGCTGCATTCCTATGCACCAGTGAAATGGGTTCCTGTGGATGTTTGTGTACAGGTAGATGGTGCTTTTAGATGTTCTGTATTCAGGCAACATAACTTCAGATGGTGCAAGAACCCCCAGTGTATTATGATCACAAGGAAGATGGCAGTCCATTTTATAACAATAGAATAATCTTTACTGATGAAATTCATGTTGTGGAAACCCTTTACCTGGAAGAGCTAATGTGAAGTGAGGCACCACAGGCTTCCAGATCAACTGACGTTGGTAAAATCAGGAAATGGTGCACTGGAGACAAGAACATACACAAATGTATTAGCCAGTGTACAAGGCTTGTCTGACCCTATACGAAAGGCATGATTTTATTGTACTCACAAAAAGAGGAGGTTTCAGTAGATTACCACAGAAGGATATGTAAGGTTGCAACAAAAAGCTAACTTAATTACGTGAAAACTGACACACCTTCCCATTTAGAGATTTTTCTGTATTTTCATGACTATGAAAATTGTACATTCACACTGAAGACATCAAAACTATGAATTAACACATGTGGAATTATATACTTAACAAAAAAGTGTGAAACAACTGAAAATATGTCTTATATTCTAGATTCTTCAAAGTAGCCACCTTCTGCTTTGATGACTGCTTTGCACACTCTTGGCATTCTCTTGATGAGCTTCAAGAGGTAGTCACCGGGAATGGTTTTCACTTCACAGGTGTTCCCCATCAGGTTTAATAAGTGGGATTTCTTGCCTTATAAATGGGGTTGGGACCATCAGTTGTGTTGTGCAGAAGTCTGGTGGATACACAGCTGATAGTCCTACTGAATAGACTGTTAGAATTTGTATTATGGCAAGAAAAAAGCAGCTAAGTAAAGAAAAACAAGTGGCTATCATTACTTTAAGAAATGAAGGTCAGTCAGTCCGAAAAGTTGGGAAAACTTTTAAAGTGTCCCCAAGTGCAGTTGCAAAAACCATCAAGTGCTACAAAGAAACTGGCTCACATGAGGACCGCCCCAGGAAAGGAAGACCAAGAGTCACCTCTGCTTCTGAGAATAAGTTTATCCGAGTCACCAGCCTCAGAAATCGCAGGTTAACAGCAGCTCAGATTAGAGACCAGGTCAATGCCACACAGAGTTGTATTATAAAAAGCAGGGTGTGATTAATTAATTAAAAATTAACTTTTAATGTGTTCTTATAAAAATGGTGCTCCAAAACAAATATAGCCACAAATACACACGGGACTCACATAAAATCACATTCAGAGGAATGCTGCAATAACCACAAGATCCCAGAGATCCCAAAAAAATGATTTTTTTGTCTTATGGTCCCTTAGGAAATAGATTCTCTTCACAATACAATAGGAAGGGAATAATAACATTCCACACCAAAAACCTTTTTGGTAAACCAACCAACATTCCCCAAATATCAGATACCTACTAGTGGGAAGAATGCTTCTAACTGATTTCCAAAATAGTGTAGAAAAAAGGAACCATCTCACCTTATCCTTTCTTCCATAGGTGAGACTGGACCGGTAGACACTGGTGCTATGTCCGGGGGAGGAGGCCTCATTTTATCCACACAAATATCCCACCATTGTAAGCTCCCAGTTCCAATAATAACCCCAAGTATCAGAAATAACTGCTTCCCTACGCGTTTCGTCTTTCCATACTCATCAGGGGAAGATTCTCATGTCCCTCCATCTATGTGGGAGACTGCTACAAACACGGGGGTAATGTCTGTGACTCCTCTGTCTCCATGCTGCCATATTGGTTGTCCTGCAAACTTGCTTTTTGAGATATTAATATAAGAAATATTTAAATTGACTTTCTAGTAACCTGACAGGAAAAAAACAATTCAAGTAAGTAACAATGTTTTTTTTCCTGTAAAAAAATAGAATTCGAGTTTTCAAACTGATGAATTTATGGAAATGATTAATATTTCACCTTCATTTTTCATTTTTAAAGTATTATTTAAAACAGCCCAGATTTCCAAGTATGAAATATTTTTCTTATTCTAAGCCAATTACAATGTAGAGCCTGCTCTTTCCAGTTGATTGAAGTAGTCATCAAGCATCCTTCATTTTAGTTGTAGCACCTCCGAATTATTAATGCTAATAATGTACAGGCCAGAATTCAAAATAAACCAAATTCTCACCTTGCATACAGATTTACAATACATCACCTCCAGCCACTCGACAAAAATTAAACGACAACTATGAAAATAAATCCCTTGCTTTACCTCCGAAGTAATACTGGTAATAATAATAATGTATAGCACAAATATATTGTACAGCCCATTATTATAATAAGCATACTAAATAATACAAGAAACTATGAAACAGAAGAAACTTACTGAAAACCAAAGTGTTAGAAGGCTCTCTAGGGTTAGAATGAAGGGTCTACTTTTTGATCAAAAGCAGCGCCATACTTGGCTTTCTCTGGTATTGCATTTTATCTTTATTATGCCACATTCACACATTCAGCATTTAATTAGTTTTTTACATCAGTATTTGTAAGCCAAAACCAGGAGTGGAACAATCAGAGGAAAAAAGTATAATAGAAACATGTGCACCACTTCTGCACTTGACACCCGCTCCTGGTTTTGGTTCATAGATACTGATGTAAAATACTGACCGAATACTCAACGTGTGAATGTGGCCTTTAACGCCATGCTGCAATACAAGTCACAGCTTATGGACAGATGTTTCTGAAAGGCAAAAAAAAATCCTTTCATCTAATTCCAGATGACCATGGTAGCTTTAGACTTCTGGAAGAGAAGAGCAAATTATCTGGATGTCAAATGTGCTAGCTTCACTGAATTATTAAAAAAACCCAACAATTGCAGGGAATTGATGCTCGACTAGAGATGAGTGGATCACGGTCCATAGTTCAGTTCAGTGTTCTTTAGCTATGGATAGGCATTGCGTTAATTTCTCTACCCTCTGGGATTACAGGCTCAGCTTATGATTAGCTGAGCTGACGAGAGATCACCTGCAGAGATGAAGTCATGTCGAGCCGGTGAATGAAACATCGCATCAAGGAACCGGTAAGCTTCGAAAATTCATGGAGCTCCTGGCTATGGCCAGTCTGCATGAACCTAGACTCTAGACCGGGTCACTCACCTCTATTCACCACAAATCACTAGTACTGCAAAGCCTCCAATTGTCTTGAAAACACATTTAACATACTGAGGTCTCCTAGGATTGTATTGAACACTTTTCAAGCTCTTCAACGCAAGCACAGCCTTAGAAATATCAATGTGCCCTCAACAAATATAGCCTTGGGTAAAGGGATGGTGACCATTCATCACCGCTGTCCTGTCACTCACAATCTGTAATGTTCATTGAGTGTATAATGGTTGTATCTCCACAAGCTGCGAGCTATAATGTCCTCTTACTATCCAGACTCTCCACAAAATGACTGATGTATTCATAGTATCATAGAATGGTAGAGTTGGAAGGGACCTCCTGGGTCATCTGGTCCAACCCCTTGCTCAAAGCAGGATTCACTGCTTTGATACAGAATATGATAGTTCTTCCCAGTTGGTAATCTATACCATGGGATGTGTTAGGGGATCTGCATCTGGGGTCATTGGAGCCTTCTCCGGCTCATGCAATCTTCTGCTTTGTATAAAATGATGGCAGGCATTCTTTTAGTGATTTGTGTGACCTGAATTGCCAACAGTTTGATTTCATCAGGTCCAGCGAATTTCCTATAATTCAGCTCATTCATTTGCATTGACTTAATCCTGGGCTTTGAATACATATAACAAACTCCAACAATCATTTGATGTTGTTAGTTTGTTGCTGTTTTTGTTATTTAGCGTATCTTTTTTGGATAGAGGGTTGTTGAGGTCTCATAGGGTATGTTCAAATCTTTTGGACTTGTAGTATAATGTGAGCAATGGTGATCCAAATATTGTGGTTTTTACTTGGAAGGATTATAGGTCATACCAATTTGGGTAATTATTCTCTATGCTTTAAAAGCTGAGTGTGTATCCACTGTTACTATGTTACTCTACAAACATGTTGAACCAGCTCTAGTCTTGTAAAGTCATAAATAGATGTGTCTTTCCTTAAAGGGAATCTGTCATCAGTTTTTCCCTATAAGGATGGAGTCACACTAGCGTAGGGCATCTGATGTGAAAGTATCGGACGCGATATGCTAATGACACTTGACTCCAGCTCCGCAGCACAGCTGCGGAGGAGACGGAGAAAGTAATTTCTCCATCTCCTCCATTGCCGGCATCTGCTGGAATCGCACTGCACTCAGGTGACTTGTATGGGTGCGTGCGATATTATTCTTGCAGCCATTCACAGCATGCTGAATCGGCATGAGAAAATAATCACAGATGTGCACTGCTCGATAAATGACATTGGACCGAGTGCAATCTGATTTTTATATCGAATGGTACTCATTAGTGATGAGCGAGTGTACTCGTTGGTCGGGTTTTCCCGAGCACACTCCGGTGACCTCCGAGTATTTATGACTGCTCGGAGATGTAGTTTTCATCACGGCAGCTGAATGATTTACAGCTACAGGCCTGCTTGATTACATGTGGGGATTCCCTAGCTACCAGGCAACCCCCACATGTACTCAGCCTGGCTAATAGCTGTTAATCATTCAGCTGCCGCGATGAAAACTAAATCTCAGAGCACTTACAATTCCCAAGCGTGCACGGGAAAACCCAAACAACGAGTACACCCTCTCATCACTAGTACTCATTTGATTTGTTCCCTCATGTGAGCGACCCCTAATGGTCAGTTCCACCATGTTTTTCAGCCCATTTAACCTCTACAGTAGTGTTGAGCATTCCGATACCGCAAGTATCGGGTATCGGCCGATACTTGCGGTATCGGAATTCCGATACCGGGATTCCGATACTTGCCGCGTATCGGATACCGGAATCGGAAGTTCCAAGATTCAAAATGCAGAAATTCAGCCAATGAGAATGATTCCAAGTGTGGGCACATCCTGTTTAGCATGGAGGGCATGAAACTACTGGCAAGGCTGTGATTGGCTGCTGAAATGATGTCATGATGCAGTTTAAAAGTCGCTGGCGCCATTTTGCGATCACTCTGCTGTGAATTCAGTTAGTGACAGGACGCTGTTTGCTGACTGAGGGACAGTTTAGAGATAGCGATTTGCTTCTTTGTGCTTTCCAAAGGCTAATTTAGCAACCGCTGTGTTCACCTACTATTCACCTTGCTTTTGCCTTGTAGCGCTGTTTTCACAGCGATCTGCAAGGTCTGTGTGTGTGTGTGTGTGAGTGCAGCCCACTCTCTAGTCTGAGTGCAGCCACATAGGCCATCCATAGCTGGTTGTATTCAGTTCAGGGAGGGTGGTTCATTGCCTCATACTGTTCTTTTTTTTTTTTTTTTTCAAGTAGTGTAGTCTGCTGCTAATTTATTCAAAAAAATCCTATTAGTGTCTTTCCACCCGTCTCCAGCTAATTTGTGGAAAAACACTACATAGGATAACGTAGAGGAGGGTTTTTGGGCCTTGCAGCGCCGTTTACGGCTGTCTGCACGGTCTCCGTGTGATTGCAGCTCGCCCTGTAGTCTGTGAGCAGCCATAGCCTGGTTGTCTCCAGCTCAGGGTTGTTCACTGCGTCATACCGCCAAATCAATTTTCATTTTGTTTTAAGTAGTGCAGGCTGCTGCACATTTTTTCAAAAAATTCCTATTAGTGTCTTTCCACCCGTCTCCAGCTAATTTGTGGAAAAACACTACATAGGATAATGTAGAGGAGGGTTTTTGGGCCTTGCAGCGCCGTTTACGTTTGTCTGCACGGTCTCCGTGTGACTGCAGCTCTATCCGTTGTCAGTTCAGCCCCCAAAAAATAAATAAATAATAAATTTCACCAAACACACCAGTGACACCACTTTACATTTGTGTAGGCCACATTAGCTCATATTAAAGTCTAGTCCACACTTTAGAAAATTAGTGTTTCTTATACCTGTTAGGAGGAGTTGCTCAGGAATAAGCACACAAAGCCGTTAGTACTTTTCTGCTTATCTTTATCAGTCAACCAAGATGAAGAAGGCAGTGAGTAAGGCACGTGGGCGTGGGCGTGGGCGCGGAGCAGGGAGGGCACGTGGGGATTCTGTGCCTGCTGCGGGCACCGGTGACTCATCAGCACCCACTTTCACCAGGCAACAGTCATTCATGCGCAGCTTTGTGTCAGAGCGCTGTACACCGCTGCTGCGTGAAGATCAAATTGAAGCCGTTGTCGGATGGATGGCAGCTAATGCATCAACTTCAATTAGTGCCACATCCTCTCAGACACAGAGCACTGGAGAGCAGCCATCTGTCTCTTCACCACCTGCCAAATTGCCCAGGCAGACAGAGAGCCCAGGACAGGAGCCGTCTCTACTTCTGTTCTCTGAATCTCTTGGCTTGGAAACAGGGGGCCAGCCAAGCAGCATTGGAGAAATGGAAGAAGAGGCAGGGTGCAGTGATGCCCAACAGCTTTTTCTCTCTTCCTCTGAAGAGGCGGGTGGGCCAGTGGCTCCGGTCACCACATCGCAGGCCGCATCAGCTGATGATGACACTCAGGTGCCACTTACTGGTGCGTGCTCTGCTGCTGAGACTACCCAGGAGGAGCAGTTGGGGGCAGAGGGTAGTGTAGATGATGAGGTCCTTGACCCATCTTGGCGTGAGGGACAGGAAGGTGGTGGGAGCAGCTCTGAGGAAGAGATTCCCCGTACGGCCCAAAGAGGGAGAGGGAGGGGGAAGACTGCGGATCCTGCAGCCTCCGCTTTGGCACCCGTTAGGAGCATGTCTCTTCCAAAAGCCAAAAAGGGCGCTCCCAAGACTTGCAGTGCCTGGTCCTTTTTTGACACAGTTGCAGATGACATTTGCTATGTCAGATGCAAGGTGTGTCATCAAAAAGTCAAAAGAGGTCGAAATGTCAGCAACCTCAATACCTCCAACATGTGGAAACATGTGCGCAACAGGCACCCGGCGGAGTTAGAAAAACACACTGAAGAGCTAGGCCAACCAACAGCGGCAGCTACCACCTCTTCAGCTCGTGTTGCCTCTTCCTCTAGCTCACACGCAGCTGGTTCGGCTTCCTCCCAGGATCGCCGTGGAAGAACCTCTGGCCCTGTTGTCCAGAGACCCGCTGTAATTCCACCCGCAGCACCACTTTCCCAGTCATCCACACACTCCCAGCCCAGTCTACAGCCATCGGTAGTACAGGCATGGGAGAAAAGGCGGCCTTTCTCGTCAAACCACCCACGAGCACAGGCTCTGACTGCAGGCATTGCCAAACTTCTGTCACTGGAAATGCTGTCATTCAGGCTGGTGGAGACTGACAGCTTCCGTGACTTGATGTCATTGGCAGTCCCACAGTACAATGTGCCCAGCCGCTTTTACTTCAGCAGGCAAGCCGTCCCTGCCCTGCACAAGCATGTGGAGGGACACATAAAACACGCGCTACTGAACGCCGTCAGTAGCAAGGTCCACCTCACCACCGATGCGTGGACCAGTCAACATGGACAGGGGCGATACCTTTCCCTCACTGCCCATTGGGTTAATGTCGTTGAGCCGGGTACAGACCGTGTGAGTGGCGCAGGACGTGTCCTGCCCACTCCAAGGATTACAGGAATCCATTCTGTACGCATTGACTCCTCCTCTTACACCAGTTCCTCAGAATCATCGCTGCAGGAGCCGTCACAGTCCACCTCCACATGGACCCATGATGAACGTGTACCTGTTACGACCGACATGAGCACAGCCGTGGCCAAACGTCAACAGGCCGTCTTGAAATTAATTTTTTTGGGGAATCGTAGCCACACAGCGCAGGAGCTCTGGAATGCCATCAAGCAGGAGAGCGATGTGTGGTTTGTGCCAGCGAATCTCCAGCCAGGCATGGTAGTGTGTGATAATGGCCGAAATCTGGTGGCAGCTCTGGGCCTCGGCAACCTCACTCACATCCCATGTCTGGCACATGTGCTCAATTTGGTCGTGCAGAGCTTTTTGAGGGACTATCCGGATCTTGATGCACTGCTGCACAAGGTCCGCCTAGAGTGTGCTCACTTGCGGCGTTCCAGCACGGCAAAAGCGCGCATTGCGGCTCTGCAGCGCCGACACCGCCTGCCGGAACATCGCATCATATGTGACCTACCTACCAGGTGGAATTCCACGTTACATATGTTGGAGCGGTTGTGTGAGCAGCAGCAAGCTGTAATGGAGTACCAGCTGCTTCAGGCGCAAAGAAGTCGCACTCAGCGCCGTACAGACTTCACAACCACAGAGTGGGCCACTATGAATGACGTCTGCCAGGTTTTGCGTCCCTTCGATTATTCCACGCGGATGGCGAGTGCAGATGATGCACTAGTCAGCATGACTGTCCCCCTTATCTGCCTGCTTGAAAAATCACTGCAAGCGCTAAGGGATGATGTTGTGGAAGAGGTGGAGGATGAGGATTCACCATTTCCATCATCTTCTGGACAGTCAGCGCCACGTGGTTCCTCACAAACGCGTAGGCAGGGGACAGTTTGTGAGGAGGATGAGGAGGAGTCAATGGAGGAGGAAGACATCCGTCCAGAGGAGGGAGTTACCGAATTGTCCAGTACTCAGTGTGTACAGCGAGGGTGGGGTGATGACGAGCGGGCAGATATCACGCCTCCAGCAGGGGACAGCGTTTCTTGGGCAGTTGGCAGTCTGCAGCACATGGTGGATTACATGCTGCAGTGCCTGAGAAACGACCGCCGCATCGCCCACATTCTCAACATGTCTGATTATTGGGTGTTCACCCTCCTCGATCCTCGCTACCGGGACAACGTAGAAAGCCTCATCACACCGTTGAACCGGGAGCGAAAAATGCGGGAGTACCAAGACACACTGGTCAATTCCATCATCTTCTCCATTCCAACTGAGAGAAGTGCTGCTAGTGCATTCCAAAGCAGCTCAGTGCGTCCAGGCAGTGGTGGAGGCTCTGCACAAAGAGGGAGCAGAAGCAGTGCCTCTGCCCAAGGCAAGACCAGTATGGCCCAACTGTGGCACAGTTTTCTGTGCCCCCCACAAAAGTCTACACCATCACAGACGGCTCCAGTCAGCAGGAGGCAACGGTTCCGTCAGATGGTGACAGACTACATGTCTTGCCCTCTTGCTGTACTCCCAGACGGCTCTTCCCCTTTCAAGTTTTGGGTCTCAAAGCTGGATACATGGCCAGAGCTAAGCCAGTATGCATTGGAGGTGCTGTCTTGCCCTGCAGCCAGTGTATTATCGGAACGTGTCTTTAGTGCTGCAGGTGGTGTACTAACTGACCGTCGCATGCGACTATCCTCCGATAACGTTGACCGGCTTACTTTCCTGAAAATGAACAAGGCCTGGATCTCGCAGGAATTTGCCACTCCTCCTCCTGATTAAATAATTAGGTCACTGTATACGTTATCCAGGTCTCCTGTTGTGTTCATCTTTCTACCACCTGAACTTAAATTCCTGGGCTCCAACACCGCCAGTTGAGGCTCAGAAGTGCCGTCTGCACAGTCAAAACATACGACCCAGTGTTATTGGGTTTTAGTAACGTCAGCTGATCCCCAGCTGTGTAGCCGGCAATGTGTCATGCGACCGCCACGCTGACACAACAACTGAAATGTAAGGGAATCTGTCCCCCCCCCCCCAAGGCGTTTGTTACTGAAAGAGCCTCCTTGTGCAGCAGTAATGCTGCACAAGGAAAAGGTAGCTATTTTGGTTTAGCTCCTTGCACACGCAGAACTTAACACTTATAAAATGTGTCCACTGATACCGTAAAACCGTCCCGGAGGTGGGACTTTCCTTCGTAATATGACGCAGCACAGCCGTCATTCCTCCCCCCCCGGCGCCGCGCCCCGGCTCCTCAGCGTTGTTTGATTCCGTCCCGGAGCCTGCGCTGTTATGTTATCCCGTGGCCAGGCACACTTAGCGCTGCCCGTCTTCTGGCATCATTTGGTGTCAGGATGGCTGCGCCTGTGCGGCCGCGCTGGCCGAGGGCCCGCCTCGCAGTGTCTTCTGATTTAATCCCACTGGGGGCCTGGGATCCATGGACATGCGCAGTGCATATCTGAACCTCCACCTCTCACTCATCTCCCTACGGCTTCTTCAGACTGTTCGGTGTCAGCTGGTCCCTAATAGCATGCCACGGCCGTGACACCGCACAGTCTTAAGAAGCCGTAGGGAGGGGAGTGAGAGGCGAGGATATGCACTGCGCATGGCCATGGATCCCAGGCCCCCAGTGGGATAAAATCAGAAGACACTGCGAGGCGGGCTCTCGGCCAGCGCGGCCGCACAGGCGAAGCCAGCCTGACACCAAATGATGTCAGAAGATGGGCAGCGCTAAGTGTGCCTGGCCAAGGGATAACATAACAGCGCAGGCTCCGGGACGGAATCAAACTACGCTGAGGAGCCGGGGCGCGGCGCCCGGGGGGGAGGAATGACGGCTGTGCTGCGTCATATTACGAAGGAAAGTCCCACCTCCGGGACGGTTTCACGGTTTCAGGGGACACATTTTATAAGTGTTTAGTTCTGTGTTTGCAAGGAGCATGATGAAAAGAGCCACCTTTTCCTTTTGCATCTTTTGTGCTGCACAAGCTGGCTCTTTCAGCTACAAACGCCTTGGGGGGGGGTTAAAGGTTCCCTTTCGACTTTCTCAGGCTTCGGCCTACATTGTGTTCCTCTGCTTTTCCACCTGTCCCTGGGCTCCAACACCGCCAGTTGCCGTCCAGAAGTGCTGTACGCACAGTCAACAGTCCCTCCTCTGTTATTGGGGTTCAGTAACATCAGCTGTTCCCCTGCTGTGTGTGTGGCAATCCCTCCTACCTCCTCCTACCTCCTCCTCCTCCACCTGTCCCTGGGCTCCAACACCGCCAGTTGCCGTCCAGAAGTGCTGTACGCACAGTCAACAGTCCCTCCTCTGTTATTGGGGTTCAGTAACGTCAGCTGTTCCCCTGCTGTGTGTGTGGCAATCCCTCCTACCTCCTCCTACCTCCTCCTCCTCCACCTGTCCCTGGGCTCCAACACCGCTAGTTGTTGCCTGGTAGTGCTGTACGCACAGTCCCGACAGTCCCTCCTCTGTTATTGGGGTACAGTAACGTCAGCTGTTCCCCTGCTGTGTGTGTGGCAATCCCTCCTATCTCCTCCACCTCCTCCTCCACCTGTCCCTGGGCTCCAACACCGCCAGTTGCCGTCCAGAAGTGCTGTACGCACAGTCAACAGTCCCTCCTCTGTTATTGGGGTTCAGTAACGTCAGCTGTTCCCCTGCTGTGTGTGTGGCAATCCCTCCTACCTCCTCCTACCTCCTCCTCCTCCACCTGTCCCTGGGCTCCAACACCGCCAGTTGCCGTCCAGAAGTGCTGTACGCACAGTCAACAGTCCCTCCTCTGTTATTGGGGTTCAGTAACGTCAGCTGTTCCCCTGCTGTGTGTGTGGCAATGCCTCCTACCTCCTCCTACCTCCTCCTCCTCCACCTGTCCCTGGGCTCCAACACCGCTAGTTGTTGCCTGGTAGTGCTGTACGCACAGTCCCGACAGTCCCTCCTCTGTTATTGGGGTACAGTAACGTCAGCTGTTCCCCTGCTGTGTGTGTGGCAATCCCTCCTATCTCCTCCACCTCCTCCTCCACCTGTCCCTGGGCTCCAACACCGCCAGTTGCCGTCCAGAAGTGCTGTACGCACAGTCAACAGTCCCTCCTCTGTTATTGGGGTTCAGTAACGTCAGCTGTTCCCCTGCTGTGTGTGTGGCAATCCCTCCTACCTCCTCCTACCTCCTCCTCCTCCACCTGTCCCTGGGCTCCAACACCGCTAGTTGTTGCCTGGTAGTGCTGTACGCACAGTCCCGACAGTCCCTCCTCTGTTATTGGGGTACAGTAACGTCAGCTGTTCCCCTGCTGTGTGTGTGGCAATCCCTCCTATCTCCTCCACCTCCTCCTCCACCTGTCCCTGGGCTCCAACACCGCCAGTTGCCGTCCAGAAGTGCTGTACGCACAGTCAACAGTCCCTCCTCTGTTATTGGGGTTCAGTAACGTCAGCTGTTCCCCTGCTGTGTGTGTGGCAATCCCTCCTACCTCCTCCTACCTCCTCCTCCTCCACCTGTCCCTGGGCTCCAACACCGCCAGTTGCCGTCCAGAAGTGCTGTACGCACAGTCAACAGTCCCTCCTCTGTTATTGGGGTTCAGTAACGTCAGCTGTTCCCCTGCTGTGTGTGTGGCAATGCCTCCTACCTCCTCCTACCTCCTCCTCCTCCACCTGTCCCTGGGCTCCAACACCGCTAGTTGTTGCCTGGTAGTGCTGTACGCACAGTCCCGACAGTCCCTCCTCTGTTATTGGGGTACAGTAATGTCAGCTGTTCCCCTGCTGTGTGTGTGGCAATCCCTCCTATCTCCTCCACCTCCTCCTCCACCTGTCCCTGGGCTCCA